>NC_053142.1:48011112-48333551 GCF_016808335.1 Panicum virgatum | reverse complement strand
GAGAAAGCCGTATATGAAGAAGCCTTGCAGGTATGCATGTATGATTGACTGACATAATGTCACCTTAATCAAATAGGCACCTAATTTCGTGCTACTTCAGTTTTGTTATACTTGGTATATATTAACCAAATTATTTTCTCCTGAACTGTATGCAGCATATTGGTCAGGAAAAAGGGGAAGAAGATCTGCCTGAAGGTGTTCTGTCAGTTTCACTCCTTAAGCATTAGGTACCTTTTTTATAATAATTGCAGTGTTGTAATTATTTAGCTTACTTCGGGGCCCTATTCATTTGTATGCTCTGTGTTTCACAGAAAATAGCATTAGCTTGGATGGTCTCCAGGGAGAATAGTACACATTGCTCTGGTGGAATTCTGGCAGATGATCAGGTTATTTCTTATTTCCTACCTTATTCCAATACATTTCAGTCTTTTTTTACCAGGTTCCTTTGTTATAGGCAGATAGTTTCATGTGATGCAGGGTCTTGGGAAGACAATGTGGCAGTACCACCCTAATTAATCCGGCTCAAGTGCGCTAACCATCATCTTAAAGATAATCCCGGCTAACACGCACTTCAAACGGAGCAATTCGGCAGTGCTGTCGGGTAAAGTCCCGAAGAATCCACCTGAGCGTCGATCGAACCCAAAGCTTACATGCAACCCACACGAAGGTGAGTCCAGAGAGTACAACATTTCGCAGATACATTACATGACAGAGTCTTAACTTAATTATTACAAACCGGTTTCGAAATCTCCGAAAGGTCATAGAAGTTCGAAAAGAAAGTAGTTCAGAGTTCCCTGCAGCGGAAATAAAACGAGTTCTAAATGACGATACATGATGTCATGATGAAGCCCGTACGTGACATCACTCGGCATTGTCATCGTTGGCCGGAGTCGTATCCCACTCCACCGACCAACTAGGAGGCAGAGTACACGGCCAAGTCAAACTAGCAATCATGTCCTCAAAAGTACTACCTGAAACAAAATGGAGCCACAAGCAAGGCTGAGTATACTAATACTCAGCAAGGCTTACCCGACTAGGATATAACTAGCCCTCTAACTAGACATGCAAGGCTTTTGGCTTGAGGGGTTATCTTTGCAGACAAGCAATAAAGAGTGAGTCCTTACTTTCCGATTTTAGCTTTCAGGTTCTAGTTTGATTAACCATTCTACATTAGCATCTATCCTAGAGCATACATGGTGAAAACAATTATTTTTCATCATTCAATCATATTTCTCATCGTCATTGTTCCACTTCTTACTCTATGTAGCAAAAGGGTTAAGCAGTCTCAATATCCGTGAGAGACGGACGATTCGAATCGAATTTGTTAACCTGGCCAGGCAGACCTAAACACACGCATGGGGAATGCAATCACCCACGCGACTTTTCCCCTTTTTCCCCGGGCATGAAACAGGCCCACCGCCCTAGGGTGCCCTGCACCCGTGCGTGACCAAAGACCAGACAGTGGGGAGTATGTTCCACGGCCGGTTCCATCAGGTACTTAAGCTTACCGAATACCATATTCTCGGCATGTGGTTAGTACGTTCAAACGCTTAACCACCACTACCACACACCGTGGCCTTATCTATTTTCACTAAACAGACGGGGTATCACAAGTACAACAACCCTGCCCGTAAACCTTATATTGCAGTGTGTAGTAAGCATTCAACTCCTATGAGCTCGCGAGTGACAGGAAATCACTCGACTTCTACCGAACCATTAGCATAGCCAACTAGCGACCTACACATACTAGTGTTCAAGCATAGGTACCTAGGATCATGCAACTAAGGTTCCAAACAATTCCTGCAACTTAAATGCACAAATAAATAGGAATATAAATAGTTGCATAAATTTAAAATAGGTAGGACATGCTCCGGGGCTTGCCTTCCTGAGCGGAGCTAGCCTTGGGCTCTTCTGAACTCTGGTTCAGGTCTTCAGTGACTTCAGTTAGATTAACTTGAGCTTCACGCTGCTCACTCTCGGACTCCGGCACCAACTCGTACGTACCGTCAGGGAGAGTAGTCGAATCTATATGAAATGCATAAGCGTGAGTTATTTTAGTGATACGATTTAATCGATTCTTCACTAAAGAGTTGTACTCCAACGCAACTCAAGATGATTGCAATATATATTGCTACAACATTTTGGGCAATCATTTAGAGTAATGACCATTAACTGACTTCACAAAGTTACTAGGGTGGATTTTACCTATTATCCCTATGCAGCAAAAGAAATGATTTTTCTCATTTATTACTAGGTTAAGCATGTCCTTATCATAAATAAAGTTAAACAGAGATTCTGGGTTTGAAAATTTTATGCAAGGTACACCTCTGAGAAACATGCCTACTGTGAAATTTTCAGCCCATTTCATGCAGCCTATTAACCATGAAAAATAAAACAAACAGCTACTGCTAGAAACAAAAATGAATATTATAGGCCAAACTATACAAGTAATGGTAACGAAATTTTAAATGAGTGTTGTATACCTAAAGATGAGCCTGCCATAAATTTTTCACAATTAAACAAGCATTGTACAGGGCATGAAAAATAGAGCAATGTATAGCTGCATGGATCAAAACTAATTTCTACAGACTGTTCTAGCAAGTTACAGAGCCTCATCTTTTACCAGCACGGTTATATACTCAAGATTAACCTCTAGAAAAATTATTAGAATTTTTCATGTACAGAAACTATTTTCAATGATTTAATGTAGCTATCCTCACAAAAAATCATTTGGTCCAGATTGTCTTAACTCAAAATTCTCAAACTTTTTCTGTAGACTCTTGGAACTAAAATACAAGTACTGTAAAAGTTTGAACCCATGAAACATAACATAACAACTTGGATAAATAAAACTATCCCTCCTAGGCATACATCAAGAGTTAAATAAAATGATAGCTAGGCATGTAAACTGTCCACGAAATTTTTACACAAGATTATACATCTAACATGTAACCCACTGACCAAAAATGGCTAACAACTCATGCTTGTAACTTGAGATCTAATATAAAGTACATTTTCCTTATATTTTAAATGAAGTAAAAACTATTGAGCAAAAGAAAAAGTGTATGTAACAAAAGTTGTAGATCTAGCCACAAGGAACTCAGAACAGTTGAGTTTACATTTTTCCGATTTTTCTACGAATTTATATAGATTTTGCAAGTTCGCTGTTTTGAAAACAAAAGAAAACCAAAACCGACTCTCGCATATATGCCCTTGGGAGGTTTTGGGGAATTGCAAATAGGTCCCTGCCGGAGTTAACAGGGGAGGGGCGGACCTTGGGGGCCGAAATCCGGCGAGGTCACTCGCCGGCGGCGAAGGGGAAGTGGGGGATTAGAACCAGGGGTTCAAGATGAACACGTAGGTGGTCTCGGTGTGCGCTGGGGCGGGCCGTGGCGCACCGGCCACGGTGAGCAGGGGCAGGCGGCGGGCGGCTGTGGCGGCGGCGGCGCTCCGGCGAGGGAGGGGCGGCAAGGTCCGGCCGGGGAGGTTCACTGGGACATGTGGAAGCGGATGGAGCCTTTCTATTGGGGAGGGAGCGGCCGGAGCATAGGCCTCCGCGGAGGGGCGGCGGCCATGGCGCGTCGAGCGGCGACGGCCGCGTTCTGTGCCGAGGAGGGGCGCCGGGCAGCAATGGGGGGTTCGTTGAGCTGCCGGGGAAGGTGTGGAAGCTAGCTAGAGCGTGTGCGCAGGTGGAGGAGGGCCGGGAGCAGGGGCTCCACGGTGAGGTGTTTGCGGCGGCAAGGGCGGCCGCGGCCGGTTTCTGGGCAGGGCGCAGGGGAGCGCTCGGCTCTGGGCACGGCTTGGGGCAACGTGGGAGGAAAGGAGAGGGGGCAGGGATGGGTGCGCCTGTGAAATGGGATGGGGAGAGCAGCAGGGGCGGGCGCAGGGAGAAGAGACGCCGACGACCGTGCGCGTGGTCGTGCGGCAACGGCAGAGGCGGACGGCCGCGTGGCGTGCGCGAGCAGGACCGTGGCAGCAGCGCGGGGCGGTCGCTGAGGCGAGCGGTGGCGTGTGCGCGCGCGGCATTGATGGCCGGCCGCGGTCAGCGGCTCAGGCAGCGGCATGGCCGGGCTCGTTGGGTGCCACGGCGGCGTCGCGGCGCGTCGTCGAGCTCCTGTCATTTGCGGCGTGCTCGTCGTCTGAGCGGAATGCGGCAGGCTCGACGGGACGGGGGAGAGGGAGGTCAGCGGCGGGCGTGTGGGCATGGTGCTCATGGCCGGGCAGCGAGCGGCAGGGCAGCGGTGCAGCGAGCGCACGCGGGGCGCGCTCGAGTGCCTGCGCTCAGGGCAGGGGAAGGTCAGCGAGGGAGAGAGAGAGAAAGGGAGTGGAGAGAGAAAAGAAATTTCAACGGTTTGACTTGGTCCAAACTGAAGATTTTCAAATGAAACTTGAAAAATTTTGAACACGAAAGTTGTTTAAAATTAAATTTCCTACAACTTTCCTTTCAGGCAAAACTTCATTTGAGCGATGATTTGGAAGTTTAAAATTTGAATTCAAGTTTAATGATCCCGCTTGTTTTTCGGGGTTTACTCCAAATTTCACGTTGTAACTTGAAAAACTTTGAACACGAAAGTTGTTTACCTTGTCAAACTCTACAACTTTCGTGTTGGGCGAAAGTTCATTTGAGCAAAGGTGCGAGAGTTGACTTTTTGGTGTATTTAAACTGAATTTCGGCTTTTACGCGATCACCAAAACAGGGTTTACTGTGTCATTTGATGTTAATGGCATGTTTAAACAGTGCTAAACACCGGAGGTGTTACAGACAATATCTACGATTGCCCTTATACAGAAGGAGAGGCTTCAACAATCTAGGTTCATGACTAACGATTCAGAATGTGATAAATCTGATGATGACTGTTGGATATTGAGGTGGCCCTAATACCCACTAAGTTGAGGATCTACCCCTATGACACACCAACTCACTCCAGAGTCGGTCAGCTTCTAGTTACTTAGTGTACCAGGTCCTTTTGATGGCAGAGCCGCCTTTTGCTTCCGGGAGGCAGAGCCTACCAACAGATGAAGCTGGCTTCCGGGTGACAGAGCCAACCTTCGATGGATCACAACTTATACACTAAGTACTTAGGCTTAACCGGGAGACTAACACTTATAAAGACACTTACTTTATTGGAGCAACAAAGTTACAAAGGAACACACACCTTTAAGTGGCTAGCCTAGCACTCACCCTTCTAGCCCTACCACAACTCATCTACCTTGTTCATGGATGGATGCCATGGCAAGGAGGAGGGCTCTATTTATAGGTCAAGGGGAACCATGGTATTAGGACAAGTGTCCCCCTTCTAGAGAATTCCAAAAATATTCTAACATTTTCAAAATTTTACTTATTACTAATTTTAGAGTACTCCATGGAAAATATCTCATTCTTGCTTAGTGGAGAATGTTCTAGAGGGTTGCCTTGCATTCCTTTCAATAATGACGATGACGAAGCAGAGCTTGTTGTGGACAAGGACTTGAGGGCCCATGCTATCCAGTCAAGGGTTGTTAAAGGTCAACCCAAGAAGAAGACCAGAGTGAGCTCCAGTGCATCAACCTTGAGGCCGACGTCCAGACCAGCTGCAGGCACATTGGTGGTGTGCCCTGCTAGCGTTCTTAAGCAGTGGGCTAGTGAGTTGTCTGCGAAGGTTGCCCATCGCGCAGAATTGTCTGTTCTGGTTTATCATGGAGGTTCAAGGACTAGAGATCCAACTGAGCTGGCAGAATTTGATGTTGTTGTCACTACATACGCAATTGTATCCCTTGAAGTGCCAAAAGAAATCACTGGTAGTGTGAGTAATAAGAGGAAACTTGAGAAAAATGCAGCAGCCAAGGCAAAGAAGAAAAAGAAACCTAAGAATTCAGAAGGTGGCCCACTTTCGATGGTACGATGGTTCAGAGTTGTGCTAGATGAAGCTCACACAATAAAAAGACATCAGACTCAAATGGCTAAAGCCTGTTGTGGATTGAGCGCAGAAAGGAGATGGTGCTTATCTGGAACACCTATCCAGAATAGCCTTGATGATCTATACAGCTATTTCCGCTTCCTGAAATATGAGCCTTACTCTAATTTTAGTTCATTCCGCTCTATGATTAAAAACCCAGTTTCTAGAAATGCAACTTATGGCTATAAGAAGCTTCAAACTGTCTTGAGGATAGTTCTTCTGCGGCGCATAAAAGGTCAGTTAAAATATTTTGAATTCATATACCTTTCTGCAATTTTTACCTATACATAGGCTACACTGATAAACCTGCCCAGTGCATCATTCTACCTATAGCACTTACTATTTCCCAAATAATCTGGAATTACTCATAACTAATAAATTCTGTGTGAAGTATATAGATGTAGGAAGGATAGAATTGGTGTAATGGATGGATTAATTGCATTGAGGCCTCGGCCGGCCCGAGATACATATGGCAGTTTACGATACGTATATCTACAACTACCAAATATACTCTAATACTCCCCCGCAGTCACAGCGGGAGCACTGCAAACGGTGAGACTAGAGAAGAAGCCGAAAGCAGTAGCCAACGGACTAACATCCCCCCGCAGTCATAACGTCCGTGTGGTGCGGATGCTGCTACTGGAGAGAAAACCGGCGAGTTACTCATGCGGATGGTAGCCCTTTGTGCCGATGTCGAGATAGCCGAGCTGAAGGAGCCATGGTCGAAGATGTCGTGCGTAGAGTAGCCGTGGTCGCCGTAGAGCTGTCGAAGTTGCCGAAGATGAGGTAGTTGCACATGAAGCCGCGGGCGCACGAGGAGGCGCCATGGTGGTGGCGTAATGGAGAAGATGCCAGAGACGAAAATGGCGACGCGTCGAGGTAGTCGTAGAGGGAGCGATGCCGAAGTCGATGCAGTCGGCCATCGAGCGACACATGCCAGAGTTTGCCAGGCTCGGGAACGCATCGGGGACGATGGGCACACACCGGTGTTGCCAATACCGGACGTGCAAGGGAGGATGCACAACCAGACGCCGTCGCCGGGGGACCAGCAGAGAAGGCCTCCATGGCGGTCGCAGCCGCAGAAGAAGGCGAGGTAGAAGATGCCAACGCCTGTTGTTGCTGGAGTAGACGAAGTAGTCGGGGACGAGATGGCGACGCTGGCGACGTGGTTGTGCTAGATGAAGCGAGAAGGGGAATCCAGACTTTCCAGCACAAGGCCGAATGATCTGGATGGCGCGGCGGCGGCACTCGAAAGAGACGGCGAAGAACTCGTACAACTTGACGAAGACCATTGTGGCAGAACCGCCTAAATTATCCCGGCCCAAGTGCGTAAACCATCACCATAAAGGCAACATTAGCTTAAACGCACTTCAAACGGAACAATTTTTGGTCTATCGGGTAACGTCCCGATACAACCACCGATTCACGGATCGAACAAGCATACCCCGCACGAAGGCGAGTTCAGAGATATTACAACCACAATTTTACAACTCAGGCATAATAACGATTACAAACCAGTTAAAAACATTATTACAAAGCCAACTTAAATCAAACAGTTATACAAGTTATGATTATAAGTTCAGAGTCTAAACAGCGGAAGATGAAACACGATGACTACAACACGTCGCAAAAGTATACCAAGCTAGCCCAAGCATGGTATCACTCGTCATAGTCATTGCCGGCCGAAGACGTATCCCATTCTACGGACCAGCCAGGAGGCAATGAGCAAGGATAGGTTAAGCTAGCGATCTGATCCTCAAAACTCATACCTGAAAAAGAGTTTCAACAGCAAGGCTGAGTATTCTAATACTCAGCAAGACTTAACCGACAACGGGTATAAGCAGCCCACTTTAACTAGACTATGCAAGGCTTTGTGAGGCTCTGGTTTTCCTTTTTGCTGAAAAGCAATAAAGAGTATGTCCTTACTTTCAAGTTTTAGCTTCAAGATTCTAGTTGATTAACCATTCTATGTAAGCATCTACTATCCAATCATGGTGGAACTTCTAAGCAAACACCAAGATTAATAAGAATATTGTTGCTCTTATTACTCTGTGTGGCAGATCAATTAAGCAGTCTCATTTCATCGTGAGAGGCGGACGATTCTGAATCGAAATTCAACCTTGCAAGGACAACCTAGCACACACGTCTGGAACACCGTCGGGTCATTCCCAAACAACCGTTGACCTTTCTTTCCGGCTTGTGGATAGTGTCACTCTCCCCGACTACAGGGCTCCAAGGCCGAACCTTGTCCCTTGAAGTCGTAGTGTTGCACAACATAATAATAAAACCTATCCCTACTGAGAGAGTGAAAGGTATATCCACTCCCCGGTCCAATCGGCTACTAGGCTTGCCGCGTACCATATTTACGGCATGTGGCTAGTACTTTCAAAAACTTAACCGGCACTACCACACACCGCGACCTTAGCAAGTTCATCAACACAGACGGGGTCTCACATAAGGTCATGATATCGAACAAAACCCCGTCCGTCGTCCTTATATTGATAACAGAAAGTAAACAGGCAATTCCTATAAAGCTCGCGAGTGACAGGCAATCACTCGACTTTTACCGGCCCTATAAGCTTAGCAATTATTCGAACTCAGGTCTAGTGTTCAGTACATAGGTTCCTAGGATCGTGCATCTAGGGTTTCAATTCAACTCCTATGAACTGTAAATGCACAAGTAAAATAATACAGTAAATGATATTAATTTGAAGTATAGGTTATGTCCGGGGCTTGCCTTCTCGGTAGTTGCTAACTATTTCAGCGCTAGGCTCTTCCGAACTTTGGTTCGGGGCTTCAGTTAGTTCCGCAGTGTTTACTTGAGCTTCGAGATCACCTCCGTCAGACTCCGGAATCAACTCGTACGTCCCGTCCGACAAAGTAGTCGTATCTATATGTAATGCAAGAACAATATTATAAACACACATGGGCAATCGTTTATAGAGTAGTTAAATAACAAATTTAACTACACAAGGCATCATGATCAACAGCACAAAAGAAGTTAACTAACTTCATAAAATGAGGGGTGGTGATTTCCTATATAATTTAGTCATGGTTTGTAAATAAATCAACAACTCATAGTACAAATAGTAATAAATTCTACCAAAATTACCCTAAACAGAACATGAACAAAGTAATCTACCCTGTAAAAATCATGCCAAAAAATTTAACCATGTAATCACAATAAATCATTTATGCAGGCAACACCTAATACAAGCTTGAATTATACCGATCAAACTAAAGCAGATCAGAAGCTCAAAATTTAACATGAGATCTACACAGGTATGATCTAGCTACTGTGAATTTTTCATGATTTTATCTACACAGAATTAATTCTGAGAAAATAAACAAAACAGACATCAGTTTAGCAAGATTCAATTTTTAACTCCTGTTCTATCCATGAACTGAAGCTCAAACTTCCTGGACAAGCTAAGCTACTCAAAAAGAACATGCCGAAATAAAATCCTGATTTATTACTAACAGAAACTATTTACCATAAATAAAGTCTACTAAACAAGGATTAAATCAAAGAAATAGATACACAAGAGAACTGATCATGAAATTTTTATAGAAAAGCTAGTGTAACATGAGTAAACTACCACAAAAATTTCAGAGCAAGACCAGCTTTCAAGCATTAGATAATAAAAAGACTAAACATCTAGCATTTATTTACCTAGTGACACAAAACCATTTATACAGCAAAAACTTGCAACTAAAGCCTAACATATTATGGTTCTACTGCATAGAGCTCTTCAATAGTATTCCAAAACATCAATATTTTCTATTTTATGAATTTTCTATGAATTGATCTAGAATTTCAAAGTTCACAGCAAACTAATACAAACAAGTCCTTATAGCACTATTTCCCTGAGTCACTGACATCGCAGACAACCCCCTGGGGTTTTTCAAATTCAAACCCGAGGTCCTCGGGTCGGGTCAGAGGGGGAGCACGGGTTTGACCGGCGATTTCCCGGCGAGGGGCTCACCGGCGGCGAGGGTGGAGGGGTGCGTGAGCCTCACGGGTTCAAGGCGCACCTCTGGGTGCTTGGAATCGAGGCTAGGGCGGTCGGAGGTGGGGTGTCGACGGCGAGCGGCGGCTTGCGGGCTCGGAGCACGGCGGCGGGGTAGCTCCGGTGAGGTTTGGGCGAGGGGAAGTGACCTGGGAGCTACGCTAGGACGAGGCGGCGCTAATGGTGGGGGCTGTAGGGGTGGAGCGGGCCTGCAGTGGCGGCTCCGCGGCGGGGTGAGCTCGCCGGCGTACCAGCGGGGCGGCGGCGGTGTTCTGCGGCGTGGTAGCGAGGATAGAGCAAAAGGATGCACAAAATCGAGTCCTGGGATATGTGTAGTGCTCGGGCGCTCGCTAGAAGAGGGCGGCGTGCTCTGCAGCGGCCGTTCCACGGCGGCGTCGCGGTGGCGGCCGACGGGGTGGTTCTGGAAGCGGCGGGGCGCGTGGCAAGGGAAGAAGAGGGCCAGCGCGAGGCAACAGGAGGGGGAGGAGGTCGTCCGCGACGCGTGGGGGCCAGCGCACGACGGAGTAATGGCCGGAATGGCCGGGAAGGCATCGGCGGCGGCGCTGTCGGTGGCGTCGGCGGCGAGAACAGAGCAGGGAGGTGGGAGATGGTCATAAGGGTCGATTTGTAATTACCAAAAATTCCAGGGACCTCTCTGTAAACAAGCAATGACTTTTAAACTAAAGCTCAAATGAAAAAGTGCCCAACATGAAAGTTGTTCAACTTTTCAAGATCTACAACTTTGATGTTGTGCAAAAATTTATTTGACCAAAGATTCAAGAGCTAAAATTAAAATCATTGAAGAGATTTTGAATTCTAGGAAATTTGTCTTTTTCAAAGCAAATTCACTTCAACTCTAGACTCAAAAGCAAAAATGGCTGCCATGCAATAAATGCACCGAATTTTGCAAAAACACCCTCCACTAAAGCTATAATTGCTCAACCTATTCCACACAACTGCAGAAAGTACCTTGCATAAAATCATAATTACACATATAACCTTTCATAATTACAAAAAGATCCTTTTTAAGTAATTCAAGCACATGATGCATAGCAAACCTACACAATTACTGTGCAGACACCCGGGGTGTTACAACCATGCGCAGGGCGCGCAGCGACGAGTCGACGATGAGGTCAGGGACGTGGTCGACGGCGGTGAGGAAGCAACAGCGGAGAAGACCACGGGGTGATGCTACTGCTGCCTGAAGAGGTGACGCAGCGACAGCCCTCCGTGCTCGGTGAAGGGCGCGCTTGACGAGGACGGACGTCACGGGAGCCGGGTGGGACCGATGCCGAGGAGACGGAGAAGAGGGGACCCAGCACGGCTCGCGGCGCGGGGCGGCGGATCCCGCCATGGAGGAGCGCTGGAGAGGTGGGACGAAGCAGCACCGCCGATGTAGATGAGCCCGTGGGGTCACGCGAGGATGGCGCAGATTGGCCAGCCGCCACCATGGCGGCTTGCTGTCGGGGTCGACTTGGCCCGGGTTACCACCACGGCAGCGCGGGTTGAGACGACGCCCAGCGTTCTCCACGGCGAGCGCGGAGAGGGCGATGAGGTCTTCCCGCGGCGGCGGATCTCGACGAGGTCCGACGCGACGAGGAGGATGAAGCAGGGGAGGCCACCGGTACGCATCCAAGGTGAGTTCCATCACGATTCGCTGATGCTTGATGATGACGACGGCGGATCAGGTCGATCTGCCACAACACCTAGAAGATCGACAGACCTTCGATCTGCTGTGGAGAGGGTGGAGGGCGCTGCCCCGGGCGGAGGTCATGGGCAACCTCCCCGGGGGCGCGCTAGGGTTAGGTGAGGGCGGCGCGCTCGAGGGGCGTCGTGGGAACAAGGCAGCCGTGGCGTGAGAGGAGGAGCGCCGGCAGCGCGAGTAGCGGAAAACTAGGGTTTGAGGCCTAGGGTTAGAACCCAAACTCCTGATACCATGTAGGAAGGATAGAATTGGTGTAATGGATGGATTGATTGTATTGAGGCCTCGGCCGGTATATATAAGAATACAAGACTTGGGGGGCAAGGCTCCCCGAGATACATATGGCAGTTTACGATACGTATATCTACAACTACCCAATATACTCTAATAATAGATTTGTTACATATACGGATGTATTATGTACTGGACTAGGGATCATATAGATTATATAGTTGATAACATGAATTAAACTTTTCTGTTCTGAAGATGCATATAGGCCTTCTGCCATTTACAACAATCATGGGCATTGATGTAGCATATAAAATTTTCTTATTTATTTTTATAGAATAATACTTGGCACATCTCGATTTCATTTCTATTTTGTGTGTGTCCAGTTCTTTGTTTTTTTCGAAGGAAATCCATCATGTTTTCACCCTATGTTTTTAGAGGTTTTCAGCATATTTGGCTGTTATTTGATTATTTTCTGGTTATGATATTTTTTTCATTGATCTAATTTTTAACTCTTTCCATACAGAAATGCTACTTGATGGAGAGCCAATCATAAACATACCACCAAAGACAAATCAGTTGAGCAAAATAGATTTCACCAAGGAGGAGCGAGCTTTCTATTTATATCTTGAAGAAAGCTCTCGTCAAAAGTTAAAGGTAGTTTCCAGTTTACATTCTCAGTTTTCTTTATTTTGTATTCTTTCAGCAAGTAGACAGTACTGTAACGAACATGGCACCATTTATGCCATTTCGAGTGATTTTGGTGATCGAATGACAACACAACAATTGGACTAATATGATTGTTAAGATTATCATTCTCAGGCTTTTAGGTTCAAGTGATGACAAAGAGAGAGAAGATAGGCGTAGCAAGACCCGAAGGGCTGCCCCTACGCTCTTCGGTTAGGAGCACCGGAAGAACCGACGCCAGGGGCACCGGTGCATCCGACGCTTGTCGGAAGAACCGACGCTACGATGTTTGGTGCAGGAAGAAATCGAAGCCAAGTCAGCCTATAGGCACCGGTTGAACCGACGGTCCAAGAAAAGGCATCGGTGCTTTGGCCGGACTGTGTACCAGAGACGATGTCAAGTACCCAGGAGAAGATCCTTCAGCACCGGTTCAACCGATGGTGCATCGGTGCATACCATCGGTGCAATGACGTCAGCTGTCAGAAGAAGATCCTTCAGCACCGGTTGAACCGGTGAGGCATCGGTGCATTGCATCGGTTCAACCGGTGGTCACTGTAGCAGCAGTCAGAAGTTCAACGGCTACTTCGTGGCTTAGAGTGACCGGATGAACCGACGCTACCCCGCCAAGAGGCATCGGTTCTTCCGGTGGTACGCAGATTTTCAGCTGACCGTTGGAGCAACGGCTACAAGACTTGGTGGCCTATATATACGCCTCACCCCGGCCATTTGAAGTTTGCTGGAGTTGCTGGACATCCCACACACACCCAAGAACATCTCCAAGCCATACAAAAGCATCAAGATCATATCCTTAGCCCTTAGCACACTTTGAGAGTGTTGTGTAAAGGATTAGCTCTTAGTGAGTGAGATTGCAAGGCCTTAAGCCTTTGTGCTGTGGTTCTTTAGCGAACCAAAACAAGAGCTTGGTGCGCCGGCACCTTGGAGCGTGAAGCTCGCCGGCAACGTCATCGACCCTCCGACTTGGTGTGGAGCGGCGACGACACCTTTGTGCGGGGGACGTGGAGACCCCCATCCTTTGTGGAGAAGCTCCTTAGTGGAACCCAGGGCCAAGGTGACCGTGATTGTGTTCACGAAAGAGACTTGGTGGCCGAGTAGCAATACTCTTAGTGAGTGCTACAACAACGTGGATGTAGGTGTGCCTTTGTGGCTAACCGAACCACGGGATAAACACCCGCGTCAAGAGTTTGCTATCTCCTATCCCGCTCTTTAAGCTTCCGCATTTCTTTCTAGTAATTTGTATGCCTTTACTTTCATAGAATAGTTTCTTGATATGAAAGGCTATAGGTTGCTAAACTCTTTTGGGATAGGGGTTTTACACTAGAACAACCTAGTTGCACATATTGATAGCATGTTTTAGTTTAAGTTTTGTGCAAACTAGTTGGAGCCATAGGTCTAAGTTTTTATTAGTGCCTAATTCACCCCCTCCCCCTCTTAGGCTAGAGCACCCGATCACTTTCAAGTACCTTTCCCCATCCCCCTGTTGTCTTACATGATAAATATTTCAGTCCAATAAGGTTACGTCAGAATAGCAGTCCACATGATAAGTTTTGATGAACATGGGCTAGTTGTCCACATAACTTTATGAAAGTTAGGTTTAAGGGGTCACATTTTAGTTAATACTGATTCTACGTGTTCAGTTTACATTTCTGTTTCCAAAGTAAGTTTCAATTGCACAAAAAATTCAGTGTGCAATATCTGAATGCTTATATGTTGAGTTCATTTTACAGGGACGCTATAAAAAGTACATTCAGAAAAACTATGTGCGCATCCTGGCCTTGCTGTCTCAACTTCGGCAGGCTTGTAACCACCCTTTCCTTTTGAAGGGGAAAAAATCATTTGACCACTCTCTCGGATTGGCTAAGCAACTTCCTGTGGAAATAGCAGCAAATGTGCTTGAAAATATGGAAAGAAATGCTGCGAATTGTACCATGTGCAGTGTAAGGGAACAATTCACTCAGTGTTCGTACATGCAAATTTTGTCTTCTTGCAATAACTGGTAGCTCACTTATTCTCGGTATTAAATTTATTTTGCGACGTGCCAATATTTCCTTTCTTTCTGTAGAAGAAGCCACCAACGAAAGCTGTTGTAGCAACATGTGGTCATGTTTTCTGCTGTGATTGTGTATATGATAATCTAATAAACAATGAGAAGGTTAAAGAGAAGGTCTGCCCCGCTTCTCCACACTGTGGAAAGGAATTAAGTCCCGAATCTCTTTTATTAGCTTACGCTTTGAAGTTCGTTCTCCGGCCTCAGTTGGAGTCAGATGCAACAACGAGTTGCTCCACATCTGAGGACCAACCATTCTCAATCTGTGAAAGTAGTTACACCTCCTCGAAGATCCAGGCCACCATCGACATAATCAAGTCGGTCATCAACACAAGGAATGATCATGATGCAACGGGATCAATTCCAAGTGACATAGCTCCCTCTAAGGCCATAGTCTTCACCCAGTGGTCTCGCATGCTGGACTTGCTGGAGCATTCACTGAGCAGCAACCATATTGAGTTCAGGAGGTTGGACGGGTCGATGCCTCTGAACGTAAGAGAAAGAGCAGTGAAAGAATTTAACACTGACCCAGAGGTTCGTTTCTTTTGTTCTACATTTTATTTTAATTTCCACTCTACGTTATTTACCTGTAGACATTTCAGAAAGTAATCAGTTTTCATTCTTCAGGTGAGAGTGATCATTATGTCACTGAAGGCTGGGAATCTTGGCCTGAACATGGTAGCTGCTTGCCATGTGATCATGCTTGATCCTTGGTGGAACCCCTCAGCTGAGGATCAGGCAGTTGACAGGGCACATAGGATCGGGCAGACCCGTCCTGTTAGTGTCTCCCGTTTGACCATCAAAGACACGGTGGAGGACCGCATTTTATCTCTTCAGGTAATAATATTTGTCACCGATGCACTTACATTTTGGGGTCTTGATTTCTTCCCCTAGTTAGATGGTATGAATTTTGTTAATCATGTGAGTTTAGAGAGAATTCGGATCTCAGTTCCATTTAGCTTCCTACTACTCCTTCCTCAATTCATCTTTATCTGTGTTTTACAATGCGGTGGTTAATCACAGCAAACTTTGAACAAATTAAAATGTTTAACAGGACCAAACTTCAGTGTATGAAACTGCACCACCAGTTTTTTTTTCAGTAAATAAAAAGTAATTGGCTAAGTTTTAATAAGAAATATAAAACAGAGGATAACAGTGGGGCAGTGATCAATCCATTTAGTGCAGATATACAGTTTTTCAAACTAATGATAAAATGTGCATGCTTTGTTTTGCCAGGAGGGAAAAAAGAAGATGGTCCAATCTGCACTGGGCGAGGACGAATCCGGTGGCAGCGCTGCAGCTCAGCTCACCGTGGAGGATCTCAAATACATCTTCAAGATATGACGACACCATGTAAAAAAGAAATTGCAAGGATCCTTCCTTTCCTAGGGCTGATGATCAATATTTATCGCCACGATAAATATGCAGCCATTCAAGCTAGCTATAGGTCACTTCCTTAACTGATGAAGAAAGCATGTACATGAAAGAAGAAAACACTTGCTTGGCTAGTGATATGGACCTTTAGGCTGTGCAGGTTTAAGCACGCCATCCCCTCATCAAATGCCATCATGATAATCTTAGTACCACAGATGTTATTCTAGACTCTTTTTTTTTTTGATGAGATGTTATGCTAGACTTATTTGGCTGTGTTGTGGAGTTTTGGTCTCTAAGCTGCCAAGATGAAGCATCAACCATAGCAGCAGCAGCTCTGATGGGCCAGTTTTGGGTACTCGTTGGGCCATCTGGGCTGAGGATTGCACTGTGGGCCGGCCAGCCCAGCCCAAAGCCCAGAATCCAAAGTAATAGGTTTTGGGTCAAACTACTTTTGCGTTGACCCGTTCCGACCGAGCTGTGCTGTGCACCAGCAGCGCCACCGTAGCGGCGACGGCTGGGCGGGCGGGCGACGACTCCTGCGCCAGTGGCGACCTGCAACTGCCATCCTCTCTCTCCCCCCACCTGCTGTCCCCCTCCACTCTCCCCTCTTCCTCCGTTCGCCTCCCCTCTCGCGCGAGCGCCTTTCTTTCCCCGCGGCGACGACTGGGCGCGCGCCGCCGCCGCCCGGCGCCGGCGACGAGCACCCGCGCACGCGCCAGGTATCCCTTCGCTTCACTTCCCTTTGCTGCCGTGCGTTACCGAGCACCCCGAACCCTAATTGAGCTTACTTGTATTCGGATCTGAGTATACGCATGATGCCTACTGACTTCGAGTTTTCTTTTTTTGCAAAAATACTATCGGGTGGAGACCCAGGTCCGATACTGGCTCAGGCCCTGGTGCGATACCCGATACCTCCCTTTCTGTTTTATTTTTCAAATTTCAGTTCCTGGATTGGAGCTGAGAGGGAATTACCCAGATATGGCAAGGTTCTGCTGCTTCGGAGCTGGTCGCTCAGAGGTAAGCTCGCTTTCGATCAGTTTCTGCTGGCACGTATTTCACTGATTGTTTGCGGCATGTATGGAATTGTTCTGGAGCTTTTGTCAGTTAATTATGCGTTCCTGTGGTACTAGTAATTACTAGTGGCTACTATTGACTTGCGTTGATACGAAATATCATCCAATGACACGAGTTTCACTAATTTTTCACCCTCCACCTGGAAACACTCTAAAAAGTATCTTTATTCAGAAAGGTTGTTAGTAAGCTAGAAGCTCTAACAACTGCAACTTATCTCATGTTAACTCTTAAATTCTTCAACTGCATCACCTGCACTGATTGTTCTGCTTGTGTTCAGTTCACGGGGCATGGGTCAACAGCATCTGGTAAAGGGAAAGGCTGTCAAGGGCAAGTCACGGTCTGCTACGGCTATAATCTTGTAAGAGGGATGACGAATCATCCGATGGAGGACTATCATGTCGCCGATCTTGCCCATGTGAAAGGAAACGAGCTTGGTCTTTTTGCTATTTTTGACGGCCATCTAGGAGATACCGTTCCTGCGTATTTACAGAAGAATTTGTTTTCAAATATTATGAAAGAAGTAAGTTTTAAGCTTTTGTTTCAAAGAGGATTAATTCACTAGCACTGTGGTGATCTTATTCTTATCGGGCTATTTTAGGAAGAGTTTTGGACACATACAGATAGAGCGATCACAAAAGCTTATGAAAAAACAGACCAAGCTATTTTGTCGCATACTCCGGATTTGGGACAAGGTGGCTCCACTGCTGTAACTGCCATTCTTGTAAATGGCAGGAAGTTATGGGTAGCTAATGTTGGGGATTCAAGAGCTGTTCTTTTGAAAGGTGGTGAGCCCATACAGATGTCAGTAGACCATGATCCGAATGTTGAGCGCAGCGTAATTGAAAATAGGGGTGGCTTTGTTTCAAACTTGCCAGGTGTGTCCTCAATGGTTTACCTTTAAGCACGGTACCTAGATTTAAAATATTCGGGTGCCTGATCAATTTCTCAATACTCAGTTCACTGGTCTTGTTCCAGAGCATTTGTACATTTCAAATTCACAATATTAGTGAGATATTTTTTTAACGGAATTAATGGAAGGCTTGTAGGAAGGAAAAAAAAGTGTCTACTAGCCAGGTTCAGCTACATGATTAATTATTTTAATCTTTGCCACAAGTCATATGCAAGTGTTCTCTGTACAACATCATGTGGTTAGCTTACTATTGGACGGTTCAAAGTATGTTTAGATGAAACCATACATTGTATAACTAAAAGGATGCTGCTAAAGCCTTAATGATGCATTGCATGTGAAAATAATGTAAGCAGTGAGTTCTTGTGTTGTGATGGTTTGAAACAACAGTGTTTCAGCAGTTTTATGAAACATGGCAGTAGTCAATTTATGCACTTGCTCTCAAGGAATAATTCGAGATTGAAAATTACAATATTAGCATCGACGCATATTAAGGAGTCCTAATTATAGTAAGGTATAATGGCATTACTTGTAATTCTTTGTCGTTTGGAAACTCCCTATACAATTGTTATCCTTTAATATGGTATTCCTAGATAAGCAGTTAAGCAATACCATGTGCCTTAAAAATAAGCAGAAGCATGACAGCATATTGAGTCTAATAAATTTCAGGAGATGTTCCTCGGGTATGTGGTCAGTTGGCTGTCTCCAGAGCTTTTGGAGACAGGAATCTAAAATCACTATTGAGATCAGAGCCCGATATAAAAGTCGAAGACATAGATCACACTGCGGAGCTACTTGTCCTCGCGAGCGATGGCCTTTGGAAGGTGTGGCTTGTTATTTCGAAATTTCCAAATTGGCAGAATATAGCAGATCGGAAACAGATCCATGGCTGCATTCTTAATGCTTTTACTTTTATCGACTGTACCAGGTGATGAACAATCAGGAGGTTGTTGATTTGGCCAAAAGGTACAAGGATCCATATGCAGCTGCCAGGCAATTAACCGCCGAAGCGCTAAAAAGAGAGAGTAAAGATGACATATCATGCATTGTTGTTCGGTTCAAGGCGTAAATGGATCACAGGCGACTCACGGAGGATTTCCATGGAGAGAAGAAAACTAGTAAGTTAGGCTGCCTGACAACAATATTGGTAATCAAATGGATGAATAATCACAGGGGGCGTTGGTTGTAAATGATTTGTTGGCTCCTTTGTATAAATATGCTAGGATTATTTTGGTTTGGCGATTTCGAAGGTATAGGTGTGAGGGCCCGAGAGCTATCTAAATATAGCTATCATCTGTAAATAATGGTTGCAGAGAGTGGAAGTTGACAGGTGCTCCACTGTGAATTTGTGAGAGTAGGTTTAGCTGACATTTCATAGTTGCTAAAAGAATCGCAAAGTTATATGTTCAGAAAAAAAGTTTCTATAGGTGTGTGTGCTTGTACCAAGGGCTTGTCTGGAAGAACTTCCACCGGCTTCTGCTTCACCTGCAAAATCACTGTAGCAAAGTCGTTTCGTAAATCGAGGCACAAATGAACCGAAAGCCATTCAAGCTGCTAGTGTTTTTGTAAAGAGTAAAGTCCACCAGCGGTCCTTAAACTTGCGTGGGTCTCGCAAAACAGGCGTTTAGGTGCCTAAACACTGTTCCGGTTCTACTGTAGACCAACCGTGGGCCAACACGCGTGGTGTTTTGTGCTTACCCCCCTCCTAAACCCCCGCCCGTTTCCTCCCGACGGTTCCGTCGCGCCGCCGTTTTCTTTGTTGCCTCTAGCGCTGCCCCCCCCCCTCGCGCGACTATTCCTGTTCGCCTCTCAGTGGCGGAGGCGAAGTCGGCGTTGGCTGTGGGCGAAGGCGATTGGCGCCGTTGGAATCGGGGCGCGGGTCGAACGTGGCCGTGTTGGAGGCGCCCGCAGCGGCTGATTGCGACGATGTCTCCGCGATTGCGAGGGAAAGCGGAAGGGCCGCCGCCGTACGGTGAGTCGATCATCCCTTTCCCTCCTGTTGTTTGCAACTTTTGTGGATTAATCGTCGTAGTTGTAGGGCTTCAGTTCGACGAGAGTGGATTTCGTATTTCTAGGGCGTGAACTGTTATTTCTGATGAGATTTGTTAGGGTTGTTCCTATTCTGATGAACTGTGTTCATTTGTGTCAATAATGTAGGTCCTGCTAGTGATGCATTCACCATTGAGTTACGCCATGGAGGATTTTTTGTTGGCTCAGGTCATCTCAGGTCTTATGTTGATGGAAAATTGACTGGTTTGACTGGATTGATGGTGATACATGGTATGTCTTGTGGTTTGAGGATTTCGTTGAGCAATTGGGCTACCATAGTGTGACAGGCATCCAATTATATTGGTTGTTACCAGGGAAAGATCTGAGTGATGGGTTGAGGATAATTGCAACAGATCAAGACGCTAATGTGATGGTCAGTGTAGTTCACAAGGTCAGAAATTTGTTGGTGCATGCTGATCATCATGGCAGCATGGATAGTGTTACATTGGATGACATTGTTGTTAATCCTGTGAATCAGTTGCCTAAAGTTTTGAGTCCACAAAAAGTTTTGTATGAGAAAAACCCAGCAGAGAAATTACCTGTATTCTATACTGATGTAAACAAAGGCAGAGTAGACCAAGCGGAGGAATTTGTTGACAGTGACTATGACATTGGTGATGGAGATGATGACTTGTTAGAGGATGCTGTTGACTTGGAGGTGCCAGAGGTTAAAGGCAATAAGAAGGCCAAGGGCAGCCAATTGAAGGGTATGTTTTTTTCTTGAGTAATAAAACACAATGGAACGTGAAACCGGTGCCGGCGCTGCTGTGTCCAAAAACAGCTCGCCGCCGAGGTCGCACGCCTTGCAGGCCGCGGGGCCTGCCTGCTGGGAGCTAAAGCATTCGTGAGCGGGTTGTTGCTGACCAGCCGCTGTAGTACACGCCCACCGACCACTGGATCGTGTTCTCGTTGGCGGCGGCGGCGGCGAGCTCGGCCACGGCGGCCATCGCCATGAGGGCCACCAAAGCCTTCGCCAGCGTAGACATTCTCGCGCAAGATATGGAATACTCGTATCCCATTTGCATTGCCGTCAACAGGATGGCAGGATTTGCATCTGCGTCTGCGTCTCTACACTGACTTGTATTTATTACTCCATAAGCTTGCCAATCAAATCCATTACAACTACAAGTGACCGTGTTCTACACACATGGCGAGGATGAAATACAAAACCATTTTGAGTAGGATAACATGTAATGTAACAAATCATGAAATTCTACTGTGCAGGCGACGACCGTGCTGCTACTGTGCAGGCGCGACGACAGACGGCCCAACCAACACGAAACTCGGTCGATCAGAAGGCAGCGATGAGCAGGGCTCCTCCGACGCCGAGGCCGAGCGCCAGCTTCGCGGCGATCCCGGCCGCGCCTGCCATCGGCGCCGCCGAGTTCCCCTTGGGGGCCGCCGGCGTCGCCGGGGTCTGCGAAGAGGCGCCGGAGACCGTGATGGCCACCTTCTGCCCGCCGGCGCAGTGCGACCCCGTGGCGCACGCGAAGTACCTCGTGCCGGCCTTGTCGAACGTGAAGGCCGTGCTGCCGCTGCTGTCCGACGACACCGCGCCACCGAAGCTGCACGCCGTGTAGTCCGCCTCCGACGGCAGCTCGTCCACGGTGTGCGGCGGCCCGTACGTGAACACTGCGCCGTCAGATCGTCAGAGCAGAGACATAGTAAAGCACAGGCAAGACGGCATGGATAGATCAGTGGTGAGCAGCTCACCGACGGTGTCGCCGACGCTGACCGCGTTCGAGGCCGACCAGTCGCCGTAGTTCCCGCTCGCCGACCACTGGATCGTGTGGTTCTTGGCGGCGGCGAGCTCGGCCACGGCGGCCATCGCCACGAGGGCGACCACAGCCTTCGCCAGCGCAGACATTCTCGCGCACACGCAATGGAAGAGGCTCGCAACTGCAGAGGAGTTGGATAGAAGCTTTGCGGTTGCAGGCGACAACTAGCACTAATGACACAGCCAAATGGTGAAGCTGGCATGGGCATATATGGAGGCGCACCTCACCTCGATCAGGTGGTTGGATTGGATGACTGGATCGTGTGGTGGATGACGACGACGACGAAGTTGCCCATTTGCGTTGCCACCCAACAGGATGGCAGGATTATACATTGATTGATGGGTAGTCCTTTGTGATAGTTGATGAGCACGACAGAGGTTAGTTCAAACAGAAATCAGTTGACGAGTTATTGTATTTGTACTTTGTATGCATAATGTATACTCGTTCTGCGACTGCGGATGGTCTGATTGGAAGTGGTTGGGTCAGAATTATCCTTGCGAGGTTGTGCCTAGGCTGCTGCATCTGCAATTGGGGCTGCTGGGTACCCCACTTCGAAGTCTATTAATCCACTCCTTCCTCGGACATCAAGGCATGAGCAGTTTTGAACGTATCAACTTCCAAGCTAATCATGTTAGCTTTTATTCTTGCGAACCGGTGCCTAACCGGCCTCGGTAGCACTCCTGGTCCCACTTCCGGTGGGAGCGAATTTCAGGCTGATGTTAAAAAAAAAATTGCTTGCCTACACGTTAAAGCACATGGAAAGTGGTCCTAGCTCGCCGGCCCGCTCTCACACGGGCAGCGGTATGGATTATGGCACCCAGGGTGGGGTACGGGTTTAGGAGGTTTCTCAACCTACATGAGCGGTCTTCTCATAGCAAATGTCCGAAGGGTGTTATACCCTCGTAGGTTGAGTTTCTTTTATTCCTTATTCTCCAAAGGTTTGATTGGAAAGTGGTGCTCTGAATTCAGGGAAGCTTCAATTCAAGGAAATTTGGATAACGACCCAAAATGAATTTTGTGGGCAAATTTTGAATGCTAGAATTAAAGTCTTTATGGGACAGAACAAGTAGGGTATATGATTGGATTGGAACCAAATAAAATTATGATACTATACCATTTTCATACAGTGAATTTAAACACATAAGAATGTAATTTTGATCTAACTCAAATTTTGACCGGCAGCTATCAGAATTGTTTATATGCTTCCCGATGATTGGATGGAGTCACTTGAGGAAATGTTTTGTGCGTTGACACTAGTGTTAGGAAAGAGTAATGATACATGTACAGTTCAAGATCCAACGTTTGAAGGTGAAAGTCACTTGCCAATTGCCACCAGAAGGCTGGGGTTACAGAAACGAAAACCTCGCCTTACGCTGTCTGTGCCTAAAGGCGTAAATACTACGGATACGTCTTCATGTCAAAGACGCGTACCTAAGTGCTTCCAATTCCGCCTGCTACCTCTCTATTCTACTGCAGGCTTCAGCTCAAACCCCAAAACCCCCAGCGGCCAGCAAAAGCGGCGGCGGCGCGGCGGCCAGGAGCTGACGAACCCGCTGCGAGAAGCTCCATTGCCACCAATCGACGGAATGGGTGGGATTGGAGCCAGTCCGTGCGATCTGGACGGGAAGTTCGCGCCCCAAATCGCCCAGCTCCTCGCCACGCCTTCTCTCCAATCCGCCCAGGTACTTCCTTCCGGCGGGCACCCCCCCCCCCCCCCCCAGGCTACTAGGCCTCGGTTGTTTGCTTGAGAATTCCTTGGTTGGACAGTCTCGTGCCGCGGCGGTTATTAGTTCGTCGAAAGATGGTTTATTTAGGTTCTTCATGGCGTTGGTGTGATATCGTAGTCTTTTATGTCGTCTGATGCGGAATTATGAGAGGGATCTGTATTTGGGTGGTAACATCAATTGTCTTGATCCAGTGTTAATGATAGGTGTTATGGATAAACATGCTGCCTCTTGTTTTCTCAGGAATACTATGATGAACTCGTACGGTCCAAGAAGCATGATGGCGTAAGAGTGAGCTACAGTGGCAAGCATGGGAAAGGTATTGGTTCCTGATAAAATACTCTACGGGGCAGCAAACCAGTATGCTCGTGTAAAATTAGCATAAGGTGAAAGCCGGCAATTTTAACAAACTAATTTTTTGCAGGTGTTTGTGCAAACAGGGACTTTGCTGAAGATGATGTTATTCTAAAGGATCAAATGTTGGTCGGTGCTCAGCACAGCCTTAACAAGGTTCTCACATTTGATCAGAAGTAAATAATTCAGTACGGCTTTTAAGCGAACTGTTTCTCTGAAGTGCTATGTCGGTTTTATGCGCCTTTTTGCAGATTGACTGTGTTGTGTGCAGTTACTGCTTCCGCTTCATTGGTTCTATAGAGTTCCAGATTGGGCGTAGATTGTATTTACATAGCATTGGTGCTAGCACTGGCAGCACGTCTGAGAGACATTGCCATGGAAGTGATGTTGGGTCAAGTACCAGCTGTTCTGGTTCAACAAATGGAAATTGTAATGCTGTCCCACAAGAGGTCATAATGTCACTTATGGATGGTGATACATCACTTCCTTTCACTGATCAGTTCTGTTTGCCATCAATTGTTGCTTGCCCTGGTGGATGTGAGGGAGAACTCTACTGCAGGTTTGTATTCGTAATAATTCGCAAAACCATTCTCTCTTTGCAAAGTGATGTCAGATACGATTATGTATACCTGAAAGTTAACTTCTCTAGTCTCTACAAAATATATGACATCTTTTTTTCCTCAATGTTATCACATCAGACCTAATTGCCTCATCGAAAACATGTGTCTACAGAATATAAAACTTACTCTTGTTATTTCTTGGATATTTCATGTAAATGTAGTCTTGAGAATAAAACTTGGCTCATTGATACTGGAATTTTGTACAGCCAATCATGTGCAGATTCCGATTGGGATTCCTACCACTCTTTGCTGTGCACTGGATCCAAAACTGAACCATCACGAAGATCTGCCCTTCAGAAATTTGTAGAGCATGCTAATGGTAAGTCAGCAGTAACTGTTCATGGATCTATATCATTATTGCACAATTTCCATCGTTCATTGGGATTCATGATGGTTTCCACCATTCATATAGGCTGTAAACCTATTTTCTGATGATTGTTCTTTATTTCAGGAACCAATGATATTTTCTTGGTCGCTGCCAAGGTAAGTGACAGACATATGCATAATATCTAGTATCTAGGCATCCAAACATCACATCTAATGACTATTTGTTTCTCATTTTCCAATATTCTCCAACTGACATGTTTTTTATATTCAAAAGCACAACTTAGCCTTGGTCAGATGCAAACAAAAAAATGGGCGCCAGACTTAAGAGTTGATATCAATCGCCACTATCTGTCAGAAATTCTGTTAACCTGCTATTGACCAAATTTAGTGTACTTGATGAAACGCATGATAAGAAGATGGGTAAAAGTACAAGGAATGCTAAATTGAGCAAACCAAAGAATCACCTTCTGCTTCCTGTTGCCTTCTAGCTTTCTATGTTGTGATTCATTTAATATTAATTGATTCTCATGCACAGACTTGTAAATTTTATATCTCAGGCTATCACTTTCACCTTGTTGAGGTACAAGAAACTCAAAAGACAGCCTGCATCTCATGAATCAAGCTTTTCGCTCCTCATGGAAGCCTGGAAACCACTTTCAATGGGATTCAAAAAGAGGTAATAAGGCTGAGCTTATTTAACTGCTCCTCAGATGACCAGGAATTGTTATATTATGTCACTAAGCAACAGTGTTGTGTGACACAACTGTTAATCATCAAATTTTTTCTTCTTTTTTCACATATATGGTAGTAACAATTCCATGGACAGAGTTGATGACGTGCCCATGGAATGGCTTGAGTCTTTTTTCTTCCTCTCTTTCTTTTCCTTTTCTGAAATTTTTGCACTATATACCAGCCAGAAGGCTAGTTATGAATGGTTTCCATGTACCCTGATTGGATACATTTGTTGTTGCGATGTGCGAACTGTGATCTACTACAAACTTTTGTGAAAAGGAAAGCTTATGCTTGCAGATGGTGGGAGTGTGTTGCTTTGCCGGAAGACATTGATTCCAGTGAAGAAGATTCATTTAGACAGCAAATGAGGGATCTGGCATTTGCGGTAATTATGCAGCAGATCATTTACTTCATGGGACATTATGAACTGTTCATTTTCTACTGATGATGTTGTAGTCTGGCCACTTCAATCGAGCATCTTTTTCATATAACTTTAATACATAGCATGGCAAGGAGAAACTTGATCACATCCAAATAAGTACAACTTATTCTGCTTTGCTGTATCTAATCCCACTCACTGTCTCTCCGATGTGTATTTTGCAGTCACTGCAGCTTCTCAAGGATGCAATCTTTGATCCTGAATGTGCACCCTGTATCCTTTTCAGTAGTCCGCAAACCTGTTCAACATGTATAAGTTTCCTTGACACTATTTTCTTATCCAAGTTTGAAGTTTCCTTGACATTGTCTAGTATTTTCACTTGACGTCTATGGCCATATAATTGGCATGTTTGAACTGAACAATCTGTAAGTAAATTTAAACTTTTGTTTCATCGTACATGCAGTCATTATTTTTCATTGCACCAATAATGAACACAAATATCTGTGCTGCATTTAACATCATAATATCTCCTATGTTGCAGTGATTTAGTTGTTGCATCGCCGGTTGAAGACTATTTCATACACATTGATGATCTTCCAGAGAGCGAGAAGGTTTGTTGATGGTTGGCCCTAATTTCTGAGATCTTTAATCTGAAAAGAACCCAGTAGTTTGTTGACCTGAAGTGCACTGTGCCCTAGGAGGAAGCAGAGAAGGTAACAGGACCATTCCTAGATGCTTTAGGTGAAGACTATTCGGTTCCTTGTGAGGGTATGCACAATTCCTCCTGCATTGCTGTGATATTGCATGTTTCTGTTTGCTAAACAGTGTAAAATCACTCTCCCTGACAAAATTTCATTGGCAGGGACGGCATTCTTCCCTTTACAGAGCTGCATGAACCACTCATGCTGTCCAAATGCTAAAGCATTTAAAAGAGATGAGGTGAGTGCGTGCATTTTCATCAAGCTGATTAATTCATTTTTGCTGCCAATTTGCGGTCAGCGTTGCTGATTCTGAGCTGTTAAAACTGCCACTGCAGGATAAGGACGGTCATGCAGTGATACTTGCCCTCAAGCCTATCAGCAAGGGCGAAGAGGTACCTATGTTTTTTGGGTCAACTTATTTCACTTATGTAATCAAGATAAAAGGATATGGTGATATGCTATGTTGCCACCTAACAATGGCCATTCCAGATTACCGTCTCCTACATCGACGAAGATCTTTCATACGAGGAGAGGCAGGCGCAGCTTGCAGATTACGGATTCACATGTGCATGCTCCAAATGCCAAGAAGAGCGACCGATCTGAAAGAAGACAATACTTGGATAAAAAGTGAGATTGTGCACAAAGAACTAGAAAAGACTCTCTTTTGATGTTGCAACTAGATGATACTTGTTCGAATGAATACCAATGCTCAAGTGAAAATGGTACAGTCGATCACGTAAGATAGGGTGTGCACAGCTAATGAGATACTGTTTTAACCGGCTACAACAAGTTGTCTTATTCCAATATTAGTGCTAATGTTAAAATGTTACAGTTCAATCGTTAGCATCATTCTCGATGCTCCCTTTATCGTCAAATTGACTACTGTAGATAGCAGACTCATGGGAGACGACGAATAGCAGACTCATGGGAGATGTAAAAAAAAAACGTGTCTCCTATACGAGTCAACCGACATCTCGTATGAGACTTTCTTACATAGTGACAATGAATGGCGAGAGAGCAGGTCGACAACTTCAATTGTTTGGTTTATACTTATACATGGACACAACTGATACATCAAGTATGCTACTGCATATGCTATCTCCTTGCATAGATTATGCCTTATGAGGCATCGTCTCCTTGCATAGCTTATGCCTCATGTGGCATCGCATTACAACGGGTTACTAGTACATGCCACAAGGCTTTTACACATGATACAGGAAAATCTAGTTCCATCATTCAAGCGAGAAGGAAAGAAAAAATTGAACAATGATGTCCTCAGTTCTCACTAAGCCACGGCTTTGCTGGATGGAGTTTGACCTGCAGGTAACGAAATTCGATAGAAATTAGGGCATCTCTGCTAGGATCATGACTCATGCTGTCTTACTGTTTAGAAGAGTTTATGTTAAGAGATTAAGATATATGTGCATGTACCTCTTATCATCTCTGATCCAGGCCTCCAAAATATTGCTCCAAGCTTGGGGAGCTGAAAACATTTGATGCTATTCTTTCTTGTCGCTGTGGCGAAATGTGCAGTTGATATTTGATAAACCTCTGCGGGGAAAAGAAAAGGCAAATTAGAAAAGTATTACGAATAGCAAATTAATATCTACTCCAAGAATGTGGGGGTAATATGTTGTTGCAACTAAGAGTGTATGACTTACAGCTAATTGGTGAACAATTTCCGGACTTGTGTCAATGTGCCAATCAGGCTCAAGTTGCCGAACAAAAGATGTACGGCCATTCTCTGTACTACAGAAGAGAACCTGCAGGCGATTTCAATAAATGTTTATTGACATAGCAAATAGCCTATGGCTACAATCAATACTGGATAACAATCAGTTTCTTCATCTTGCAGCATACCTTGTCCTTTATCAAGGCACCACTAGCAAAAAGTCCAGCTTCACTCAGGGCAGATAAAACCTTTTCCTGCAGACATCATTCAAGTTCTAAATTTGACAATGGGTAGTCCATGTACATAGCAATGCAAATACTATGGAATCCAGAATGTAGACCAACGAGCAGTTGATTCATGTGCTCCCATTATCAACAAAAACTAGTTGCTACTTAGTACTTACCTCACTTTCATCGTCGATAACACGCTCCATCAAATAAACATCACAGAATTTTGCAATTTCTAGAAGAACATCCACAACAGAAGTCCTCACTGTGACATGGTTCTGCAAGAAGACGGTAAATCCATTAGTTGAATAGAACAAGGTGGCATTTCTTCTAGCAACAATGCAGCATTGTTACAACCCACCTGAAGCTCCTCTGGAGTTGTTTCCTCCAGAATCACACCAAGTAAGCGGCATGTGACCTAAAAATGAAAAGCAACCATCAGTATAACATTACGCTATAAATCTTATCAATGTAGCATGAAAGAAGCTATAGCATAGTACCCTTCGTCCTTCGCTAAGCTTATGCCTGACAAGCTGCTCAAGAGTCAACTGCAGAAGAAATGAGCAACTATCAAACCAACGAATTCTAGGAAAACAAATACATCATTTCAGTATTTAACACATGAAAGCAAGCAATACATTTACTGGCTGGAAAAGCTGACTGACTGCTTCATGTGCCCTTGAATCTGCTGATGAACAAACATCTGTTGCAGTTAAAGCACCTGGTCGCGATCTACTGCTGGTGTTGCTAGATGAAGGGGCAGCCCTCCTGCGAGGCCTCCGAGGTTGCTCTTGAGGAGCTCTCAACATTTTCCAGGCAAACAGAAGTGTTACCGAGATCGCAGCAAGTGTGGTAAGTGAACGAAGTTTCTGAAGCATGAACATGAAGAATTTCAGTAATTCATGTAGCAAGGGCTCACATGCCAGTGGTGAGATTGTTTATGTGTAGCTACAAAAACTTGCTACACTTTTTGTTCTGACAAAGTAATACATGTTGACATCAATGTTTAAATTGTTGCTCGGCCACAGACCTTGGCATTTAACACGGAATTGGTTTTATACTCATTGTTATTCAAGTCTAGGAACAGAACATTATAGAAACTAGAGTATATAGATTATAGAAAACTAACTTGATGATACCATAATAATACATTACACTAAGAGAAGATGAAGCAAAACTGTGGCATAGAACAATTCTCGTCTGGTTAAATGATTGATCACAAAGGTGGACCATTTCTGGACACCACATAAACGAAACAATTGAAAACTCTTCATTTTCTTAAAGAGATCGTCCACTTCAGAACGTGGTTCAGATGAAATTTGGTTTCTCTGTTTTGCATTAACTTTAAAACAACCTGAAACCAAAAGACACATCAAAACCACAGGGGCCACACTAATCACCTAACCTCATGCCAAATTCGATCGCATTACTCAAAAGGGGGGCTATTTTGCAGTAAACACCTGAAATCAACAGCTATGTGCACAGCAATGCATAGTGCATACAGGTGGAGCCCATGCATTCACAAGAGCTAAAAAGAGCATTACCAAATCGATGCTTGTGAACCTACAATTCGACGAAGGAATAGCACGATACCCACCCTAGACAAGTAAAAGCCTAACTTTTCCCGAACAAGGCGCCGTCTTTGGGCGCCCGGACCCCACAACGAGGCACACGACCGGTCAAAAAGGCACAGGGATCACAGATCCGAGCGCGAACCTGGCGATCGAGGTCGAAGGGTAGGCGATCAGCGTAGAGCGCGACGGCGTCCACGAGGCGTCGCACCAGATCGGCGAGCTCGTCGTCCTTCCCGCCCCCGGCGCCTGCCACCGCCGCCGGGGCCGGGGCTGACGCCGACGCCATCGCCGCTGATGAGAGGAGAGCGGAGCGGGCGGGCGGCGGCAGAGGAAACCCTAGAACGGCGCGCACCGGCGAGGTGTGAGAGGGGAGGGGGGCAGTGTAATTTCTGGTGTTGTCCGAGGGGGTGGGGCGCGAGATGTCGGAGTTGGATTGGACCACGACGGGGAAGAAGACGAGGGACAGAGCTGTGTTCGGCGTTGGCTTTGTCACGAGGAAGGAGGCGCGCAATTTGCAGGCGAAGGCCTCAGGATTGCAGTATTTTTACGAGGGTCCATGGTGCTTTAGGTCTACTGGCATTTTGCCCGTGCATTGTTACAAATAATATAAATTTTATTCATAAATATATGGGCCCAATAATTTTTTCGGTGGAAACTCCATGCACAACATGTATGACCGCGTGAGGTATTAATTGTCCGGTTTTTTATTGTATTGGAATTCGTATTGATTTGTTTGGGTTCCTATTAGGATTCCGATTGATTTATTTGGATTCCTATTAGAATTCCTATTGATGGATTGTGGGCCCACCTGTCAATAACATAGGCGGACTAAACCAACGTACCAAACCAAAAATTTGGGTGGAAATCTTACTCGCTTTAGTAATAGGTATAGATTTGTGGTTTGTGTTTTTTTAAAAAAAATTGCTATATGGTTTGGTATTTTTGGTACCAGAGCAATGTTGGGATTCCTCACCATAATTTTATCAGGACTGTGTGCAAGCTGTTCTTGGAAATGCACTGGAACATATTTTCTCTTACTTAAGAAGAAAGTTTGGAACTATATAATGCTAAAAGCCACAAGAGAAAATGCAATTTATATAAGTTCTAGATCCTACAATTGAACGACTTAGCTCTAAAGCTATCCAAAACATAAAAAAGGTAAATATAAAAGAAAATTTAAATTTGCTAACTATTCATCTACCATGAATAGTGAGATGTTGGCAATATTAATTGTTACTACTAACTACGGCATTTAGAAAAATAGAAACATGATTTATTGATAGTGGCATGTCACATCACTTCAGAGTCATCCTCCCGGGCAACTATCATACCATGTGTGTCATGGTTAAAATCGAGATGTAGAAAGTGGAAAGTTGAAGACTCCTTATGATTATTGTAGTATAAAGATGAAATGCGCAAGAAATTGGGTGAAAAAGATTATGAGCAAACACATAACCAAACACCATTAGGGAGAAGAGCCTCAAGGGGAAATATCTTCTATGTCTACTTCCCTCTCATCCATGAATCCAAGCTAAGAAAAATAGAGGGGCTGAAGAGCCTCCAACTCCAAAATTTTGGCAAGTAGTAGGGAGGTTGAGCCATTCGCCTAATATGCTCTTAAACAAACCAATACACTATCAAGATCCGTTGGATCACCAAAAACCATCCGTACATAACAGTTTAGATTTTTCGAATCATAATCATAAATAATAAAAAAATCCGCAAACTCTTAGGCATACATACTCACCATTGGATTGGGGAGATCAGTGCTTCAACCTAGGTTAAGGTCCTACCTTTTGCCCCGTTGTGCCAATGGCTATATTGAGGATTTGGATTCACTAGAGATGGTACGGGTATGGCGATGTTGGTGGATATGGCATCAAAACTAATAAGAAAGAAAGACGACGACTAGAAGGTTGGAGGATATGGAGGGGATCGCCATCAATACAAATGTAAAGTGGTCTGCGGTATCAATAGGTGGAATGGCGGCAGGACAGTTGAGACCAGAGAGAGGGTGTGTTAGGGTTCAAGCAGATGCTATGCTTATATACAGGTGACGGCGGGAAGGATGGCTACGATCGACGGTCTAGATCCTATGGTTAAGGATCGTGAGTAAAAGAAAATAACTTATTTTTGAACAACTAGATAGTCTTCCTTTCATTTAGGGTACATGTTAATCATAACCTCTAATTCTACCATATTACGATATGTTAAAATCAATACTACCTAATATGATACATTTTCATTATTTTGTATCTATAAACACTGTGAAGAAAAACATCTGACCATTAGCAAATGTTCGCGGTTTATTTGATCCCTCGAGAAATGGAGAGTGGAGACCCCCAAGCACCAAACTCAGACCGAATAAGCCAAGTCTCCGGGGGCGTCGGTGCAATATGTCCTCGATGCCGTCCACGCCAAAATGGAACGGAAAGGCAACACCAGCCGTTTCGCCATTTTCCGGAGCCGCTGCATCAACGTCGTCCGTCCTCTGTGCTCGTCCCCCCCTTTCCTTCCCTCTTTCGGTGGCGCTTTGGCCCGGCTTCGACCTCTTCTGCGCCAGCTTTCCGAGACCTCTACGGCTCTACCCGACGAGAAGCCCTTTTCCTCGCGGGGGCGTCCGATCGAGCATGCTTCAATGCTTGCGTCTGCCTTGGACCGGTGTGCAGGGCGTGTGAGTGTGACTTCTCTCGTCAGAGTTTTGGCGCCACAACCTCCAACCAACTTACCTAACCCGGGGTCTTCACTTCACTAGTACCCTTTTGGGTCGAGTGTGTTGGCTGGCTTGGCTACCGGTCTGCTGCCGTGCGGTCGGTGAGATGGCGCGATCGAGCTCGCTGCTCAGTGCGCTCGCCAGTCGCCTGACGGAGAACAAAGTGACACGGTTGTAACTCACAGAACCGTACATGTATGGCATTGGCACGTCCGATCATCCGTAACAATTCTGCAGATCTATACACAAACGTTCGACTGATAACACGCTCTGAATTTGCAGCTGCTACTACTAGTAGTAATCCAAGGCGCACAGGTCCCGAAGGGTCTTGGCCCCGGGCGCCACGCCGTTCGGCAGCTTCCGGCCGTGCCCTTCGCCGGCGGCACGAACGCTGTTCGGCGGCGGCTTCCGGCCGTGCTCCTCGCCGTCGCCGTCGGCAATCTCGGCCGGGTCCTCCTCCGCCAGCGGCGGCAGGGGCTTGATGGCGGTGGGCGCGGCGGCCGCCCACGTCGGCTTGGGCAGCGCGCCGGGCAGGCAGAGGCGGCCGGCGTGGTGGTCCCTGCGCATCTCCTTCTCCAGGTGCTCGCGGTACCTGTCGTAGGTGCGGTGGTCGACCGCGACGGGGAAGTCCAGCACGCCCAGGAGCTCCAGCTCCAGCTTGTTCATCTCCGCGTTGCTCACGCCGCCCACGCGCGCGAAGAAGGCGTTGCTGTGGTGGCTGCGGTGCGCGCGCGGAGCGAGAAACCATGGCACAGATCAGTAGTGAAAAAGGTTTGACGTCTCATGGATGCTTTGCAAATACATACAGTACAGTATGCAAACAGTAATATTACATCACTTTTCTGAACTTTTGTGTCTGGAAAGCAGCTATCATGAGGCTGCTACCGTGCTTTGCAAAGACTTGACAGTTCGTTCAGAAACAAAATACTTGACTACATGTTTGTCTGGTCGTTATTGTCAGAGTACAACAGCCAGGAAATTAGTATGACAAGAACTAATCGAGAAAATCCAGATACATTTCTTTTCTTGGCACAAGAGAAGTCCCAGTTTTAATCTCGAAATATTATCCATTTTTTCTGCAGTGTGAAATCGTCGATTAAATGCAGTGGTGGTCCGCCAGGCTGCCCTTCTCGAATAACGACATTATTTTTTTAGAGTTTTGAATAACGACATTATCGAAGTACTGACGTTACTGTTCTTCCACTTTGCCATTCTTGACGGGATGATAAACTGGTTTGAAATTCGTTTGTTGCAGGAGCAAGATCGCCTAAAATTTAGGGACAGAAATAGCAAACTGTATAGAAAGAAATACTAGTGCTCCCCATATATAGCACGGAATTCGTATAAGGTCCTCTTTTTCAGGCGATTCCTTTATATATATATATATATATATATATATATATATATATATATATATATATATATATATATAGTAATTAAGAAAATGGAATCATGGATGCAAATGATGAACGAAGGTACTTACAAGTCGTCAAGGACCTTGGAGGCGACGAGGAGGCAGGAGAGGAGCAGGCGGTGGACGTTCCTGGACGCGACGGCGGCGGCGGGCCGGCGGTGCGCGGCCATGTCGACGTAGGCGTACGCGACGACGTAGCACTCGGGGTCGAGCCCGGCGTAGCGGTGCATGCGCTCCAGGTAGTCGGCCACGCCGATGCGCGGCGCCGGCGCGCCCCGGGGCGCCTGGAACGCCCTCATCCCTCCTCCGTCCGGCGCCGCCACCGCGTCGTTCCGCGCCACGAGCCGCTGCACGGCGCACGCCACCATGGCCAGCTCCGGCGGCGCGGGCGGCGGCCCCGCGGACGCCGCCTGCGGCGGGGAGGACGACGGGGATCGGTCTCCGGCCGCCGCCGCCGCGGCGCGCTTGAGCGCAGCCACGGCCGTCATTCTCCGCTGCCGCGCGCGGCGGGGGCTCGTCACTACTCACTCGTGGTGCCGGTGGTGGTGGTGGCTCGGTGCTCCGCTTGGCGCTTGTTTAACGCGGGCGTGAACGGCTGGGATGGCCGGACTTGGTGGGGCCTAGCCGCGGCCGTCGGATGCGATGGGGCTCGACTGGTGGAGCTTTCTCTCGTTGGGCCGGCCGGGCGAACGAACAGCAAACGGATAACAAGAGAGGGAGAGGGTACGACACGGTCGTGGTCCTTTTCTTCCCTCGATCTCGACTCTGACATATTCTCGCAAGAAAAGTGTTGGAGTAATGGGCTTGGCCCATTCATTCTAAAGCAATAAAAGAATTTAAATCCCACTATTAATGCTAGGGAATCAATGCTTAATTCCGTACCGGGAATTGAAGAGGATCTCAACCGACTTAAAAGGTGGACTTCGTGTACACCACTTGTGAAACCGGTAAGAGGAGGACGGTGAACCACACGCGCGCGCGCTCGCTCGCCTCGCCGGGCCGGGCCGTGGCGCGGACGGGCGGACGGGCGGTGCGGTGCGGTGCGACGTGATGTGCTGAGATAAGAAGGATGTTTTGCAGTAAAGAGTATTAAAACAGAGGGTTAATGTCGTCACTAATGACCGGACACTGAAGGCTCTTTACGACGTCCAGGTTCGTTGAACCTGAGGCACATTAACTGCCGCTCATCAAAGCCATTCATGACGTCCAGGTTCGTTGAACCTGAGGCATATCGTGCCTATATAAACCAGCACCCTCTCCTCTCATCCTCACTCACGTCCAGGTTCGTTGAACCTGAGGCATATCGTGCCTATATAAACCAGCACCCTCTCCTCTCATCCTCACTCATCTCAAGCACTCATCCAGGTACTCCTCTTCAGGAGACCTCTCCCTTCTCCCTCAGCTGCTTTCTGCCTTCCCCACCGCTAGCACTGCGCGCACAGGTCTAGCGAGAGCAGGGCCTCCGGAACCTCTGCTCGCTGAAGGTCCTGCACGGGACGTGGGCAATTAGGTTTTTGGGAAGCGTCTTGACGCGACTGCTCGCTCCCTGAACGACTCCTTCGTCTACTTCCCGGCGTAACCGCTCGTGCGAACGACTACTTCGTCTACTTCCCGGCGTGACCGTTCGTGGGACGGCTACTTCGACTACTTCCCGGCGTAACCGTTCGTGGGACTGCACTGCGAACATCTTCCTGCATCGACATAGTTCGGCTACTTCGAGCAAGACCAGTCGAATAGCATGTCTATTCCAGCTGGTAACGGCGCAACCGGTGCCTCCGGCACTGGTCCCGCCTTGGGGTACTTACTAAACCTACTCTGGTTTAATTCTTTGTTCATGCTTATTAGTGAGAATAACATGAACACATGCACATATCTTGTACACACATTATCACTCATCTATATCATGAAATTGATATTAATATTTGGAATTAAAATATACCGAAAATTGCCTAGATTTCTAACAAAAAGTCTTTTTCTTTTTTTAGGGAAAGACATACTACTTATATTAAAGAGCGTTTACAGCAGTATAAATTCGGTGGAGTGATAAACCACACATGTCTACCAAAACTCTCATGCACCGACCCTTTAACTAGTCTATGAGCATCTACATTAGCTTCCCTACCTTCATGAGTAAATCCGACTTCAGTGAAATCCTCCGCTCTTGCCTTGATTTCGCGAATAATATGTATATAAGCTCCCATTGCGGTTCCTTGCAAATTCCGAACCACGTTCAGTCAATCCGACGCCAGCTTGAATTTCTGGAGCACCAGATCGCTAGCCAACGTCATCCCTTCATGGCATGTCATCGCCTCTGCCATCTTCGGGTCAGTTATATCTTCCATCACCAGTGCCGAGGCTCCCAGAAAATTGCCAGTCTCGTCACGAGCCACAGCCACCATCATGAACTTGGTTGTGTTCTTCGCGAGAGCCGTATCAACATTGATCTTTCCGAACCCGGGTGGTGGTGGAATCCAACCAGGTTGCTTGGCTTGGGCCGGTTTCCACTCTTTCTGCACCGATTTGCTCTCGGTCAGATCAGCCAAGAATCTTTCCACAAAACAATGTGTCGATAATGGGCTCTGGTAATTATTCTCATGGATGATCTTCTGCTTAGCATACCAGATCGCCCACATTGTGACCACCATCTTCACTAGCACATCATGGCTCAGTGAATTCATCGCTTCATGAAGCCATCCTCGAGCATCTTGCTGCTGTGTAGAGCTAATGAAATCAACTATCTCTTCACTCTGCAGCGCCCATACACACCTCGCCTGATGGCACTCAATTAAGGAGTGCTTCCACGAGTCCAGTCCTCCACACACAACACACCTACTGTCTGGGGCCATGTGTCGTTGATGTCGAACGTCTCCTGTTGGGATCGATTGCCGAGCGAGGAGCCACAGGAATTGGTGCACCTTGGACGGAACTTGAACTTGCCAAATATCTGTCCACTCCTTGCGCTCGGCTGAACAGTCTGATCTACCTGGATTGTGCTCGATCCAGTCCGTTCGCTTCTCCCGGTTGCTCACAAGCATCCGGTAGGCTGATCTTACGGTGAAAACATCCGTCTTCTCGTAGTGCCATGCCCAAAAGTCCACTTGTCTTCTGGTACTCAGTGGAATACTAGCAATTTCTTTCCAATCCATTGTCAAAAAAGATTGTTTCAGCCTCTGCATATCCCAGCATCCAGTCGAGTTATCAATAAGATCACTCACCATTCTCATGTTGTTTCCTTATAACCTTGAAATAGGTCTCACAAGCCCATCTCTTGGGATCCAGTTCATCGCCCAAATGTCAATTGCTTCACCAGTCCCAATGCGACGAATTAATCCTTGGCACAACACATCTTCACCATCAACAATCGCCCTCCAAATTCTAGATGGTGATGTACCAATCTGAGCTTCCAAGAAGTCGCCATCAGGGAAGTGCACAACTTTAAGGACCCATGCACTCAATGACGACGGCTCTTGTAATATTCTCCAGGCTTGCCTCGCGAGTAAAGCCAAATTGAATAGCTCAATGTCACGAAAAGCAAGCCCCCCCCCATGTACTTCGGTTTCGTCATGTCCTCCCAACCTACTCAGCAGGTTCTTCTCTTTCCCTCCTTGCTACCTCACCAGAAACTTCGGAGGAGCCCGTCAATATGTTTACACAATCCCCTGGGCAGTCGAAAGCATGATATCGAATACGTTGGGATCGCCTGAGCCACAGCCTTGATCAAGACCTCCTTACCCCCGGTTGAAAGTGCTTGTTCTAGCCAATCTTGCACCCGTTTTCAGACCCGGTCTTTGAGATATTTGAATGCTCCATTCGAAGATGTGCCAACATCAGTTGGCATGCCGAGATACTTTTCACTAATTTATGGACATCCAACTGAACCTTGATCTCCTCCCGTATGCTGGCACCAACACCTTTAGCAAAGTGAATTGATGATTTGTCCATATTTACCTGCTGGCCAGAGGCGCGACAGTAATTGTTCAACGCCTTTTTTTTTTGCCTCAGCACTCTCTCTATTTGTCTTGAAGAACAGCAGGCTATCATCTGCGAAGAGTAAGTGGCTTACAACCGGAGCTGACGAGGCCACTTTAATTCCACTGAGAACTGATGACTGAATCTTTGAATTTAACAGGCACGAAAGGCCCTCTGCTGCTAACAAGAACAAATAGGGTGAGATTGGATCACCTTGCCGGATCACCCTTGAAGACATAAAACTCACTTGCCGGTCACCATTGAACAAGATTGAAAATGAGACTGTCGTGGTGTGGCAAACCACAGCCGGGTGGCGGAATGCATCCGCCTAAGCCCAGAGGGTGAGTACTCGGGGGTTAGCTAGGACTAGTTCGATCTCGCTGGAAGAAACACGATGAACACAGCTGGTTTATAGTGGTTCGGGCCGCCGGAGCGTAATACCCTACGTCCACTGTGTGTTGTATTGGCTTAGTCTCAAGAGAGTCTGAGAGGGCCTCTGGAGCTGAGTCCAGCGTGAGTCTGTGTGTGCTTGAGAGAGCTTGTTGTGTACAGCGAGCGCCTCCCTTTTATATCTCAAGGGAGGCGCGTACATGGTCGCTGGGTCCCCGACAGTTGGGCCCAACGATGTAGTATAAAATAACGTACTGCTCATACATTATGGCGTTGCAGGCGGAGGAGATCTCATTCCTGGATTTTCTTGCCTGCCCGCGGGAATCCTCCGTCCAGCATACCCATGCGCTGTCTTGTTGAAACGGCGCCAGGCGTAGCTTGCGGCGTCGCTTGCGGCGTCGCCTGCAGCGTAGCTGAATGGGCCGTGTAGCTTGCGGTGTAGGCGGCATGATGGAAAAGTGCCGTGCTGTGGTATCCATTTAATGCGGCAGACGGGCTCTGCGCGGATGCGGCTGCACTGTGTACCTCGGTAATACGCGGTCTACAGTGAGACCTGACAAAGGCTGCTTCGCGTGCCGCGGCGGCAGTACACGCCTCAACCACCCTCATTGAATGCGGTAGGTGGGCGAGTCTTCCAGCGGAAGACCCGCGCCCGCGCTCGCGCCTGCGGGACACGTGGAGCCTCCGGACCCCCCCGGCGGTATGCTGGTTCTACGCGCGCGAGAGGTCCGGACAGACGCGGGGAGGTACCGGACCCCTTTGGGGGTCCGGGCCCTCTGCAGTTGGCTCGGAGCTTCCCCTCCTCAGGGACACGTGGCGTCACCGGACCCGTCCCAGAGCGGGGAGCAGGTCCGGGGCCGTTGGCCCAGTGAGGTAGGAGCTTGACCCGTGGGGGCCCGGCTGCTCCGCCCCTTAAGGCGCAGTCATAGATGACTACGGGAGTCCTGGCTTACTGCAGTAGAAGCGGGTATCCCTATTACAGGGTTCTGACAGAGACCGTAGAAACCAAATGCATGATCCTGTCCACCCAAAGCCGATGAAAATCTAGCTTGAGCATAATAGCTTTCAAGTAACTCCACTCCACACGATCATACGCCTTCTTCATATCCAGCTTAAGAGCACAAAAACGATTGTCCCGAGCTTTCTTTTGTTTCATAAAGTGCATACACTCATAAGCTGTAATTATGTTGTCTGTAATCAGACGTCCTGGCACAAAGGCAGACTGTTCCTCAGATATAATCTCCGACAAGATGAGTTTAAGTCTGTTGGCCATCACTTTCGACGCAATCTTGTAAATCACATTACACAGGCTTATAGGCCTAAACTGGCCAAGCTCCTCTGGACTGTCAACCTTCGGGATCAAAACGATGCATGTGTTGTTAATTACTGCTGGGTCATCCTCTCCCTTTAGAACCCAAAGTACAACTTCTGATATCTCACCACCGCACAGCTCCCAATTGCGTTGGAAGAAGTGTGCCGGTAGCCCATCCGGACCCGGCGCCTTAGTAGGAGACATCTGGAAAAGAGCTGTCTTTACTTCCTCCTTCTCAAAAGGCTTCATCAGCTGCTCGTTCATGGCTACTGTGACCTTGGCCGGCACTGTTGACAGCACACTTTCCATGTCCTCTATCCCTTCAGACGTATAGAGATCCTTATAGAAAGCCGACACTAGAGCGCCCATCTCCACTTCATTTTCTGTGATCTCGCCGTCGGGCCTCCTGAGTTTTATAATTTGATTTCTCCTCCTCCTCTAGCTTGCACGGAGATGGAAAACCGTGTGTTTTTGTCACCTTCAGCCAGCCACATAATTCGGGAATGTTGTTTCCACATAATTTTCTCCCGATGATTTAATTCAACTATCCTCTCCTATACCTTGATTTCTGCATGCGATGGGCCAACACGCATGGTGTCCGCACGTAGCTGCTCTAGTTCCGCATATAGGTTCTTCAGTTCCCGTCTAACATTGCCAAAAGAATTGACGCTCCACTCACTGAGACTGCCAGATACCGATGCCAGTTTTTCCTGCAGCTCCTTCACAGTACGGGCTTCCCCCGCATCGAGCCAAGTCCTCGCAAGCATGGAAAAGAATTGATCATGGGCTTCCCATATCATCTCGTACCTGAACATTTTCTTCTTCTTTCTCCCCTTACGACCTGAAACCTGCTGCCATCTTAGCATGATAGGATCATGGTCGGACGCTGCAGCAGTAAGATGGGTTACTCTCGCCATCGGAAATCTCGTACACCAGTCAGTTGTTGTCAGGGCACGATGAAGCCGAACTTGATAGTAGGAACCTCCCGCAACTTTTTTCTCAAAAGTCCAGTTGCGTCCTTCAAAGCCTAGGTCATAGAGACCACAGACATCCACCATCTCTCTAAAACCAGCAATCTGAGCGTGACTCCTCTCTTGAACTCCATCATGTTCGGATCTATGCAACACTTCATTGAAGTCACCCATGCAGACCCATGGTAGTGGCGATGAAGCTTTAATAAACTTCAACATATCCCATGTTTTGTGGCGTTCAGCAATTTGAGCTTCGCCATAAACACATGTAAATCTCCATGGCTCACCCCCGTTTTCAGAAATAATTGAATCAATGTGATACTGAAAAAACGGTAAAATTTCTACCTTAGTATTCTTGTTCCAGTACAAGCCAAGCCCTTCACTGCGACCTGAGTAGCTAACAGCAAAAGCATTATCATAGTCTAAAGTACCTTTCAAACCTTCCACCCGTGCTTTATTTACTTGGGTTTCAACGACACATAGCACGGTAGGGGCAAACTTTTTCGCAATTTCGCGAAGCTCCTTCACTGTCGCCGCGTTGCCTAAGCCACGACAGTTCCACGTGATGCAACTCATTGCACCTGGCGGTCTTCCTTCGCGGAGTCCGCCAATTTCTTTTTCTTGTCATCGTCAACTTGCTTTTCCTGCTTCTTCCTGTCCCTTGGCGAGATTTCCTTCTTCCCCAGCGATTTCGACGATTCCGCTGCCATGGTTCCACCCATCCTCGGAAGCGCAATCCTAACTGTCACCCTGCCAAGGCTGGAAAACCGATCAGATCAGTCCCTTTATCAGCCCGAACAGGAGGCAGGAAGGGGATAGCATTCAGAGGTCAAGGTGTCAAGATCCTCCGCCGGCGATGAATTGCCGTCGGAGTCGCCAGACCCTAGTTTCCTAGGTCTTGCAATGTGCATCAAGAAAAGTCTTTTTCTGTTCGTCGAGTTTGCCGGCGGAGGGATCATGGCCAAAGTGGCTTTTCTCGCTGGGCTTAATTCGAGCTCGTACGGTGCGGCGTTGCTGGGCTTTCCTGGGCTTAAATCGTAATCTAACAATGATTAAAGCCTAATTGGCTGTCAGAGTTGACTATCCCTGCGTCGCGACCGGAGCCCGGGCCAGCGGTTGAGTCGTACCGGAGCCCGGAGGTGCTCGCTTTGGCACCAGCAACGTGTCGTCCTGCCTGCGCACCGGCAGGTTCCCGGTGCATAGGATTCGTCGAAAGCTGAAAGCGGCTGTCGTTGCATGCATAGGATTCTTGTTCTTCTTGGCCCGTTTTGGCAAGGCACCTGCTGAAAGCTGCTCTGAAACCGTCCGCTGTCTGTCTGCTGGTCCGATCGGCTGATGACATGACGTGTGTTGCGAATGTGATGCGTGATGGATGATGATGCCATGGAGCGTGCAAAGGACAGTGAAGGACATACAGCGGTTTGAATGAACTCACAGCTAAGACAAATCGCCACTATTTTTTACGGATCTTCTCTGTTCAGCTCCGATCCATAAGAGATGGGATGATGGCCTACGCCTACAGAAAGGTTAGCCTGAACCACACTGCAAAGTAACCTGGCCTTCTTTGATGAGATACTGGTACTTCCAATCTACCCTGGAATAATGACTGGTACTTCCAATACCAACCAGATGGTCCTTGTGACCTTGTCCTCGCACACTCATAAAAACTACCCGAATCCCTGGCTGCAGCTCTCCATGGAACTTCCTGACTCAACCCTGAGCTGACGATGAACATGCAGTCGAACACAGGCAGCACTGTTTGCTTAGTATAAGCCGATCATTGCGATTCATGTTTCCACTAATAATCAAATTCATCCTCAGCCTCGAGAGTTTAACTAGTGGGAATAAACTTTTTGTGTCATCGTGTCTCCATCTCACGTGCTGCAGCTGCAGGCCACCACTCCCTGGTCCCATGCATCCAAGCCAAGAAGCCATGGCTGGCTGCATGGGTTCCCACTGGGGAGCAAACAGGGGCGGGCCCAGAATTTTGAACATGGGTATTCAAAATCTCAATGGGTAAAAGTTTTTTTTTGCAACCTAAACCTTTATTTTTGGCCGGTATCCACTAAAAAAATATTAGCCTGCATAATTTATTATAGCATCGAATAGTTCAAATTGAGTAATTATATAATATATGAAACTACTACCAATTATATCCAGAAAGTTTTTTCTTCTGCTGTGTTGACCAATAAACGAGTCGAAAATCTTATCTAAATTTTACAATGACAACAAACATAAAAAGGAAGAAATGAAGAAGAGCAAATCTTATTAATCATTTCTTTTGTTTTCTTTTCATGAAGATAACCCTGGCTACTGCCCTTGCAACAGTGGCGGAGCTACGGCTTGTTATCGGGGTCCGCCGACCCCCACAAATTTTGAGGAAATCAGTGCAAATTACTGTAGCTAGCTGTTAATGACCCCATCCTCTTCTACATAAGACCCCGGTGCTCTCGTGATCTAGCTTCGCCCCTGCCTTGCAAAACTACTAGAAAACCAAACAAAAAACTTGCAACCAAGGTGGACCACAATCATGAAGAACTGACTAATAAGCTACTTAATAATAAGAGAAAGAGAACCACTTGAATTATCATGCTGGCTGCCTGGCTCACTCGCAGCTCGTGGCTTTGGTGCCGCCGACCACCGCGGAGCTGCAGAGCCCCCACGGGCCTAGCGCGCGCTCGCTGCTCGGCTGCCGCTAGCCCCGCGGAGGTGCGTAGCCCCTGCGAGCCTAGCGCGTGCTGCTTTGCTGCCGCCGGCCCACAGAGGTGTGAATCCCTTGCTGGCTGCGCACGCGTGCGCCATGAAGCTCTCCACACTCGGCTGCTGCCAGCCTGCCACCCACCGCGGAGGCGCGGAGCCCTGGTGGTGGTGGGGCCTAGTGCGTGGACGTGCTGGAGTTGCTCGGACTCCACCGGCCGCGCACTGCGCTGGGAGCGCTCGAGTTGATCGTGGGGTAGAATTGGGCCATTGGGCCGTCGGTTAGGGGTAAGGGAAGGTGGGATAGTATCATTTTTGGGCCGAAGGAGAGAAGGAGGTTGATTTTTCGATTTTTGAATATATACACATGTTATATACTATATGTATAAATTTTTCTTACCAAAATAATGGGTATTCAACTGAATACCCTTGAATTGAGTTGGACCCGCCCCTGGGAGCAAACGTCCAGATCTGCCTGCCCATCTGTCGGCGTCGCAACAGCGGTGACAGTAGCAGCAAGAACGAACGATAAATAATTCCAAGTGATTAATTAACCTAAGCAGTAACTAACCAGCCCTCGGACAGCTCGGTTTCGTCCTTGATGGACGAGCAGGAGATCCGGCTCCCCTCGCGGGTTCCGAGGCCGATCGATTCAGCTTTGCCGCGAGCTGAAGCTTCGTGCAGAGCCAGCGACTGACAGTGCTGCCTGGACTGGACTGATGCGTGCATGGTTCCTTCGTCCTTGCAATTGCGTCGGAATTAACTTACTTTTAATTGAAGGTTCCAGTAACTTTTCTGCTGCTGGTTAGGTTTGTTTTGTAGCAGCTGGTACAAAGTAACATGGTCAGCCATGGGTTTTGTTGAATAGGGTTGAGAGTGATGGGATTTAAAATGAACCCGGTGGGAAAAGTGGTTTGTGGAAAGGTACGAGTGGCGACAGTAAGATCATGAGGCCAAGGTGTATCTGTCGGTTGAGTGAATCTATACCTTTGCTCATTTCGTCAGCTAATTAAACTAGTAACTAATTCTTTCTAGAAAAAAAAACTAGCAACTAATTCTCTACAAAAAGAACCCCTTTTCAAGTTATAATCTACTAATTGCACATTGTTTGATCTAATTGACATCCAAATTGTTCTAACGAAATACTTCTGCTGTTGCTTAACTACTTGTATTTCCTGAAAAGATGCGTTGCAAATTTGCAATGTAAACCAATCTACCTCATCAATTACAAACAAAAATGAAAAAAAGTGTGGTATCCAAGTACACAATACCAACCTTAGTCTGTACCCAAAATAGATCCCCAAGTAAAGGATCAAACCGATGCAAATGTCCCAGTGACACTCTTACACCAAGAAGGAAAAAAAGAAGGGAAAAAGAATAAAAAAAAGCTTAAACCAAAAGGAGTCTCAGTCCCAGACCTAAAAGGGCCCACCATCTCTTCTCACATCCCTCCACCGGACCACCCCTCCACCTCCTCCCTCTACCTCTCTTTCTCCATCTCGCCGGAATCTCACCTCCGATCCGGCGGCGCGCCACCACCGACACCGGGCAAACCGTCCCCGCCGCCGCTCCGCCCCACGGGAACCGTCCGGGGCACTCTGGTAGCCGGGGAAGATGGAGTCGATCATAGCGCGGGCACTGGAGTACACGCTCAAGTACTGGCTCAAGTCCTTCTCCCGCGACCAGTTCAAGCTCCAGGGCCGCACCGCGCAGCTCTCTAACCTCGGTAGGAACCCTAGTCCCATCTAAAGTCTTCACCTCGGGTGCTGATTTCATTGGGTTTTCTCTTTTCTGATTCCGGTGCTGAGTTTTTGGTTCCGGGTGTGATTTGGCGGGGTCCCAGATATCAATGGCGATGCGCTGCACGCGAGCTTGGGGCTGCCTCCGGCGCTCACCGTCGACACCGCGCGCGTCGGGAAGCTGCAGATCACGGTAAGATGCCTCCACCTTCCGCTCGTAACTTTGTGTATTTCAGCTGCCTTACTATTTTCCCTGGGGCCTTATGGGCCGCATTGGTGGTAGATTTTTGACCATGCTGCTCCCAAGTTGCCCAAGTTTGATGTATTCGCGTAATTTTTGTTATAACTCTACTTGTGCTCGTGGGCAGTAGAAAACAGCAATTGTGCGTGGTGCAGTTGTGACGTTGCCTGTCGTTGTGATAGATAATCTTCGTGGTGGAGAAAATTAGAGCTGTATCTCAGTGCTTATGTTATAATGATGATTTCATGAAGTTCTTTGTTGTATTAAATTTGACCCGTCATGTTAAATTTTCTGAGTTTGCTCAGCACTTGTGTTAATTTTTCTGAGTTTGCTCAGCACTTGTGTTAAATTTTCTGAGTTTCCTCAGCACTTGTGTTAAATGTGCTGAGTTTGCTTGGCACTTGTGTTAAATTTGCTGCACTTATGTTAATTTTGAAAAGTTGTCAGAATTATGGAATTTACAGTTGGAAGGGAGGGAGTTTGGTGAGTTTCTTGTCTGGATATTGTCGAAATAGTGGCCAGTAGGTCGTCTTTGCTAGATTTGGACCCTTACGCTCAAATGGCAGCGAAGCCTGAGTTTGAAGTCAACAATAGCCTGGTAGTATGCTTAATAACCTTGCATTTCTTACTGTTGGTAACGGGATCGTATGTTTATCACTGCAGTTACCATCTGTATCAAATGTACAAGTGGAGCCTATTGTGGTGAACATTGACAAGCTTGATCTCGTGCTTGTAGAGAAGGACGATTCTGAAAATCTCAGCCCTAGCAGGTAATTTTCATTTCTATATGTTGCGATCTAGTGCCAATGTCTGACAGTTCAGTAATTTTAGTTCTTTCTGTTATTTCCAACCCTTTTAGCACTGCATCATCTCCATCATCAACTAAAAGCAGTGGGTATGGCTATGCAGATAAGGTATGTTTTCTTGCACTTGTTGTTTAGCGCACACACACATTCCAAAAGTTTACGCAGATAATTATCAATATTCTGATGTTTGCTCTGTGATGACTGTAATGCCAATTCCATGATGGCTGAATTTAAACTTATCCATTTTCTCTGTGATCTGATATATTCTTCTCTGCTCTTCTGCCCTGTTTTAGAGTATGGATAACTTTGTTGAAGCAATACATATTTTATGCAAGAACTGAACTAGGAATGGGGTTTGATCTTCTATATTGGGCTTAGATTGCAGATGGAATGACAGTACAAGTAGGTATTGTGAACCTGCTCCTAGAAACACATGGAGGGTCTCGCCGACGGGGAGATGCAACATGGTATTTACTAATATTTGACTATTTGAGCACCTTTGGAGTTCAATTTAGCATGAGTCATTTGCAAACTCAGACCTTGGTTGTTTATCTCATCCACCCCTCCCCCAACTTCGCTGCAATTTTTTGTGCCTGGAAAAAGGAACACTAATCGCTTCTAACTATCAGGTCACCACCGCTAGCAGCTATCACATTTCGTGATCTTGTACTGTACACAACAAATGAAAAATGGCAGGTACTCATTCTGATTTCAAATTATAATTATTTAATAAATGGTATTATGGCATTGCCTGATTTTAATGAATGTTTATAGGTAGTGAACTTGAAAGAAGCAAGGGATTTCTCCAACAACAAAGGATTCATTTATGTTTTCAAGGTTTGATGTTCCCTACTTGTTTCCAGAAGATTAGTGCCTGCTTTTTACTGTTTCCTGATCTATCACAAACTGAAACTTTCAAAGTCATAAAGGACTTCTGATATCACATATATTTTCTTAAAATTCACAGAAACTGGAATGGCAATCACTGTCAGTTGATCTATTACCTCATCCTGACATGTTCACCGATGCAAGATTTAACTCTTCTAGCAGTCAAGATAATAAACGAGATGATGATGGTGCAAAACGGATGTTCTTTGGTGGTGAAAGATTTTTGGAAGGAATATCTGGGGAGGCTAATGTGAGAGCTTTGAGTTTTGGAACATTTTGTGTAAAATTCATTAATTTGTTCGTTTATGTTGAACTTCCCTTTTCCTGTGCTTCTTGACACGTTGATTTGAACTTCAGATCACGGTTCAACGGACAGAACAAAATAATCCACTTGGGCTTGAGGTTCAACTGCATATTACCGAAGCTGTCTGTCCTGCGTTAAGTGAGCCTGGTAATCATTTCCTGTCCGTGAAGCTTGACCACTCTCTTTATTACTTCAATTTCTGTTTGCAAAATTTCTCAATTCTAAAAAATATTTTTGACAGGCTTACGAGCCTTTCTTCGGTTCATGACTGGGGTATCTGTGTGCCTAAACAGGGGCGATGTGGATCCAAAAGCTCAGCAGGTTTACCTTCTCTTCTCTGTACTTTTGATATTGTGGTGCATGCAGTAAGGTGTATACATGTTTCAATTGTATCCTTATTACCTTTTATTATTTCTTGACCAGCTTGCAGAAGCAGCAGGATCTTCCTTGGTTTCCATTATTGTAGATCACATATTCCTCTGCATTAAAGATACTGGTCAGTAGTAGTGCCAAATAATTTCAAATGTGTCACTTTTAGTCCTGCTATAATGACTTGTTTATCAAATCTTTTGTACCAACAGAGTTTCAACTTGAACTTCTGATGCAGTCTTTGTTCTTCTCACGGGTAATTTCCTCTGGCTGCCATTGTTATTTTGTAGTATGATTTGGTCACTGCTAATAGAGTCTGCTGATGATATGATAGATTTGGATGTTTGACCTCTTAGAGGATTTATAATGAGTTTTTCTTTATATTAAAGGCGAGCGTTTCAGATGGGGAGTGTTCGAAGAGCTTGTCTTGCATAAACGTTGGTGGGCTGTTTCTGAGGTACTATGTCTGTCTCTGGTACTAGTGACTCTTCATCATATCTAAACTATCAATGGCATTAAACAAACATCTTTTGGATTATGCACTATTAATGCTGAGATTACTCAGGGTGCATGCAATGCTGAATACAGGATAGTGGGACTGTTCATGCCAAAAGCATTAAATGGCATAAAACCATCATATTGTATCACTTGGGTTACTCAAGGTTCATACCATGTCGAAAATAGGGTACTTTAAAATTTGACATGAATTAAGTAAGGGAATTTGTGATCTAGCTGAGTTATAGAAAGTATCGAAAAACCTTTGCTGGGCCTCATGTATGGATATGTTGCTGCAGAGACACCTTCTCTCGCCCTCCGTGCACATTGATACAGCCATCTATGCAAGCAGTTTCACAAGAGCCCCTGCCTGTGCCTGACTTTGGTGACTTAACTATTTATAATTCTTCTGCCAGATTAGATATCCATAAATATTGTTGAGTCTGATCTCAATGTTTGATTCTATCAGGTCAAAATTTTTGCCCTCCAATCTATCCATTCGGGAATCAGCTATTAGAATTTGCTGCCGGGGTTCCTTTGTTTTCTTTCTATTGTCTTCAGATCACACCTTCTCCATCACCTCCAAAGTTTGCTTCAAAAACTGTGATCACATGCCAGCCTCTTACGGTTTGTCTCCTTCATGTATGCAGTGAAGTTTGTTTCTTTAGCATTTTCTGCTTAAAAATATTTCTTGTGCTTCTTCATTCTTAGGTAACCCTCCAGGAGCAGTCCTGCTTAAGGATTGCATCGTTCTTGGCTGATGGAGTTATGCCTAACCGCAATACTGTTTTGCCTGATTCTTCAATCAGCAGTCTGTCATTTTCCCTTAAAGAGTTTGATCTCTCCGTTCCATTAGACTCTGAGGAAATCACAAGGTGCAGCGGAACCAAGAACACGTGTCCTCAATCATCATTTTCAGGTGCACGACTTCATGTGGAAGACCTATACTTCTGCCAGTCACCATCAGCAAAATGTTCATTGCTAAACCTTGATAGGGATCCAGCTTGCTTCCTTCTCTGGGAATATCAACCTGTTGATGCAAGTCAAATGAAGTGGGCTACTAGGGCTTCTCGTTTAAGCCTCTCGCTCGAAACTTCTAGCACTTCAAATGGACAGAGAGCAGCTAGGGACTCCTCTGCAAATTTGTGGAAATGTATTGAACTAGATGACATCCGATTTGAGGCAGCTATGGTTACCGCAGACGGTAGCCCTTTGTTGGATGTGCCACCCCCCGAGGGTGTTGTAAGGATTGGTGTTGCTTTCCAACAGTTTACGTCCAATACCTCAGTGGAACAGTTGTTTTTTGTCCTAGGTTTCTATACTTACTTTGGTCAAGTTGCAGAGCGTATTTCAAAGGTCAGCAAAGGTAGCAAGTCTGGGGTGACCAAATCCTCGGCTGACAAATTTGAGAATAAATTGCCAAGTGATACAGCTGTGAGCTTAACTATGAACAACCTCCAGCTCAATTTCTTGGAATCTTTGTCGGCACATGACATAAATATGCCCTTGGTTCAATTTGGGGGAGAGGATCTGTTCGTAAAAGTTTCTCATCGCACACTAGGTGGTGCCTTTGCGGTCACTACTAATTTGTTGTGGAGAACTGTCTCTGTGAACTGTTTGGAGGGAGAGAGTTCTATGATTTATGAGAATGGCATTGCAGTGACTGGCGAACAAAACATTGTGGTGCATGAAAATGGGCATCCCAAGATGAGAGCAGTCTTTTGGGTTGATCATCGGAGCAAACAACAGGATAAAGAAGCTCAATTTATTGATATAAACATCACTCACGTAATGCCTTATGACATGCGAGATATGGAATGCCATAGCTTGAATGTTTCAGCTAAGGTATCTGGTGTTCGTCTTGGAGGTGGAATGACTTATACCGAGTCTTTACTGCATCGGTTTGGTATCCTGGGGCCTGATGGCGGTCCAGGGGAAGGCCTCTTGAGGGGATTAAAGGATTTATCTTCTGGCCCACTTGCAAAACTATTCAAATCGTCGCATCTCACCGAGGAGGAAAGTAAGTGTCCACAACTGTCATTTGATTTGTTACTTCAAGAAACTATGTTCGTGTGCTGGAGAATTGATTGTTTGTGCTCAGTTGCGAGATTTGAGATGTGATATATGAGATAGGTATATCCAGCATTCCTTAGGTACCCAGGATAGTTCTAACCACATAATTTAGCACGACCTGATATTAACTTCTCTCCACATTATGGTTGTGTTTACAACAACAACAACAACAACAACATAGCCTTTTTTCCCAAGCAAGTTGGGGTAGGCTAGAGATGAAACCCGACTTGCTTGGGAAAAAAAGGCTATGTTGTTGTTGTTGTTGTAAACACAACCATAATGTAAATTTATAAAATACATGGTTCTCAGATCAATAATCATTGTTCATTTCCACCATCCATGACTTGTCTCCTTTGCATCTCAAGCCAGATATGGATTTCTTTTTAACTATAACATGCTCAAGTTCAAGTAACTGTTACAGTTGAAATAGTGTATGAGGAAAAATACTTTATTCCTTATTTGAGATGCAGAGCAAGTTCTCAAGTTTTTGTTTTGCTGCTTTTCTAGTTCCATTAATCATTAGTTTCTCTTCTTTTCCCCCAAAATTACAGATGAAAGGTCCAAAGTTGATGATGTCAATTCAAAGTTCGATCTCGGGGTGCCAGATGATCTTGATGTGTCAGTTGAGCTTCGAAATTGGCTATTTGCACTTGAAGGAACGGAAGAAGTTGGAGATTGTTTTACTCCAACTCGTGGAGGTGATCGTATCAGTCGAGAAGAAAAATGTTGGCATTCAACCTTCAGGAATTTACATGTCTCTGGAAAGAGCAGTAACCGGTTTAACTTGGGAGACACAGGAAAGGCATCACCCAAAAGGGCATTTCCTGTGGATCGCTTTAAGGTACCTGACTGTCATGCCTCTGGATTTCAGTTTGGATTTCAGTTTGGCATTCCTTTAGGCTTTAAGCTTTTCAATTGTTTGATACTCTGTACCTGCAGGCTGGAATTGAAGGTTTGCAGGCAATAAAACCTCGCCTGAGAGATCAACGCTCTGGAAAAGGAACATCATATAATCATCAAATAGGCAGTGGATTTAATAATGCAAGTTCTGTTGGGGACCATGGTGTTGATGTTGAAGCTACCATGGTCATTGGTGAAGATGAGATTGAGGGTGCCAAGTGGACAATGGATAATGTTAAGTTTTCTGTCAAAGAACCGGTATGAACACATTTCGATTAATTGTCTAAAACTGTTGCAAATTTTAATATGCTTCCTGAGCAATTTTATTCATTTGAGAGCACAGATCGAGGCAGTTGCAACGAAAGAAGAACTAGAGCACCTCGCCATGCTTTGCAGATCTGAAGCTGATGCGATGGGGAGGATAACTGCTGGAATTCTTCGCCTCCTTAAGCTTGACAAATCTCTTGGGCAGGGAACTATAGAACAACTTCGTAACCTAGGTATGGATCTCCCCACAATTTATTTGAATTACAACTCTTGTAAGTGCTCTGGGATTTCTAGGGGTTTTGGCACCTTTTGCCTTGTCATAATTGTTCACAATTGAATTGAGATTGGGCAGCTAGATGCAATTGCATTTATCATGGACAACTATTCTTATTCTTTAGTTCCTTGTAGGTCCATCTGATTTTTTTAAAATGCTTAATACAGTTTTGCAAGATTGACAGAACTTAGATTATTAGAACATTTACAGGACATGATTTCTCCTGCCAAAAAGTAACCTTGATATTGCACAATTAGAAGGTTTCTACTAAGTATGTAGTGCGCAGGCAAGTTCCGGTTTCATGGTTGTTAGTGCTGTAGGGTTCTCATAATATTTATTATTTCTGTTCTTTCATTCCCTTTCACTTGACTAAAAAAAAAGCTTTGGAAGCCATTTCTAGTGGATTCAAATGTCTTTACGATGTTGTGCCATGACAGGAAGTGGAGGCATGGATAATATCTTTAGCCCCAGGAGGCTCAGCAGGCAGAACAGTTTTGGCAGCATCGGCACTCCTAGGACTCCAACTATGCAAGTGATTGCAGATGTTATGGGATCGAAAAACACACTAGAAGCAACCATTTCTTCATTTCAAGTTGAAATTTCTGAATCCAAGGCTAAATGTGCGGCAATGATTTCCCAGGCAAGCAACACGGAAGATCAGAGCTGCACTGAGGATATCATGATGCTGAATGAAAAGCTAGAGAGCATGCAATCTTTGGTGACACGGTTGAGAACTTTGATCTGAGTTGTACATGGTTTCTTTTTTTGTGTACAGTACACAAGATGGTTATCCAATCTTGGAGGTGGCCACTGCTGCACTTCCTGGTGGCTGATTCAGTTATTCTTTTGTGTACATTTATATATGTTCCTTTGGGTTGGGGTGTATAAAGAGGGGGTGGAATAATGGGTTGATAGGCAGCAGGAAGAAAATTTTGTAGGCAACTGGAACGAGGATGTGTAGCACTTCATCATGATCAAATTGGTCATTAGGGAGAGTGCAGTTGTCATTTGTATCATTGTATATGTATAATGTGATCAGAGACCGTTGGCGTACAATCAATTTGTATGTTTAATGTTTTGGTGTCAAAAGAGTTCAACACCAAACAACTAAAGATCAAACAACACTTACGTCTTCCTTGATACAAGAATGGTGTTCCTACAATCAGAAAAGGCTCCATCTACGATGTTAACATTTGATATTATAATGTCAACATTATGAACATCAAATGATAAACATATGTTAAATTGTTGAAATATCCTCCACAAAGTGTTAAATTAAGCACTTAAATTTTTGGAAGGTACATATTTATTAAATAATAAATTAATTTCTTGAATCATATTTTTCTTTCAAGCTGTGAATGAGTTTTGGATCCATTTGAACTGCAATGTTGTTCAGAATCAACATTCGTAATGTAGTATTTCAACATTATAAGTATACATGTTCAGCATTTTTGATATAATGCTTCAATTTTTATGTAAAATATTGAAGTATTTCATCCAAAATGTTCAATCTTGTATTTCAGAATATTTAGTATATTATTTTAATATTTTGAATATGCTTTTCCCAAGAACTTTAGCAAAGGTGACGAACAAAATAAACAAATGGAAACGAAAAGGGGGGGGGGACACTGGACCCACATACCTGCCAGGCTGCCCACTGCGTTTTTGGGCTTCTCGTGGGCCTCCCTACTTGCGGCCTTCCCGTCGCACGGAAAAGACAGCAGGAGCACCCCTCTTTCCTCTTCTCTCCCACGCGGCCACGCCTCTCTCTCTCTCTCTCTAGCGGCGACGACAGGGGGAGTGGCGCCGCTCTTGCCAGTGTTCTTCGTCGGGCGCTTCGCCGGCCGACAAGGGTATGTCGGCCCATTCCCCTTCCCTTCCGTTCCTTTTCTGCTGTGCGAAATCGAACACCCCAATCCCCTCTAACGTATGATATTTGTATTCGGATCTGACCATGTATTTTACCTACTAACTTCGATTTCTTTTTTTTCTTTTGGCAAAAATCATGTACACCATGCCCTATACTGGGTCCACCCATGCTGGTGATGATGTCCACTTGTTTGATACTTTGATGTTGCGCTGTGGCAGCTATGGAGCACCCTATAATCGAGCAAGTCATGGAGCATCCCGAAGAGCATGATGATGAGGATGAGGAGGATAACGGCATAAGAGCGGAAGCGGCATTTGAGGGGGTGCACAGTCACAGCACGTTCAGGTACAAGCACAAGAAGAGGTCCAAGGTGTGGGAGGAGTACAAGCCCATCTTCCTGAATGGGAAGGTTCAGTTCGCAGAGTGCCTGTACTGCCGCAGCCGAATGAGCTGCAAGGATTCTAATGGGACCAGCCATCTGTGGCGGCACCAGAAGATCTGCCCGGGCAAGGAGGATGTGGTGCGGCAGCGGCTCAAGGATTCCTACTTCCCATGTGGTATACTTTGCTTTTGCTTATTCAGGTTTTGTTGGTTAGTTCCTAGATGATTCCTGATGTTCTGGGTGACTTGAGTCTATTAGTATCCTGCTGGTTTCAGTTAGCATGGTGTAGATCAGATATTTCTCTTCTTAAAGGCAATTTACTGGTGGCATGTATGTAACCCATCCATATTTTATATGCAGTTTTGGTGAATGAGAATAAACCGGTTACACCGGGTGATCCAGTAAATCATATTATTTCTGAGACACTTGATGACATAAACTCAGTAATTCCCAGCAGATTCAAGTCCAAGGTGTGGAAAGAGTTCTCACCTATCTATGTCGAGGGGAAGCTCCAGGCTGCAGACTGTGTGCATTGTCACAAGCGCCTCAGTGCAAATAAGTTTGGGGGAAGAAGTCATCTGAGTCGACATCTTCAGACCTGTCAAGCACGAAGTGGTCAGAAGGGTGTGTTTTACCCTTCTAGTCTACCTGGTTTGAAGTTCAGGGGGCAAGATGAGCTCTCACCTGCCTTGGCAAATGGGAATGTTCAGACGGCAGAATACAACAGCAAGCTTTTCAGGTCTGGTAGCTCTGGCGACAATTCACCTGTAGTCCGGCCCATTCAAGTGGTGCCGGCACATCAACCTTTCCCATCACCAGACTTTCCAAGCTTGAAGAAACAGAGGACCTCATTTATGACCACAACTACTGACATAGGCACAAGGAAGGTTGATCAAGAAACAGCTTATGAAGATCTAGCCAGAATGATAGCTTTGCATGGTTATCCTTTATCAATTGTAGAGCATGAAGAAATGAGAAGATTTGTAAAGAACCTCAACCCTATGGTTAATGCAGTATCTCATAATGACATGGAAGGGTGTTGCTGTGCTCTATTTCTGAAGGAAAAGGCAAACCTTAAAGATAAACTGGCCCTTTCCTCCCAGCGTGTCTCTCTTTCAGCATGTATCTGGACTCCTGATGGAGCTGAGCCAGAAGTAAATTACCTTTGTCTGACAGCACATTTTATTGGTAAAGACTGGAAAGTTCACAGAATGATAATCAAATTTGGCATGTTTCGATCCTCACCTACCAATGTGGAAAGGATGATACATTGTAAGGAGGCTTGTGTCCCAGAGTCTGAAAGTGGAGCATACAACATCATATGGGATGCTATTAGAGATTGGAATCTTGATCAGAAGCTTTTGAGCTTGACTTCTGTTGGTGAGGTTAGGGATGATGCAAGTACCTCAAAGCTAAAGGAAACTCTTGTCGAAAAGAAGTACCTTCCTATCAGAGGCAAGCTATACAATATTGCTTGTGTGGATGATATCATTAATAGTATTGTTTCCGAAGTGCAACAAAATATCATTCACCTTATTGGTGACATGGTTACGGAGTTTTTTGGGGCACGTACATCTTCATCATTGAATCAACAACAGCTTGTGGAAGTCATTTCGCAGATGAGTTTGAAGTGTCCAAAGGAAGATGCCAAGTGGTGGCACAAATTTTATTTTAGGCTTGAAGTTCTTTTGCATTTCAAGAAATCATTCCCTTTTGAAGAAGTGATGTCTCCAGAAGATGTCAGAGTTGCTGAGTCTATTTGCAAGATTTTGAGGACATTTTATCGAGTTATTGAAATTGTTTCTAGCCCTAGTTCTCCAACATCAAATATGTACTTCAATGAGATATGGAAAGTGCGAACAGTTTTGCAAGAGGAAGCATCAAATGAGCATGGAGAACTTGCTACAATGGTTTCAGAGATGCTGGAAATGTTCAATCACTATTGGCAAAATTCATACTTGTGGTTATGTATACCTGTTATTCTAGATCCTAGATTCAAAATCAGTTTCATTGAGTTCCGTCTAAAACGAGCTTTTGGATTAAAATCAGCGAGCTACTTATCTGACATACGTGAAACACTCCAGCAACTCTTCCATGAATACTGCAGTTCTTTGGATCATCCGAACGGAGGTGCTACAAAAACTGAAGCCTTTGATGCAGATGATAATGACTCATTTGATGATTGGGATCAGCACCTCAATGAGCAAGGAAGTAGCCAGAAATCCACGGAACTTGACAACTATCTTGAGGATGGGTTAGTTCCAAGGAAGGATGATTTCGATATTTTGAACTGGTGGATGTGCCACACCATGAAGTACCCAACGCTTGCTGCTATTGCGCAGGACATCCTGGCGATGCCAGCATCTGCTGTTCAATCTGAAGCAGCATTCACCAGCAGTGGTCCAGTGATTCCCAAGCACCTCAGTACGTTAAGCATCAAGACAATCGAGGCACTTGTTTGTACTCGAGATTGGATGAGATAAAGCGGTAAGATCCTCTCTTTAGTCCCAGCATCAGTAGAGTTGACACTTTTACTTGTTACTTTTGTGCTAATACCTAGAGTCGTTGTGCCCTGGTTGGAATATTACCTAGCAAATCAACGCACTTGTGTAACACATGGTAGTTGACGACCAGCTTTCCATTGCAGGGTGTGCGAGTGCGATTCCCATAATGGAATTTTTTTATGCTGTGGCATTTGAAGTGTAAACACCAGGACGTGGTGTAGTTATGTTCAGACGATGATCCAAATTCGAAACTGAACATGTCGGTGGCACCTTCAACCAAAGGTAACCCAGCCCACCTCCTGGGTTGGTGGTGTGGTAGGTGTTCCTGACAGATGGGGGGTGGGGGGAGGAGAGGGAGGGAGAGGAAAAAAGAAAAAAAAAGTTTAGCCGCTGACAGATGGGCCCCATATAACATGAACGATTGGATGGGGGAAAGGGGATCTGCTGCAGAACTCTTTCCTAACCTGAAATTGTGAAAGGGGGCTCCCCTATATAACCTGAAAAAGGGAAAGGGGAAAGAGGACATGTTTGGAGTTGCTCTTAGTTCTGACGTGGATGTATATATCAGCCCACGCCATTTGCTTGATGTGGCTGCAGATGTATTTTTCACTCCTCTAATGTAATGTCGCATACAGGCTTTGTTGTTGAGCCCTAATTAGTCCCTAGGTTGATGAAAGAAGATGCTGACTGTTGTTATCTCTCGTCATGTTTGTCCCTTTACAAAATCACGCACGCACGGGGCATCGCACATTCACACTGTTTGTCAGTTCTTAATCACTATACTAGCTCGTAGCAATGGCGCCCCTCCTAGAAGAAGTCTATGCTGCAGCGCTTCTGCAGGTACTCGGCCAGCAGCTGCCCGTCGGGGCCCACGGCCACCTCGCAGCGGACGTTGAGCGGGTGCCAGTGCCGGTTGCCCCAGAACGCCAGCCGCGCGCGGATCCGCGACCGCACCCTGACCGTCATCTCCACCCTGCCGTCGCCCTCCGCCGCGTCCTTGGCCATGTCCTCGCCGGCTGACACCTCCACGCCCTCGAACGGCAGCGGCGACGTGGTCTTGGGCGGCTGGTACAGCGGCGCCGCCGTCAGGGGCCGGTCCCTGGCCACGTCGCCGCCGCGGTACTCCACCGACAGGTAGAACCGGTCGAAGAAGTAGGCGATGTCCCGGTTCGGGTTGCGGACGGCGAGCTGCCCCGACAGGACCACCGGCCCGCCGCCGGACGGGATGCCGGACGCCGTGAAGGCCGTCACGTGGAACCGCGGCCGGTGCGGGCGGACGGCGAGGTAGGCGACGAAGACGATCACGCCGGCGACGAGGAGGAGCGTGAGGAACGCCGAGCACAGCAGCTTGGTGCACCGCGTCAGGTGCGGCCGCTCCGCCGGCAGCGGCCGGGTGCGGCCGGCGATGAAGCCCGTCGACGAGGAGGCTTCCGGCGGCATGGCGCGGTGTACAGCACGCACTACAGCTTCGATCTGCTTGCGATCTGTAGGCGTATGTATAGCCGTGCACACGTACGGGCATTCTCTGTCGCGGTTTCCGGATGGTTTCTTTTTCACATGGCGATTCCTTGACGAGAGCGGAGGGAAGAAAAGCTGATCGAGGAAGCCATGGCGGCTAGGCTAGGTGGTAGTTTTCTTGGTGTGTTAGTGTAGGGTATGTTCGACAACTTTCTTGGCTCTTTTGGCTGCGATTGGAGGTAAGGATGGCAATGGTTTGGTTTCGGGTCGGATATCCGCGGATTTCGAGTTTTATGGGTTTGGGTTCAGGTATGATTTTTCATCCACGGTTTTCGGGTTCGGGGTCCCGAAATTTATCGGGTTCGGTTTCGGGTTTGATTTTTCACCCGCGGATACCCAATGGATAATCGTTTGGAGTAAAACCTCATGTTTTATAGTATATTTAGTAATAACTTTGTTTACTTAGACTATTAAATCTATTCTATGTTGACTTAGAAAATTATTTATTATTTATTGCATCTTGTTTATACATGTAAATGTTATATATATCATGTATATATTTATAAAATGTACTTATTGCTCTTAATATGTTGCCATATAAAAGCGGGTTTTGGGTAATCAATCGGGTTTTGGGTATTCAATCGGGTTTTGGGTATCTGCGGGTTTCGATTTTGGGTATGGATTTTGACCCGAATCGGTGTTCGGATCGGGTTCGGGTTTTAAGTTCGGGTTTCGGTTTTGGGTGCCTGTACACTCCACCCGACTCAAACCCGACCCGTTGCCATCCCTAATTGGAGGAGCATACAGCAAAGGTGGTGAAAAGGCTCAAGTAGAATACAGGTTCGATTGCTTTGGTAATTTCAAGTTGATTCACTAGCTCCTCGGCGTTAACAAAAGGTTGATCCATTCTTAGTACTAGGAGTTCACTCTGGTTTGGAAACCAATCCAAAACTACATCAAACCATTTCATTATTAATATACTTTAGAAATCAAATCAATTCCATCCACTTGCTATTCCACCCAAACCAATCCAAACTAATTCCTATTTACTCCCAAAGCAAACAAAACCAATAATTTCAACCCAAACAAACCGGTTTCGAACTACTGCGTCTAATTCTCTCCACTAGTTTAGTGCTCCGCTCTTGACATGGGGCACACGTGTAGTTTTAGCCACACTGCTTTGCACAGAGTAGCTGCCAGCCATACTGAGTTATCTCCAACAAGTTTCAGTCAATTTTGATAAAGTTTTATAGTGTGAACACGAGGTTTTATTTCCAGAGTCCGACTCTTCACACAGGGCCCACGTGTAGTTTTAGCCACACTGCTTTGCACAGAATAGCTGCCAGTCATACTGAGTCATCTCCAACAAGTTTCAATCAATTATGATAAAATTTTATAGTGTGAACGCGAGGTTTTATTTATAGGGTCCGGCTCTTTGTGTGGGGCCCACGTATAGATCTAACCACACTGCTTTGCCAAAAGTATCTGCGAGTCATATTGAATCATCTTCAATAAATTTCAGTCAATTTCAAAAAATTTATGGTGTGAATGCGTAATTTTTAATTTTAGGGTCATACTATTTTGGACAAAATATTCATTTCAACCCACTCCGACCCATCTCAACCTGTATTTATATAGAACACACTCCACCCCAATTCATTACTTAATTCAACCCATTTAAACCCACCCAAACACAATCCATATCAAAACCCAATCCACAAAATCCATTTCAACCCAAACCATTAGCAGGGTGACTAGGAGTCAATGTACGATAATTTTTTAGGACATTTGGCAGGTGCTCTGCCTTTTCGTTATAGTAGGAGCAGACAGAAAAACAAGTGTTTACAACACAAACGCGAAGCTAGAAAAGTAAGAAAAAGGTGGTGAAAAGACTTGATCGCCAAACAACTGCAGGAACACGAGAAAACTCTTTACAGGGGTAAAGATCGCGCTAAGCGAAGCGCGGCAACGTCCTGTTGAATTAAACTAGTAAGCTGAATCACTGTCATCGCCTTGTTGTCATATACTCGCCGGCATCGTTCTTTCCAAATATTCCAAATGATGTGAGTGATGATCTCTCCATTGAGTCGGACATCAGGCTGGACCACCAGGTCTTCAAGTCAGTGATTGGTGCAAGGAGGTTTTGCTGCCCTGTGACCTGCGAGATATGTGTCCATACAGATTTTGAGTAGGAGCAATTGGCAGCAAGGTGCGAGGCATTCTCGTTGCGCGTTCGACACAACTGGCATATCGGGTTGGCTTGTCCGCCCCGCTTGATGATTTGTCCGCCGTCAGCTGCTTTCGCTGCATGAAAAGCCATAGGAAGAATTTGCACTTGTTCTCCACTTTAGTCGCCAAATCTTGTCCTAGTGGAAATCCAGGTGGGAGCCGTGGAACTAAAACTGATAAGTGGAGCGGCACGAGTATTCACCATTTGCCGTGAACCACCACGTGATCTGGTCGGGTTGGGAAGTAAGATGGACAGATTGAAGCTTCTCCCAGAGATCAACAAATTGGTAAAGCTCCTCACTTGTGCTGATACGTTGCAGCCCCTGCATCCAGCTTGTCGGTACCTCTGAACTAAGGTACCCCCTCTTGCTATGTCAAGACTCGCGTAGTTAACCGTAACTACGTCCTAAGGAGCTGAGCAGCCGGACCCTTGGGGTCCGACTCCATCTCACCGGACCAACGGTCCCGGACTCGCTTCCCGTTCGGGGACGGATTCGGTGTCACCATGAGTCCCAGAGGTGTTGCTGTGTCTAGGCGAGAGCCTCCCAGTTATCCTTGAACTACGCGCTGACGGCCTGAGCTGCCGGACCCCCGCGGTCCGAAGTCCTTCTCACCCGGTCAGCGGTCCCAGACCCATTTCTTGCTAGGGAAGGGTCCGGTGACGCCGCGTGTCCCGGAGAAGGGAGCGCTCAGACAAAACAGCCGGTGGCCCGGGACCTCCCACGGGGTCCCGGACCCCATATACTATCCGGACCCCTCAGTCGGGATGGAACAGACACCCCGCCTGGGGGGGTCCGGAGTCGCCACGTATCCACAGGTATGGACACTCGCGCGGTCGTACGGCTTCACTGGAAGACTCGCCCACCTACCGCATTCAATGCGGGAGACGTAACTGCGCTCTGCCACAGCAGAGCCCGAGGCGACTTTTGCCAGGCTGTACTGTTGATCGCGTGTTACCAAGGCGCACAGTGCAGCCGCTGGCGCCGCCCACGCCACGCGCGTCAGTCTGCTACGCCAGTTAGACACGACAGCTCGGCTTTGCCCATCATGACGCGTACGCGGTAGACCTAACAGTCTACGCCGCAACCTACACTGCCTCAACGGGCGCCTCGCCGATGGGACAAGTGAAGACCCCCCCTCGGTCAGAGAGTCTACAGTGCGATGAAGCGTATCCGAGGAGAGATTCGCAACCACTGTAGCACCATTAATGTCTTTTTCGTGGTATACTATACATCCTCGTTGGGCCCACCTGTCGGGGTCCAACGCCTATGTACGCGTCTCCCTTGCACTATAAAAGGGAGACGCCCGTTAGAGAAGGACTCAAGTCTGGAAAAGGGACTTAGAGGTAGAGGATAGACTCATCCACAGACACAAGAACAATACAACTCTCAGTGGACGTAGGGTATTACGCTCCGGCGGCCCGAACCACTCTAAATCTTCTGAGTGTTCTGATGTTCTGGCTTCATGAGTAGATCTGACTAATCGCTTGCGTTTCCCCGAGTAACCACCCTCCGGGATTAGGCGGGTGCACTACGCCACCCGGCTGTGGCTCTCCTTCTAGAGCCGCGACACAGCTGTTCTGTTGCATGCTTTGGGCGACTGTCTTGTTCTTACACCATGCTAGCCTGTAGCACAAAGGGGCAATATCCATAGGAGCCTGACTAGAAAGCCATCTGTCCTTTCAAAAACATGTTCTTTCACCATTACCCACTGTTATGGAGGTACAAGTTCTGAAGAGATCAAGTTCAGCCTGTGTGACCTTGACTTGGAAACCTGACCAAGGTCGATCGCTAAGGTTAATCTTCCCGCTTTGGTGAGTAAACGACCTTTCCAGCCCGGAAGTTGAGCACCAATCTTATCAATAAGAACTTGTTCATCGGCCCTTGTTGTGCGCCCCAAACACAGCGGCAAACCAAGGTACCGACAAGGTACCAATGTACGATAATCCATGATGAACTGCTGATGAATTAGCTGAGCAGAGTACTAGATTTGATAGGGAATGATCATAGGCTGGAAAGTGCAGCTGGGAGGAGTGCGAGGTAAGATTGACAAGTTGACCGGAGGAGATGGAGATGGTCCATGACCATGTGGAGGTAGCTTAACGACCTTTTATGCTTCACCCGTTAGATAGGGTCACTTCATGAATACTGTATATCTATACTGCACAATGTGCACTTTATTCGCCAAGTGGCCACAAAGCATGTTTCATCTCTCAAGTTTCCTATTCATCATTCGGCCGATCATCACTCTGTGATTGTGCGTTCGTAATTTTTTTTTTAAAAAAAACTCTGCGAGCTTGCAACAACGGAGGCTCAGCAACATGACACTAAACTCTGTTTTTACAGATGTTCTTCTTTCAAAACACCCAACTTCTTAAATAAGAGCAGTAAAAAAACAGAGGCACCAAAACATCATTATTTCGTCACTGAACTAACCAGAAGCTGCTTATTTGATGTCATGAAAACATTACAAATGGACTGAACACATGATGCGCTCACACCCTGTAAATTGAACACGGTAATGATCTTTCTACACACATGCAAGAAAATTAACCACTAATCAAACAATCCTCCTCACAACCCAACACATGAATCACCGAGGCTATACGTATACCTATACACGCATCTTCTAGTTCACAAACGCGCAGTGCCTCCGGACCTCCCCCTGCGCGCCGGTGAGCACCTGCATGCCACCCATCTTCACCATGGACGCCGCGAAGTCGGCGAAGAACTCGGCCGGGTAGGCGCCGGCGTCGGCCACGGCGGCCTGCCGCTGGACGTAGGCCCTGGCGGAGGGGTCGTTCATGAGCGTCTGGTCGGAGGTGAAGAGGGACCTGCCCTTGGCGACGTGCTTGTAGTAGCTCGCGTCGAAGGTCCGGAAGCTGCCCGGGTCCATCTCCACCAGCGTCGTCGTGTCCCCGGGGTTGCTGCACTTGCTCTTCAGCCGCGGGACGTAGCGCCTGTCCAGGGACGGGTCTGGCATCATCGTGCCGTTGAAGTTGTGCAGCCGGTCGGCGAATGACGAGCAGTGGGAGGTCCCCAGTGTGTGTCCCCCTGTTTCGGATCAACAAGACACAGGCGTCTCAGTCAGTAACCATGCATGTATGATCATGAGAAGGAATATGAACTGTTATAAACGACGGCGAATAAACGGCGAAGAACAAGAAGATCAAACCACAGGAGACACGAAAATTTAATGTGGAAAACCCTTCCAATGCGAAAGGGAAAAACCACAGGCGTCAGCCAGCAAATTTTCACTATATCGAGTGTATGTTTACAACGCCTAGCGGCGGCTTACAAGAGGAATAGAATGTCGAGGAGTAAACCCTAAACGGTATATCGCTCCGGCCCAAGCCTCCCGGCGACGGGCCTCCGCTTCGCTACATCGGAAGTCGGCCTTTCCTTTTGTGCAATGAATTTGGGTCACAATATAACATGAACAACATGGTAAACACATTGCAATTACAATTTAACCAGATCTGAGGCTACAGTTTACGTTGATGTTATATAATTTGAGCTGTTAACTACATGGTCTCGTGTTTCCCGATTCTGTTGACTTTGCCTTTTTTTTTCATGAACAAGTTGCTTCACAGTTGCTCTACAAAGTATCACCTTTATTGGAGAACGCTACTACCATGGATTTGTTGGGATCAGCACGGGGTTTAAATAAAAACCAGGAGAGACGCACCAGTGCCAATCATCTAGGTTCTAAGATCATCGCATCGAATTGAGGATCAGATGACGAGTAGTTTATTACCTAGCAGAACCACCTGATCCTTTGCGTCAAGGCCCTTGGGGATGAAGAACTGGTACAGGTTCCGACCTGCATCAAAGAAGGGCGGAGGGAGGTTGTCCAAGGCATCTTGCTTCACCGATCTCCTCCCATCTCTCCGCCCAGTTGGAACATCCCAGTGAGGCCCTTTCGTCTGTTGCACAGGAAGAAGGTGAACAAGAACCTTGGATTAAGTTCAGTCGTTATCAGAAGTAAGGAAGACTCCTGAGTACTGACCACTAATTATATGAAGATGAATAGATGATCTATCTCAATTAGCAAAAGCCATTATCAGCATGATACAGCCAAATAGGGGAGTCACTTAAGCAAAAATAGGTTAATTTTCTCCTAATTGAAGAATTAATGGACCAAATTCCTCTTAAAGAAATGAACTAACGAACAAAGATCAACAAACAGCGTATAAGCTCTTACCAGTACAACAACATCCCTTGCTACCAAAGCCAGGATATCAGCACAGGACACCACTCCAGGGCAGGCCTGCTCCAGCTTCGCCTTGACACGGTCGATCGTGCCAAAGCCTCGCAGGCTGAGGTTCGGTATCGCCTCCTTCTCGGATGGTAATCCCCCTAGGCTATTCAGAAGAATAGAACCATCACAACCCTGCAGCATAGCACATTCAATCGTTCAGTCACATACCTTTTGAACACAGCTGAAAGAGTCCAGAAGGACCAGAACATACTAAAATGATCTCACTTACATTCACAAAGCAGTCGTGAAAATGCATCCGAAGCAGCGGGCCAGCGAGGCTTGGGACTTGAGAGATGATCTTGGTCATTTCATCACGAACAATGGCCTCCGCATTTGGACATGTGTACCGGTAAAAGCCAACCCTCAGCCCTGATGGATTGGGCAGCCCTGATGATGTGGATTGGAGTCCTAATACTAATGGATTGGATAGCACCGATGAGGATTGTAGGAAGAGAGGGAGGACAAATCCAAAGAGGAGTCTGAAAACCATGCTGTGCATCATGAGCGATGCAAAGCGACTAGGCATGATGATTGATGAGAGATTCTTGCTGATTTTGAGGTGAGCTGGAACTTGCAGTCTGCTTTATAGTTCAGTTGCTTAGGTTGTACATATATGATGGTGAGCCAGCCATTTTCTTCAGTATTAGTGTAGTGGCTCCAGAAGCCCAGATGCCCTTGAAGTTGCATTCTATTCTTATATGATGAAGTCAGCATATGGCCTAGGAGTTAGCCATGTGCCTAGGGATCGGTATTTCAGGAGCCCTATGGCATGTATTCATGCATAGGACCTGAACAGTATGTGCAAGTCTTGGATCAGGTGGAGCATATTACATTCGGTAATAAGCACATGATTCCCATAACTGAAGGGATGCTAGTTTACCGGTTACTACAAATTATGTGTCGCCGACAGTATTAGTTTTGGGTGGGAGATTCTTCGTGCCAGTGCACTTGTGTAATCGACACTCTCAAGATGATGCAGAGTACAGCGTGTTGCTAAAAAGTGCCACATCAAAGACTTGAACTCTAAGCTGCTAGCTGTGATCCCATATGTGTTTCTAGTTTAATGTGTTTCTAGTTTAATCTTTCTATACTGAACCCTAGTCGCGTTCGCGGCCAGGGAGATGGGCCACGTCATCTCCGAAAATATCGGCCGTCGGATCGCGATAGAAATAGATAGGAACGTAAATTTTGCAAAAAAAACCCCCGAGCTTTATTAAAATGAACACGGAGTCCATCAATTTAACGGAAAATCCCTCGGACTTTGTGGAGCCTTACTTTAAAAAAAAAAACCCTGAACTTTTAGTAATCGTGCCGTACTCCGTGAATTTTGTAAAAAAAACCTGGACTTTGTCAAAATGATTCTGAAGTCCATCAATTTTATGAAAAACCCTTGAACTTTTAAGTAATCGACCGGTACTCCGTCGACGCCAAATTTACCAAATAACCCCCGCAGTCTACCAATTTTACGAAAATCTCCCCAGACTTTTTGCAGTTCAATTTTTAAAATAAACCTGAACTAGAGGGCATATTTCTGCGCGGCAACGCCGCGCAATGTTCTAGTATATTTGAATTTGTGTGTGTGTGGGGGGGGGGGGGAGGGGGGGTTGGGGGTAGGTTGACTGTGATCTCCAATTCCATAGCAAGCCACAATGAAAAACTGTATTCTGATGGTTATGAAATATTATAAAATATTAGTACAAGAGGGGGGATATGGGGAAAACTGCTTCTATTCGTTTCAAGGGGATGGTTATGGGACTCAAGAATTTTCCAAAAACTTATAAACGATCACATGCTCCTCTTATTAATGTATACATATATGTTGAAAAAACACTGGAAAATGGTTGAAGCTTTAGGTAGTGATTTAACCATATGTTTATCCACTGAACTCTTTTTTTTCCAGTGGATCGAGTTTATGGATTTGCTCAAGGAAAGTAGACTTTGGGTTATCACTATATCCATTCGTTATTTTTTCTGAAAAAATATGCACGCAAAGGGAGAAGAAATAAAAAAGGAAACTATCTCCTCTACTAGTTTAAAGGAATTAATTTATTCAATATATGACAGCTACTTTTTTCTAGTAGGGATCCTTCTGATTCTGAATGTCAAGAACATATGTCTATTTGATTATCAACTCCTAACCAAACAACAATATATCAGCTAAATATATTGAAACACAAATGCATTGACGAACATGCATTTTCTTTTTCCAAATAAAATGGAGTAAAATTTATTTCAAGTTCAGGCTGATTGTGCCCATCTCACAGGAGCAAACCATCAAGTAGAAAAATAGAGAGAGCCAGGATAAGATCAGTGCTATTTGATCATTAAGCTTATCAAGTTGATATACAGAAATACTACTTTGCTTTGAAGAAAAGCTTAGGCCTAGTCAAACGTATATGTAACTCAAGAAAGATGGAGCATGTTACATTGACACCACTACTTCAAGACCAAAGAGTAACAATGCACAGAGACTTGAGTAACAAATTGCGTAAGTTATGCCCTGTCATGATTGGCAAACTTGGTATATCAATCAGACTATACAACCACCTGCTACTGATGAAATGTCATCTTCAACAAATATGAGCAAAGTTCACCATATTTTAAATGAACTTTAATTCGATTTGCGTTTAAACCATCACAAGTGAAATTAAGTCAACAAACTATCAGCAGTCTGGTGATTAGTAGCACATGAATTGGACAATGTATTCTACTGTTTGTTCTAAGCCTCTAACAGACCATTCAGTTGACCTATCGTGGCTTGAAATGACTGCTTCACTCAACACTAGTTAGTGTGTACAAGAGAATTCGTGCCATAACAAATTTTCACGAATTGTTAACACCTGCAGGTTCAGTTATTTCCATGGAAGGTTACACTGGTTATGAGACAGCATTATTACTTACAGGGGCTAACAATTTACAACAGGAACAATGCAAGATACAAGGAACATAACCACAAATATAAGAAGAAAATTTAGCATTCACAAGAATGCGTTTACACTAACATGATGTACACACTGTTCAACCGAGAAGATGATTGAGTGATCGGCATTCAGACAAGACGCAGAGGCTTGTTAAGATATAACTGTTGTACCTTCTGGGAATCTGAATGATTCTAAATTAGCATGGAGACTAAGCAAGGAGCACAAGGTCATGAATGTCCGTACCTTTGGAGGGTGAATCTTACAAGACATCCCATCTTCAATTGTGCAGTCTATAATAACAAAAAAAAAGCAGCATAGAAATCAATAAGTGATCCCATAAAAATCTGTTCTCACAAAAAGACAACTTGACAGTTGACACTGCAAAGTTCACCACATTGCCAAGCACACCGTTCCTGAAACTTTCAGAACTTCTAAATGTGAAATGACAGGTAGCACCAGTCAACTTTGTTTGGAATCTCATAAAGGAATTATGTGCCTTTTGAAGAAAATATAAGTGAACTAGCCGAGCCAAAATGGACAGGAGAAATAGCAAGAGAAACAAACCATAAGAACGGAGAAGCATAATAAATCAAAATCGCACTGGAATATCACTGCACGTTTGCACATCAACAGCTGAGATTGATAGAAGTACCAGGAAAATGAGATGAACGAAACATCAAAACCAAATCAGCACTCAATCAAGCATCAAGAACACACAAACAAAAAGATAGCATCACCAGAGAATATTAAGATTGAGTAACATAATATTTGTCTAAAAGACAGTGTGATCACAATCCAAAAGGCTCACATGGCCTTGTACATACTGGCGTGTATCACGAAGACCCAAAGTACTTATTTGTTCATCTAAAACTCCAATTTGACCATGGCACAATGACACCAGAGCTAATGCTGCACCAGAACTTGGTCACAGACCACCACGCAGGCGCAACACAAGGTGGAGGGTGGACTCCTTCTGGATGTTGTAATCAGCAAGGGTACGGCCGTCCTCAAGCTGCTTGCCAGCAAAGATGAGGCGCTGCTGATCCGGGGGAATGCCCTCCTTATCCTGGATCTTGGCTTTAACATTGTCAATGGTGTCAGATGACTCGACCTCCAGGGTGATGGTCTTGCCAGTGAGTGTCTTCACAAAGATCTGCATGCCACCGCGGAGGCGCAGGACGAGGTGGAGGGTGGACTCCTTTTGGATGTTGTAGTCAGCAAGGGTGCGGCCGTCCTCAAGCTGCTTCCCAGCAAAGATGAGCCGCTGCTGGTCTGGAGGGATGCCCTCCTTGTCCTGGATCTTGGCCTTCACATTGTCGATTGTGTCCGTGGACTCAACCTCCAAGGTGATGGTCTTTCCAGTCAGGGTCTTCACAAAGATCTGCATCTGCAATAGGCACAAAGAATAGGATTAACATCACAAGCTCAAATCTGAATCTAAACGAGTACAATAGTATGTAGGCAAAGCATAAGCTTGTCCCAAACTATAAGAATAGTAACAAGATATGGTGGACATAGATACAGCACAAGCTTCGCCTATGAATGAAATATAGAATCACAACAGAAGAATTTACTTCATCATTTCAACAGATTCATAAATTGTAAGGACAAAACTTAGAACTCGAGCATGTCCAAGTACATTATGAAGATATTTTTACACATATAATACAATATGAAGAGACAATAAATAAAAACCTGAATCCTTATATTAGGAGCTGTTCACAAAAGCATATAGCCAACAAGATATAACCATCGAACACAAAATCACCAAGCAGCAGACAAACAAAATTGAAGAACTAATATGTCAAGGAGCACCTATATCAATAGACTTCAAATGAATCAAGATACTGCGAATAATCAGTTCTTATCGGATTGATACACCAGTTTGTGACTGACAAGATCAACAAATCAGAATGTAGAGCTCAGAATAAACCTAGATTATTCGCACAATTCGCAGTCGTAACTACTCACAATATCCCTAGATTATTATTCGCCCAATTAGCGGGAAGGGACCAAGATTGAAACCACAAGTGATTTTTTATGCAACCACGAGCGATCTGATGAAACTTGAAACCCTAAGCCTTGCCCACAGATTCTAAAAAAAAATTCACCACAGCCTTAAAAACCCTAACGCGATAGGTAGAGCTAACCACGAATCCGACGAAGCAAGCGTTAATTCGACTGAAAGGACGAGGCCAACAATAGCGAGAAACCTTGAGAGCGACGCGAAACCCCCCGCCCAAACCCTCTCGATTCGGCGACGAATTGCAATGGGAGATTAGTTACCTTGACGAGGCGATTAGCTGCAGAAGAAGGGGATTTCGTCTGCGAAATCAGAAGACGATTGCGATCGACGGAGAGAGCCAGTGAGGGGATCGCAATATATAGCCGCCCTTCCGGTGGGGTTACCGCCTCGGGTTCCCACAGACACCATCAGATCAGATCACAGCCGTCCATACCCGATCGAACCATCAGAGAAGCTCGTCATGTTTGGGCTGGAAACCTGAAGCTGGGAAACTGGCCCAAGTAAACCAAGCTTTTTTTTCATTTTTATATTAAAAAAAACAAAATTTCAAAAATATATGTCGAATAGGGAAATTTTCAAAAATGGGTGCCTGTAGCCCCTGTCGCCCATCCAGTTGGCGACAGAACCTAAATGTAAAAAAAATTATATTTAGGTCCTGACGCCCCGGGCGCATTAAACAGTGAACTTGTAAAATCGATATAAAATCGTAAAAAAATCGGAAAAAATACAAACTCAACTGTTCTGTATTCTATGAAATAAGATCTACAACTTTTGTTACATAAAGATTTTCATTTGATCAATGTATCTAAATCAAGAAAAATAGTTCTTGTACCTAGAAAAATCTGAAATAATTCATTTGGTCTAGTTGTGCTTATCTAAAATTTACCAAACTTTTTTTATAGCTCTTAGGAAATAAAATAATGGTACTTTAAAAGTTATGGCTTCTAATACTCAGTATAGCAGAATGGATAAATAACCTATTTAAACTAGACATATTGCAAGATCTAATTTAAAAACTTATTCTAGAAATGTTTTCTGGGCCTACCAATTTTGTACAAGCCTATGCTCACCATATGCAACACTCTGGCCAAAGATGACATGCATCAAAAGGATGGATCTTAAGATTTAAATAAAAGTGCATTAAAATGGTATTTAAAATAGAGCAAGATACATTGATCAAATGAAAATTTTATGTAACAAAAGTTGTAGATCTTGTTTCATAGAATCCATAACAGTTGAGTTTGTATTTTTCTGATTTGTCTATGATTTTATATCAATTTTAAAATTTCACTGTTTAATGCGCCCTGGGCGCCAGGACCTAAATATAATTTTTTTAGCATTTAGGTCATGTCGCCAACTGGATGGGCGACAGGCACCCTGTCGCCCCATCTATTTTTGAAATTTTTTCTATTCGACATATATTTTTGAAATTTTGTTTTATTTAAATATAAAAATGAAAAATGTGGGCGGCGGCAGCCCAACTCGCTGATGGCCCATCCAAATCCCTATCTGGCCAAGCCCAATTGGGGCTCCCTCAGGCGAGAACGCCGCCCACGCCGCATCCCCCGCTCCTCCTCCCTCCACCGCACGGCAGCGACCGGCGCGGCCGTGTCCCCCCGCTCCCATCTCTGCGCGCCCGGCCTCGTCGCCTCCTCCCTCGAGCATCTCTTGCCCCCATCCGCTCGCCGTGCGCTGCCCCCTCTCTCGAGCGCCGCCTCTCGCCGCGTTCCGGTGCCGGCACATCCCCGGCTGCTCTCCGGCGCCGACGCGGAAACGTCTCCTCTTGGCGGTATCAGCGAGCAGGCGGCGCGGGTAGCGAAGTCCTGCCCCCTGAAGGGACGCGGGCTTCAGGTGGCATTCACGCAAGTGGCGTCGGCCTGGGCTCGGGGACGGGCGCGGGTCGCCAGATCGAGCTTCCCGACCTGTAAGTTGCTCTGATCCAGTTGGGTTTCTTAGCTCTAATCAGACGTTTAAGGAAAGAATTTCGATCGCGTCGCTTTCTTGATTTCCCTATCTTATTCCGATACCCTTCAGCCTTCGCTTCATCCGCTTATGCAAATTGTGAACTTGTAGGCTTGCTGTTCATGTGCTGCAATGGCGTCTCTGGGGCGAAGAGCCGGGAGCTACATATGCTCGGAGCTGGGCGGGTCGGTTCTGAACCAGAGGCGCTACTCGTCTTCGAGGGCGGACTGGAAGCAGCTGCGGCCGATGATTATCAAGAGGATTAAGAGCCGGTCAAAGGAGTACCCAATCAAGCGGATGATCCCGGTTGCAGAGGAGGTGGTCAGGGCTAGGGAGATTGTCACTCAGGGCGTCTCCACACTGCTCAGTGTCGTTCCTGTGCAATCATGCAAGTAAGGGAAAGAAATGTGCAATTAGTATATTCTTGTCTTAGCTCAGAAAGATAATAATTTCAGCAGTATAGATTTGCTAAAAATGCTTTCGGTGAAGTACAGCATCTTTAAATTAAGCTATCTCCGAAAAATTGTAGAAATTGCACAAGAAACTTAAGTGGAAATACCACTGTATTCATAGGTTAGTGTTGGTTATGCCTTATTTCAGTATTGACTTGTACTCAAGGTTTTATCTGCCTCATCTCAGTTTATTGATTCCTGCCCTGAAAATTTCTGCATTTTAAGAATCTTTTTGACACCTTCTATGTTTATTTATGCTGAAGGTTTTGTCCTGAAGTTCACATTGGAGCGATGGGTCATGAGATGAAAACATGCCATGGTTTCAAGCGCATGATCAAGGATCGACCACATAAATGGCGTCCAGGCAATTTGAATGACATCCTTGTCCCTGTTCAGGCTTTCCACCTGAATGAAATGTTTCAGGATGAGATAAAGCATGACCAGAGGTTCGACTTCGCCCGTGTCCCAGCTCTGCTCGAGCTCTGCCATCAGGCAGGTGCACACATACCTGATGAAATTTTATACAGAAGTGAACAACTATCTACAACAGTCAGAGGCAACAGCCAACAACCTGCTCCTATTTTGCCAGATCAACTCAGATATATAGGTCAGAGGACACTAGATGCATGGGAAAGCCTGAGATTAGGTGTCACTAAACTCCTTTTGGTGTACCCATCCAAAGTTTGCGAGCATTGCTCTGAAGTCCATGTCGGGCCATCAGGGCACAAGGCCAGAATGTGTGGAGTATTCAAGTTTGAGGGCTGGAAAGGGATGCACAAGTGGAAGAAGGCCGGAGTGGATGACCTAGTTCCTCAGAAGATTGTGTGGCATCGGCGGCCTCATGACCCACCAGTTCTTGTGGACAGTGGGAGGGACTATTATGGCCATGCACCTGCTGTCATCGAACTCTGCATGCAAGTGGGTGCAAGAGTACCCCCGAAATACCATTGCATGATGAAGACACACGGCTTAGCACCACCTATTCAATGAGACCAGGTCTTATGAAGTTGATTGCCTAGTTAGATGTCTATTTGGTGTTATACAGGAACTGTATAGATTAGACAGAAGTTAGTTTCAATGCCATCAGCGACCAGCAATGCAGATACACCATTTTGCAGATTGCGAGTGTTATCAGAATTCAAAAGGTCGACTATGAAAATAAATGAATTCGGAATGTAGTGCTAGACACAACTACTGATTTGAAGGTCCTCAGACAATAAAGGGAAAATTGTTTATGGGTTGTAAAATATTAGGATGGGTTACTTCATTGCCAGACTTGTTTCTCCAGAATGGAGGTATAGTCTGCTGTCTACTCTTCAGTTACTCAGCTGCTGTAACATCAAGTGTTGTCATTCTTCACCTTGTTTTGCGTAATCTTCATTTTGCAAAGAGGATTGCCTTGATATCTGCTCATGTCACTGCCGTAGCTTAGAAATTTTTTTCCCTCCCTCACTTTTCAGCCTGTCTCTGCTAGCCTTACGGGCAATTTTGTTATGCGCAAGCCATGTAACCATATAAGAGAATTTTCCATATTATGTATTGTATGTATGTATACCCTGCAGCCACATTTTACAAGTTGCAGTCATTCTATCTTCCAAGTTGTTCTATCTTACAGCCAGTCCCATTGGCTGCCTGACATCTGAATTCCAAAGCTGCAAAGCTGATTGATTTTTTTTTTTACTCGAAAGCTGAAGGGGTTTGATCTGCATCTAACATGTGTTTCTGCTGCTGTAGACTGCCGTGCTGCTAATCTGTATTGTTATCTATGAGATAAGGAGCTGCTGTAACAATACATGGCAGCCATGGTATTATATGTAATTGTGTGCAAAGGGGACGGCATGAGTTTTTTTTTTCTTTTTTGAGATTTGAGAAAAAATAATTTCTTTTTTTTTGTGACAACTGCTTGCGTCCAAGATAATTTCAATCACATATTACTTTACGGGACCCGGCCCGCCCTTGCCCAACCCGGCCCGGCCCTGCCCAACCCGACCCGGACCGGTAAGTAAGCAAACGGGCCTCACACTACCGTGCCTAACCGGGCTGGGCTGTGTCGGCCTGCCCGTGACCAAAGCGTTGCCCCTGATGCCCGACTTGGATTGTAAGTCTGTAACCGAGAAACCGTGGCTGCCAAGTTTTGTTGTGCGCAATCACAGCCGGACGCGTGCATCGGACGGCCGCGATCGAGCCGGCACACGGCACCGCCTCGTCCCCGACGCGGACTCCGCTTCCGTTTCCAGGATCCGCGGCCCCCGCGCGTATAAATCCACGACGCGGCTTGCCCCCGCAGCACAATGCAATCAACGAAAGCCAACAAGAAGATCTCCAGCGCCAGAATCCCCGGAGCCCAGGAGAAAGCCGTCGTCGTCGTTCAAGTTGGAGGCCACCGGCGGCGTGGCCCCGTCCGAGGACAAGGCCCCCCTCGCGTTGGAGGGGTGGGGATTGGTGAGCTACTCCGACGAGGATGAGGATGAGGTGAAGGCCAAGCCCGCGGCGGCCAAGAAGCAGGGGAAGAGCACCGGCAAGGCCCGCGCGCCGTCCAAGGACAGGTACCTGCTCAAGAAGCCCGCCGGCCAGCAGGACCAGAAGGCGACGCCCGAGCCCGAGGACCAGTTCATGCTCGGCCCGGCGGCGGGCTTCGGCGAGCTGCCGCTGTCCTCGTTCGACCCCTTCGCCGACGCCGAGCGCGCCGACGAGGAGGACGCGCCGGCGGCGCCCAGGGACGGCGCGGTCCACCTCCGCGTGCAGCAGCGCAACGGCAAGAAGAGCCTGACCACGGTGCAGGGGCTCAGCGCGGCCTACAACTACGCCAAGATCCTCCGGGACCTCAAGCGGGACCTCTGCTGCAGCGGCATCGTGGTGGAGGACGAGGAGCTCGGCAGCGTCATCCAGCTGCAGGGCGACCACCGCAAGGCCGTCGCCGGATTCCTCGTCAAGGCCGGCATGGTCAGCAAGCCCAACGTCAAGATCCACGGCGCCTAGCCGCCGCCTGTTCCGGTTTCGATCAGAGTCTGCTAGCTGTTTCGGTCGTGTTTAATTTCCAGTTTAGGCGTCGTCGGATGCTCTGTTTGGTAATTCGTGTCTCGTTTTAGTTTGGTTGTCAGATCGTGTGCCGCCGTAGTATGGATTGCAGATCTCATCATGTTAAGATCTCGAGTTCGTTTTTGGGATTAATAAAGCAGACTTTTGCTATAGTTTTGGTTGCTTCTTGTCAGTTGTTACCTCTGCGAATTCATGCCTCTACTTATGCAGAAACGTTCGCACCTATTCTGATCAAACGTTGCCCTTTTCTTTTGGTTCCAAGCAAAGCCGATTAACTAGGGAAAAACTTCTGAAAATACAGTGCTCTGCAAAAACTCGTTGTGCTTGTGCTTTGTGCTCAATGTATGTTTTTACTTGTGTCGAATCCAAAAGGCGCATCCCGTCATCTGAAGTGCACACCTCGTTCTGCTTTTTTTAGAGGAAGGGTTGGATTTTATTATCATAGAATTTTTACATCCATCCCCTTAAACAAGGCACCCCTGACAAAAGAAAGAATTACATAAAAATCCAAAGCAAGAGCACCCAGCGATCCTCGCCACCGCCGACCGTCGCTGCCGCAAGCCGAGCCTTCTCCATCTCTCGCAATGAAGAAGAACCCAGAATGAAACTCAAGGCCGGAACCCAAATCGACGAAAAGATCTTCAAAGCCCATCAGTAGCATACTAAAAGCATGCCATTTATCCGTTGAACGTCCCGGACAGTCCTTCCATTCACCAGGCTCAGTCGCCGGTCGCCTCACCGGCACTGCCCTGTCGACAAGCAGCAATCCCGCAAGGGGAACTGAAGAACACCAGCTCGAACAAACGAGCAGGTGGAGAACAAACCTCACAAAGCAGTCACAGCCGATAACAAGACTATTTGAACCACTTCGGAGGGACAGAACAATCCCCCGACCTCCAGCAGCCATGCCGTCACTTACAAGATCCGTGACGCCGCTGACGATGTGGGCACCATCGATGAAGAGAAGCTCACAGAGGAACCCAAAATCAACGCATAAGGAAGCAGCGAAGAAAACCACATCAATGCCGAATCCCCCGCATAAAACACCGAGTTGGTGATCCACATAGTCAACAAGCACCACCAGACCTTGTTCATCGCCGCCACAGAGACCACCAGAAAAGCCACAAAGGAGACAAAATATTCCCGACGAATTACTCACCGGGAAGAACACCAACCCTCCACAAACTTACCGAATCTTGGCCGCGATAGGAATTGCGCCGGGGTTCGCCACCATCGGGAACCAAGCTGAAGCCAACACAGCCACCGCGGAAGATTGATACGGAGCTGGAATCCCCATTGATGACCTCACCGATGAGTATAGATACAACCCTAACCTACGCACACCTAAGCTAATATGATAGGTAATATACATCGGCCATCGATTCCGCGTCTCCTCTCCACCTCCGGGACCGGACCGGCCACCGGGGGCGAGGAGGCGGCGCCAGAATCGACGCCGAACACCGGATCGCCTTCCTGTCGCCCTTTTTACTGTAGGGAAGGGGAGTCGCTTATGAGTCTTTTATACCTGGTTCTGCTGATGGGTGGAATCACCTTCAAAGGCCTAGGCCTGTTACAGAAGAAAACCCCTGTGGGCGGCCCCGTAAGATGAAGCCGAACTTTCCCTCAACCAAAAGCCCATGAGCTATGAGCTAGTACCGTGAGCTGAAATGCTGAGCCCAGGCGAAACGGTTAGCAAACATACTCCCACCTTGAAAGCGCATAGGACTCACAACCGGCTTATAATGCTGAGCCTCGGCGGACGAAGCACGACCTTACTTGAACAGGATCTGTTCTATAGGATCGTACCGCTTCATCCTTGACTAATAAGGAGGCAAGCACTCAAGCCTGGTTGATGACACATGACCTGTGGGCCAGAGCGTGATTAACGGCTAGGATTTGGTGGTGCTTGATGCCTCCATCCGCGGCTGTAGAGGATCGTTCCTGGCCAGGCCTGCCTAGCTGGGGTGGCCCTCAGGTTGTCTGACAGGCTCTTTTTATTTTTTTCTTTTGAATTTTGTAAATTGTTGCCTACTCCAAATCTATCACTGTATATAAGACCAGAATTGCACGAGGTGGTTCCCTCCAAACATTTCAGTCGAATCAACTGAACCATGGAGAAGTACATGTCAACATCGCCAACAACTCTCTGAGATGTTGATCAACGTTCTTTTTGCAGAAAATATATCCGCCAATCCATCATTATGAACGGGATAGCATTTCATTCTTCACAATCACAAAACCAGGTTGATACTACATCTTTGTCAGGGGGGCGGAAAAGCCTTTGAAACCCGTCTTACTGCTCGTCTCCCCCCCTACCTCATTGTTTCCGAGAAGGACGCCGTGCAGCGTCTCCAATGGCGTACAAGGTGAAAGGGTTCTTCAAGGGCCTCAAGGTCATCTCCCGGATCTTCGGTAAGTGAATCCTTCTTTCACATGTGAATTCTGAACATTGACCACGTACGGTGAACAAGGACAGACAGACGGCCGCATGTTCTCTTGCACATCGTGTATCTTCAGTGCCTGCTTGCTGCATCGTTCTTGCAGTGGTGAAGGAGCACGAGATGGAGATCGGTTATCCGACGGACGTGAAGCACGTCGCGCACATCGGCTGGGATAGCGCGGCGGGGAATGCTTCTCCAAGCTGGGTAAACACACCTGTATCTTTTTCCCCAATCGTTGCTGCAACTTATCCAAATGTCTGCTAGTTAGTTCATCTTTTTCCTTTGTGTTATCTCGCGTATCCTAATTTAACAGATGAACGACATCATGGCATCCCCCAATTTCTCGTCCTTGGGCAACTTTGCTGCGTCCACAGGGGCTACATGGGCCTCTCAAGGTACGGTGATCAACCGTCCTGCATTTTTCTTTTTCTTCAGTACAGAAAGCATTGCGCTGTTTGATGCTGGTAATTCTATGTTTGATGCGCTGCGATTTGCTCATATCGCCATGTTTGTCGGTTTCTGTGTCGGTTCGTCGATCCCGTATCTGTAATCGCAGCGCACATGCTAATTAGTAAGAAAAACGCACGCTTCATCAGGTTTCTGAAGTCTGAACTACCAGAAGCATCTCTGAATTGCTGCTGGTAGGCAGTGGGTCGTGCAGACAAATGGGCATTGAATAACACGATTCCGTTCATTGCTTCATGGAAACAATAGGAGAGACTTTATCCCGAAAACATCTTTGTTCTTGCTTCGTAAGGCGGTAACACACACAGGCAAGCTAAGGCAAACCTAAAGCTTCCTGTGATGGAGACATGGTCAATCATTCGATTGGTGTCGTTCATGCCTGGGTTCTGCAAAGGGTACAACTGGTCGGCGTGTGGTTGGTGTTCCAGACGACAGACGCGGACCGCGGTCAGGCAACCGGCAGACATCGGAGCACAGTGCTTCTCCCAAGATTACACACTGATTCTGTTCTTGACTTGTTGCTATGCGCTGAAACGAGTTTGTGTGGCGACTGTGGCAGATTTTGGCGCGGTTTCAGAGACCACCGGCCGGCGGGAATCGGCTAGTTGCCCCGACGTTCCAGGGCCTCTGGGGAAGCCGAGGGGGAAGAAGCCGGAGGACGGATCGCCAACCGCGCCGTCGACGTCCATGGACGAGCTGGCGTCACCACCGCCAGCAGAGGCCGCCGAGGCTGCCGACGGCGCTGCTGCAGATGGCACGCGATGATCTACTAAACCGTGTTCCGGTCTTTTTCTTATTGTCGTGTAGGCAATGGCAACGATTGTATTTCTCGACTTTCTTTGTGTCAGCTGGAGATGGTATTGAGATTGGATTGCAGATGAAAATGGAACGAATGCAACGACTTTTTTTTTGAGAGAGGAAGAATGCAACGAAATGGATTGTTTGTTTGTTGACTTGTTCCTGGGCCTAGTTCGTTCATTGTCTTTCCTTTTAGGCCCGGAGAGAAGAAGAGTCAGCCCATGTAGGCCCGCCAAGCCTTGTTTTTAGTGGACGCTAAGCCTTATTATCATGGGCCGCGTTATAGTGCATTTCCGCGTTGGACATCCCGTTTGTCTAACCCGGCCCATCTTTTGCTGGGACGAATCCACCCGGCGTCCCGGCCGCCGCCGAGACCGCCGCCGGCCGCCGGAGCTCGCTCGGTCGCGCGGCACTCCATCCCGCCGTCGGCGAAAGATTGTAAGTCAAGCAAGTGAGTTCAGCTCTTGCGCTCGTAGCAAGTAGCAAATGTCGACCCTCCTTTCCTTCCCCCCATTTTCTCCTTGTCTCATTGAGTCCCGGTGAGACGATTTTGGATTTTTGCTCCGCATTGTCCTACCAAACTTGCAGATTGGCGAGCAACTTGCTAAAGATTATGCTTTCGATGGGCTCGGGGCTGTGGAGGGACTAAAAATTTGCCTCGGAGCCAAGACATTTGGAAAGATTATTGCATCTTGCAACTGGATTGGTGCTCCAAAACCATCCACGGGTACTGCGGCGGCAGTCGGATACTCATGTGCCAGCGCGCCGTATGGTACCAGCGTGCGCGTCGGCTGCAGCCTCCAGCGATGCTCGTGGCGCCAGAAAAGTACAAGGCTTCGAGCAAGTTGCGAGGGGATCGATCGAGATTCGTTCAAACGATGCAGAAGGTTACAAAGTTCTAACCGCTGGACTGGAGGCTTTCTTCCTTTCTTTTATGCGCATCATTTTGCAGTTCCAACATATAATCGGTTCCTTGTCTCTTTCGTAGCCGGGTGATACTTAGCCGTTGCCGATTCCGATGCCTTTGGTTGGCTCCGGCGCCACGGCATTCTATGAACCTGCCCCATCTATGGTTGGCCCTGTGCTATATCATACTGTGGTCTGGAGTTGTCGTGGTACTGCAAACCACAGCCGGGTGGCGGAAGGCACCCGCCTAAACTCAGAGGGTGTGTACTCAGGGGTTAGCTAATGTAGATTGATCTCACTCAAGAACACGATGAACACAACATGATTTAGAGTGGTTCGGGCCGCCGGAGCGTAATACCCTACGTCCACTGTTTGTTGTATTGCCTTCCCACAAGAGTGAGAATGTTGCGTGAGCTTGAGTCTGTCTGGAGATGATCTTGTGCATAGCGAGCGCCTCCCTTTTATATCTCAAGGGGGCGCGTACACAGCTGTTGGGTCCCCGACAGGTGGGTCCAACGTCGTAGTATAAAATAACGTACTGTTCATATATTATAGCGTCACAGGCAAATGAGATCTCTCCTCTGGATTCCTTTGCCTGCTCCTGGAGTTCCTCATCCACCATGTCCTAGCGCTGTCTTGTCGGGTCGGTGCCAGATGCAGCTAGTGGCGCCGCCCGCCACTTTGCTTAGGCGGGCGGTGTAGCTTGCGGCGTAGGCGGCATGATGAAAAAGTGCCGTGCCGTCGTATCCATTTAGTGCGGCAGATGGCTCTGCGCGGGTGCGGCGCAGGCGGCTGTACTGTGCACCTTGGTAATACGCGACGGACAGCGGGGCCTAGCAAAAGCTGTCTCGTGTTCCGCGGCGGCAGAGCACGCCTTGTCCATCAGCATTAAATGCAGTGGGCGAGCGAGTCTTCCAGCGGAAGGCTCGCGCTCGAGCCGGCGCCTCAGGGCCACGTGGCGGCTCCGGACCCCTACGCGGTAAATGGGGGGTCCGGCGGGCGTAGGAGGTCCCTGACCCCTATGGGGTCCGAGGTCTCGGCTGTCAGCTCGGATCTTCCCTTGTTTAGAGGCACGTGGCGTCTCCGGACCCATCCCCAGGCGGGGAACGGGTCCGGGGCCGTTGGCCTGGTGAGGAAAGAGCCTGGCCTGTGGGGCCTGGCTACTCCGTCCTTTCCACGCAGTTACGGATAACTACGCGGGTCCTTCCTTACCGCAGTAAGAGTGGGTATCCCTGCTACAGGGTACCGATAGTGGCCCCCGGGCCCACCTTGGGGGAGGTACGAACCCACAGGTGGGGCCACTTTTGCGATTTGTCTCCATACAGGTTGAAGCTTCTTACTGCAGGGGTCTTGACCGGCTATGACCATCCATCGGGTTGTTTGCTGCCTCATCACATCGCAACGGCTTACTGACTGTGGGCCCCACGCACAGTGGTTCCCCTAGTCACGCGCGCGACGCTCGGCATTGTTGCGGCCGGGTAAACGGATCATTTACCACCGGCACAGTTCCCGAAAAGCTCGGCCACGCCAGCGCTTAATACGCGCACGTCTGCTCAGCTTTCGCCTCGCTTCTCGCGCGCGCGGGCGACGGCTCAGATCCCGTCTTTTCGCACCCTTGTTGGTTACCCGCTCGCCCCGCCAGGTGGGCCTGGGCCCCCATGTCATGGACTGGGCGGTTAACGCCAGGCGCGGACGTCGCTTGAGTTCCGGCGACGGTTCCGGGGCGCGCCGGTTGAGTCAGGCTTTATAATGGGGCGTACCGCATTCCGCGGTTACTTTCCCGCATTCGTCTTCTTCCTCCCAACCTTTGCGCCCCTTTGCCTTTTAGCTTTCCTTGCCCTTCTCTCCCCTACACAGGCTGCTCCTCACTCCACCAAGAGATGGCATCCCTTGTCCATCCCCGCCGCTTCCAGACCGAGGGAGAGTTGAACACAGTGCGCCGCCTGCTTGGGTGGAGTGCTCAAGAGACCGGCTGGGGGGTGCGAGCGGGCTCGGTTCCCCTTGGCAACCTCCGCGCCGGGGAGTTTGTGCTATTCACCTCGCACATCTCCGCCGGCGTGGGACTGCCGATTTCTTCGTTCCTGTTGCTGCTGCTGGAAGACTTCGGCCTCCAACTTCAGCATCTGACGCCCCACTCCCTCCTCCTGACGTCCATCTTCATGCATTTATGCGAGATGTTCGTGGGAGTTCGCCCCTGTGTCATCCTCCTCCGCTACTTCTTCATTCTGGTGAGGTCCGGAAGGAGCAAGGACGAAGTGGGGGGGTACTACTTCCAGATAAGGAGCGACCTGCCGACTCCTTACATTCCCGGCCTTGCTGGCGGAAGGTGGGAGGAGTGGCGCAGGGATTGGGTGATCGCCACCACCGAAGTCAACGAGCGCCTCGCCCTGCCGACCGAGGGGCCCGCCTCCGACAAAGCATCCTGGAGGGCTAAGCCGTCGCTGCAGCCGGAGTTCGACTCCGTGCTGGACAAGATCAGGTCGCTGGCGGAGAGCGGCCTCACCTCGTGGTACGTGCTCGGAGACTTCGTGAAGCGCCGGATCGCCCCCTTGAAGCAGCGGCCGCGCCCTGCTTGGAGCTTCACTGGCCTCAACGACTGTAGCAGGACCCACCGCGGAGAGGGGATCGACCTGACCTAGGAGGCCTTGGAGGTCCTGGTGCGGAACGTGACGGGGGACGCCTTCATCCCGGAGAACCTGATCCTCCCGCAGGGCATAGTCCCCCTCTGCGAGGACCCCGCGAGGGTGGCGGTGCTGGCTACCCTGCCAACTTTGGACGACGGGGGACTGGCCCCACGCCAGATCGGAGGCGACCCGAACCGTGGGCTCCGGATCCCTAGCGCGTCCGGGGATCAAGCTACGCTGAGCGCTGCGGGGTCCGGCGCCACCACGAAGGGGAAGCAGGCCGCGGCTAGCAGCGCGGCCGCAGCCGGTTCTAGCCGGGCACAGAGCAGCTCCGGTGCATCGTCGGGAGACGCAGGCCGGCGCAGGCTACTCAGGGGCGACGGGACCCTGGTCTCGGAGCCCGCCGCGAAGCGCCAGAGGTCTTCTGAGGACGCGGGCCAGGGTAGCTCCCGGGCTGCCGGCCCCCACGCGTCCTCTGGGGCGACTGCCCCACCACCATCGCCGCCGAGGAATTCCTCACGCCGGCAGCAACAGCAGCAGCAGCAGCCGCAAGAGCAGCGGCAGCAGGCGCGAGGGCGGCAACAGCAGCAACAGGTGCAACCCTGAGTCGCGCCCGGGCCGCAGCCACGGGGACAGCAGCAGGAGGAGCAAGCCCGGGTTGCGCCTGCATCACAGCTGCAGGGGCAGCAGCAGCAACAGCAGCAGCCGCAGGAGAAGAGGCCGGGGCTCCGAGGACGCTGGGTACCCGGTACTTCTGGGTTAGTGTTATCCTGCTCTCTTCCCTTGTGCTGGTGCTCTGCTTTTCTCCTGAAGGCTTCTCCGCTTTGTTACCAGGGCTCCTCGCCCCAGCAGTTCTTCTACCATCGCTGGCTCGTCGGCTGGTGCCCAGGCGGCCGCGGCCTCGGTGTCGGCAGCAACGGCGACAGCGGGTGCGGGACCCTCAGGTACAGCGTCCTATGCCAGCCCAATGGTGCGTGACGTGATGCTGACAGGTGTGTCATCTTCAGTCTCAGCAGCGCACAACGCTGCGGCGGCAGGGGCGCCGGTGCTGGGTGCAGCCGCGCCCGACGCGGCGACGGCGGAGGCGTCGGCACTGAACGCAGCCGCGCCCGACACGGCGGCGGCAGAAGCGCCGGTGCTGGTTGTTGCTGCCCCCGACGCTGCGGCGGCGGAGGCGCCAGTGCTGGGCGCAGCCGCTCCCGACGCAGCGGCAGAGGCGCCGGTGCTGGGCACAGCCGCACCTGACGCGGCAGCGGTGGAGGCGCCGGAGCTGGGCACGGCCGCGCCCGACACGGCGGCAGTGGAGGCGCCGGAGCTGGGCACAGCCGCGCCCGACACGGCGGCAGTGGAGGCGCCGGAGCTGGGCACAGCCGCACCCGACGCGTCGGCAGCGGAGGCGCCGGAGCTGGGCACAGCCGCACCCGACGCGGCGGCAGCGGAGGCGCCGGAGCTGGGCACAGGCGCACCCGAAGCGGCGGCAGCGGAGGCGCCAAAGACAAGTGCTGCAGCGGAAGCGCCCACCTCCAGCTCCGGTCCTGTTGCAGAGGAGGAGTTGGAGGTGGTCTTTGGCAGGCAGCTCCTGCAGCTCCAACTCCCAGAGGAGGATGCGACTCCCCTCCCCCAGGTGTTGTTTCAGGTTCGGCGGTCGATCGAGGAGGCAACCTCCTCCGCCGAGGCGGCCTTCCGGCGGGAGTGGTCTGCTCTGGAGAGCGAGCGCCATCGCCTTTCCGACTGGCACACCCGCCTGGAAGCGCAGACGAAGGCTGAAGCCTCCCGCGCTGCAGAAACTCGGTCGAAGCTCAAGGCGGACCAAGAGGCCTACCGAGCCAACCTTAGGAAGGTGTTTGACCGGGAGTTCACAGTGTCGAACCGAGAGAAATCCCTGGCGCAGCGGGAGCAGGATTTCACCCTGGAGGTCGTTGGCTTCGCGGCTCAGCGGTCCGACCTCGAGGGTCGCCTCGCGGCCCAGCAGTCCGAGCTGGAGACTCGTAGCGAGGACCTCGAGGTCCGGAGGCAGGAGCTCGACGTCTTCTTTGCTACTCTGCAGGGATTGCGCGAGCAACTGCAGGATAGAGCAGGCAAGCTGACTGATACCGAGGCGGAGCTGGAGGAGGCCCGGAAGTCCCTCTATGCACGGGAGGCCCACGTCACCGGCATAGAGAAGGAACTTGGCCGCCAGCTAGACTCGCTGAAGAAACTGAAGGAGTCGGCGGAGCGGAAGGAGGCCAAGCTCGAGGAGAGGTCCCGCGGGCTCGAGGAGAGGTCCCGCGAGGTGGAGGTGGCCAAGGAGGCTCTGGACACCTGGGTGCAAGAGGCGGTCCGGGAGGCGGTCCGGAAGCACCAGGAGGACCAGCGCGTGGAGGCCCAGCGGATTGCTGACTGGGCGACCGAAGCGAGCCTGGCACTGGTGCCACTTGGACTGAGCCCGATCCAAGTGGCGGAGCTGCCAGCCTCAGTAGCTGACGCCCTCCCAGTGGTGAATTCTGCTGCGGACAGGCTCCAGCGCCTGGGGCCGGTCCTTGCTGGACAGCTCGAAACCAAGGGCCGCGAGCTGATCCGGATGGTGGCGGAGCACATCCTGACCTGCCTCCGGAGCCACGACCCGACCATCTCGCTGGCGCCCGTGGTCGATGGCCCTGTAGCAAAGACGGAGGCCGCCGCTCGGGACAGCGTGCGGGAGGTCGTCAACTTCGTTGCCGCCTACTTCAAACGGGAACCTGCAGACCCTTGAGCTGGGCATTGTATCTTTGTATTTTTTGCACTATGCAACAAACATTGTACTAGTTGAAATTTTTTGGAATAGAAGAAACTTCAACTTAGCTGTTTGTCTGTTGTTGATTTGCGGTATACAGCACCCCGGCGCCCTGGCCCCCTGGCAGATAGGTTCAGTTGATTGGACCTGTCTGGCACGTGAGCCGTAGAAGATACTATGGACCTCCTTGGGCATAGGGCTGCATAGCTTGCAAGACGAGCAAGCGCCTTATTCCCTGTGTAGTATACAGGACTACAGAGAGAAGAATCAGATTCGCTTATACCATAGCAATGATACTGCAACTTAGCTGTTTGACGCATGCAGAATCCATTCATGATGTCTGGGACAAAGCGGATGCCCCGGCCCCCTGGGAGATAGACTCAGTTGTTTTGAGTCTGTCTACCATCGAGACTGGATCTTGATCTGCATGGAGGCTTTGAAGCGGATGCTAGGACCCCCTGGTAGGTAGGCTCAATGGTTTGAGGCTGGCTACCACCAGTCAGGGCTTAACATGTGCACCATTTCAAATTTACAGCTTAGTAGCAGGCCCGCGGGACTCATCCCTGACCAGTCCCAGGTTGGTACCAGGTCCGGGGCTCTAGATGCGCAGGTCCAGGTAGCTCTGTGCTTGTTACAGAGTGGTGGAGTGCGTAGGCTTAGGGTACAGGACCAGGCTAAGGCGCTACACAGGGCTCCGGACCACTACAGGAAACATCACGATCTTTCCGGACCTGGCTTCATCGCCCCAGGCCTTTCGCATCAGTGGGCAAGGTCACTTTGTTGTACTCGATCCTTTGAGATATAAGACTGGACATGTCGTGTTGGACTTAGGAAACCAACTCTTGAACTGGAACGAGGTCCGGGCCTCTAATTACCCGGCTCCAGGTACTAGAGTACTCGTTACAGGGTGGTGGAGTGTGTAGGCTTTTGGGTACGGAACCAGCTAAGCGGCTACACAGGACTCCGGACCACCCCAAGAAACAAGCACCCGCTCTCCAGAGTAAGTCCCTAGGGGCCCGAATCCTTCTCCAGCAGCAAGAGGGTCCGGATCTGTACGGCAGTCCAGCAGCTCAATGCAGATCTTAGTTGTAGCAACAAGAGTTGAGGTCCCCGCGGGGGTTAGAAACTTGGAGAAACGAAACGCTAAGATTAACTTGACACAAAGACAGAACTAGGAGAAAGATTTTTCCTTTGCAATCTCGATGTACATGGCTTGCGCGATGGATGCCAGAGGCCGGGTTTACGAGGTCGGACCTCTACCGTTCTGAGCCGCGCGTTAGCCGACGGTGCGATGGATGCCAGAGGTCGGGTTTACGAGGGTGGCCCCCAACCGCTCTGGGCCGCACGCTAACTCTATCTTAATTACAAAGGAAAAGTTTATTTCCCTGTTCTGCCTAGGTGTAAAACTTACGCAGATGCTCTATATTCCATGGGTTGGGCAGCGGCACTCCATCTTCTGTGGCGAGGAGAACGCATCCGGGCCGGCATACCTCTGTAACCCTGAAGGGCCCCTCCCAGCTGGGGGAAAGTTTGTGGAGCCCTGCTCGGCTCAGGATCCGTCTGAGGACGAGGTCGCCAGCCCGGAGCTCCCTGCTGTGCACGAACCGTTGATGATAGCACCGGAGCGCCTGGTTGTAGCGTGCATTTCGGATTGCTGCTCGCCACCTTCGCTCGTCAACGAAGTCCACGTCGTCGCACCGCAGCTGCTCCTGCATGGATTCGTCAAAGGCCTGGACCCGTGGTGAGCCCAGGTGAATTTCTGGGGGAAGGCATGCTTCAGCCCCGTAGACCAGGAAGAACGGAGTCTCCCCGGTGGCTCGGCTGGGTGTGGTCCGGTTGCCCCATAGTACGCACGGAAGCTCGTCAACCCATTTGGCACCATGTTTCTTCAAGCAGTTGTAGGTGCGGGTCTTGAATCCCCTGAGGATTTCTGCATTCGCTCTCTCAACCTGTCCATTGCTGCGGGGATGTGCTACGGACGCAAAGCATAGCTGGATGCCGATGTCCTCACAGTACTCTTGGAAGAGTCTGCTTTTGAATTGGGTCACGTTGTCCGCGATGATGCGGTTTGGGACGCCAAATCTGCACACAATGGACCTGAGGAATGCGACTGCTGATTTCTTAGTGATATTCACCACAGGGGTAACCTCCGGCCACTTGGTGAACTTGTCGATGGCGACATAGAGGAACCGTTACCCGCCGACAGCCCGGGGAAACGGCCCCATGATATCCACACCCCACACAGCGAATGGCCATGAGGGCGGAATCATCTGCAGAGCTTGAGCCGGGGTGTGTATTTGCTTTGCATGGAATTGGAATGCTTTGCAGGACCTTACCAGCTCAGCCGCATCCTGGAGTGCTGTTGGCCAATAGAAGCCATGCCGAAAAGCCTTGCCAACAAGCGTGCGAGAGGAGGAATGACTTCCGCACTCGCCTCCATGGATCTCCGCGAGCAACTCGCGGCCCTCTCCCTGGGAAATGCACCGCATGAGGACACCGTTGGCGCCGCGGCGGTAGAGATCCCCTTCTACCACCGCGTAGCGTTTTGCCAATCGGACTATGCGCTCAGCAGACATATCGTCATCAGGGAGGATGTTATCTTTCAGGTAGTCCCGGATCTCGGAGATCCATGCATCGGGAGCTCCCAGAGTAGGTGGGGGTGGCTCTGTGAGGTCACCAGGATCCTCAACAGAGCACACAGCCCAGGCCGAGCGCCATAGGTGGAATGCTGCCGGGACCGCTGGCTTCGAGATGCTAGCTTGATCCCCTTCGCCCAGCTCGGCAAGCTGGGCGGTAGGTCTCAGCAGCCGTCTTTCAAAGACACCCTCGGGCACGGATGCCCAGGTAGATGCTCTCGCAGAGAGATCTTCTGCTGCTGAGTTGTGCTCGCGGGGAACGTGTTGCAGTTCCAAGGCGTCGAAGTCCTTCTCGAGCTTCCTCACATGTATGAGGTATTCCGCGAGCTGGGGATTGTTGCAGTTGCAATCCCCTCGGACCTGCTTGATGATTAGCTGGGAGTCCCCCTTCACCAGAAGTTGCCGGACCCCCAATGAGAGGGCTTGCGTCAGGCCAAAGATCAGAGCTTCGTACTCCGCCATGTTGTTGGTGGCCTTAAACTCAAGGTGCACCATGTACTTCAGCTGATCCCCGTTTTGGTCGATGAGGACCACACCAGCTCTGGCCCACTTATCGCAGGCGGACCCGTCAAAGAAGAGTGTCCAGTGAGGCTCGGTGAAAACTGGTGTCCTGATTTCCGGCTCCGGGGGTCCAGCGTTGACGACCGGACCCCCAGAGTTGCTTGGGGAAGGAGTCCACTCTGCTATGAAATCAGCCAGGATCTGGCTCTTGACCGCATGGCGTGGCTGGAAGTCCAGTTGGAACTCTGCCAGCTCTGCTGCCCACTTGGCGATATTGCCTATGGCGTTGGAGTTGTGCAGGATCGCTCTTAACGGGTAAGAGGTCACTACAACAACTCGGTGTGCTTGAAAGTAGTGGCGCAGTTTCCAGGACGCAATAAGTATTGCATAGATAAGCTTATGCGTCTCAAAATACCTATCCTTTGCCTCGTGGAGGACTTCGCTGACATAGTAGACTGGTTTTTGGACGGTCCGGACCCTAGTTACCGGGTCCGGCTCGCCCTTGTCCACCACATCAGGTCCCTGGCCCCCCAGCGGTTCTGGGTTCCCACTGGGACAGGCTCCTCCGGACCCGCTTGTGCGGGATCCGGACCTTCAAGCTGGGGCGAGGCTGACGGGCCCCCGTGTCCAGGGTCCGGCTCACCATCCTTGGCCGGGAGGACCCTGGGGTTCCCCTGGCGGGCTTGCTCCGTCCTTTCGGCGACCAGCACCATGCTGACTGCCTCCGCAGACGCAGCAAGATACAGAAACAACGGCTCACCGGGTTCTGGAGCCACCAATATTGGCAGCGAGGTGAGGTGCTGCTTCAGCTCCTGGAAGGCCTGTTCAGCCTCTTCGGTCCAAGAAAATGGACCGGACCTCCTCAATAGCTTGAAGAAGGGAAGGGCCCTCTCGGCCAGCCTCGATATGAAGCGGCTAAGAGCAGCGAGAGACCCAGTAAGCTTCTGGACGTCCTTGATGCGGCCAGGAGGCCTCATTGCTTTGATCGCCTTGATCTTGGCTGGGTTTGCCTCGATGCCTCGATGTGAGACCAGGAAACCCAGCAGCTTTCCTGCTGAGACGCCGAAGATGCACTTCTCTGGGTTCAGCTTTGTGCGCGTGGTGCGGAGCCGGTCGAAGACGAGGGACAGGTCCTCCACTAGTGTTGACCCTACCTTAGTCTTGACCACAATGTCATCGACATAAACCTCAACAATATCTCTAATTAGATTACAGAAGGTTTTGTTCATAGCTCGTACAAACGTGGGTAAGGCATTCCTTAGACCATATGGCATGACAATGTAGCAATAAAGTCCATCTACCGTTACAAAGGCAGTATGCTTCCTATCCTCTCTAGACATCTGAATCTGGTGGAAACCAGAGTATGCATCTAGGAAAGACAAAAGGTCACACCCGGAGGTAGAGTCCACGATCTGATCGATACGCGGAAGAGGATAGGGGTCTCTTGGACATGCCTTGTTGAGGCTGGTGTAGTCGATGCACATTCGAAGCTTCCCGTTGGCCTTTGGGACGACGACCGGATTGGCCAACCACTCGGGGTGGTGGACCTCCTCGATGAAGCCGGCGTGTAGGAGCTTGTGGACTTCTTCGCGGATGAAGTTCTGCCGCTCCACAGACTGCTTCCGAGGCTTTTGGCGCACCGGCGTGGCGTCGGGGTAGATCCTCAGATTGTGCTCGATCACTTCCCTGGGGATCCCGGGCATCTGTGACGGTTCCCAGACGAACACGTCGACATTTGCCCGGAGGAAAGCGATGAGCGCGTCTTCCTATTTCTCCTCCAGGTTCCCCGCGATGCGGGTGGTCCTGGTGGAGTCCGCTCCAATCTGTACCGTCTTCACGGGAACATGGTCCGGATCGGACGGTTGGACCTTGGGAGCCTTTGCAGGCGCCTTGGGTTGCGAGGTGGACGGATCCTCCTTGGAACGTGCGGCCTCTGCCGCCAGCGCATGCAGTCTCTCAACTGCAGCAACGGCAGCGGTGCGGTCGCCCTGCACGGTGAGGACTCCGGCAGGGGAAGGCATCTTCAAGACCAAATACCCGTAATGAGCAATGGCCATGAAGTGGTAGAGTGCCGGTCGGCCAATGATGGCGTTGAACGGAAGGTTCACCTCCGCAACATCGAACAGAACGCTCTCTGTGCGGAAGTTCTCCTCGGTCCCGAACGTGACCGGCAATGTGATGCTCCCCAGAGGGAACACCGGGTGTGGGCCCACTCCGGAGAATGGGCGAGAGGGAGTCAGCTTGGACTCCGGGATCAGCAGCTGCTTGAACGCTGCATAGCTGATGACGTTGAGGCCAGCCCCACCGTCAATCAGCACGTGATAGAGCCTCACGTTGGATATGACAGGAGCGGTGACTAGAGGTAGTACACCAGCTCCGGCCATATTCTTCGGGCAGTCGGATGGCCCGAAAGAGATGGTGGTGTTCATCCACCTCTGGTGCGGCGCCGCCTTCGGGACCCCCGGCTTCACTGAAAGGACCTCCCGGCGAAGGGTCTTCACGTCCCACCGGGAGACAAGCTCCCAGCTTCCGCCATACATTACGTACAGCTTCTTGCGGTGATCGCCGTTGTCGGAATCGGAGCCGTCGTCGTGATAGACGCCCTTCAGCTCTCGAGCGGGGGATTGGTACCCCAGCTCCTTCTCCCCGGCCGCGGCCCCGCTGTCAGAGGCCTTCTCCTTGCCGGCCCGCTGGCGAGGAGGGGGTGAACCGTCCTTGGAGGACTGCTCATGCCACCCACTGACCCGCTTCGCGAGCTTCTGGATCTCGCGGCAGTCAGCGGCGCTGTGGCGAGCGGTGGGATGCACTGGGCATGGACCTCCGCTTCCACCTTGCGGATGAGGGCGTTTGCCATGTGCATTCTGGCCCCCAGCCGCTGCCGTCGCAGCCGGCGCCGCCGCTGGCGCTGCTGCTGCAACGACTGGTCCGCCAGAATGCGGCTCCCCGCGACCCCGGTTCTTATTGTTCTTCTTCTTGCCACCGCCCTGAGCGGTAGCACTGGAGCCACCAGCCTTGGTGTCTCCGTCTTGGGGGGCTGAGTGCCATGCACGGCCCTCGGCGGCCCTGGCACACTTGTCTGCCAGGGAGAAAAGCGTAGTTACGCTTTCCACCTCGTGCGTCGCCAGCTTCTCGAGCATCTTCTCATCACGTACCCCCTGGCGGAAAGCAGTGATAATAGATGCATCTGAGATACGAGGAATGGTACCCCGTACCTTGGTGAAGCGCGAGATGAAGGCCCGGAGCGTTTCCCCGGGTTTTTGCCTCACGGCGGGAAGGTGTGCCTCCACACCATGCTGCTGGTATGCACTGGCGAAGTTCGCTGTGAACCTCGCACAGAACTCTTCCCAGGACTGGATCGTCCCAGGTGTGAGGTTCATGAGCCAGGTCCGGGCTGGCCCAGACAAGGCTACATGAAAATAGCTTGCCATGACGGCGCCGTTACCACCAGCCGCTGTGATGGCGGTAACGTACACCTGCAGGAATTCCGACGGGTTAGTAGTACCGTCGTACTTTTCCGGCAGGTGGGGGCGGAACTTGGGTGGTCACGCCACGGCGCGGAGGTGCTCCGCAAGTGCAGCATAGCCCACCCCAGCCACTGGTGCGCCTGACTGTATCCGGGCGTTCACCGGAGGCCTGGGTACCACCGCGTCCAGATCAGCATTGAGGTTGCGACCCTCAATGTTGAGACGGCGCTCTCGCGCCCTCTCGACGGAGATGCGGGCATCCTCTCCCGCGCGCCGGCGGTTGAGCTCCGCCCGCAAGTCTTTTGTTCGTGCCCCCCTCACGGTAGGGGAGCGCACAGACGCCGACGCACCGCCCTGACGCTGGTGGTAAGGTACCACCGCGTTGCCGGGCGGAGGTCGTTGCCCAGTCCTTACAGAACTGGGGGAGGCCTGAGCCAGGTGGAGGAGACGGTCAACGTCGTCCCGCCACTGCTTCAGGGCGTCTGGCGAGGCTGCCTCAGCCGGGGGGTTGCGAAGCAACTCCCTAGCCGCTGCCAGCGCTTCGCCGCTCGCAGCCTGTGAGGGGGTCCTTGATGGGCGCCCTGACTCTTGCCGGCGAGCGGCGCGCGCCGCCGCCAACGGTGGCTGCTCCACAGGCACAGTTGCCCCTGGAGCAGGAACGCGAGAGGCATGTGGCGTGGAGGACGCCACACCCTCCGTCATCTCCACGTCGTCCACGCGAACCATGGGGACGAAGAAGAGATGAACTGCGACCAGCTAAATGGCCCCTACCTGGCGCGCCAAATGTCGTGGTGCTGCAAACCACAGCCGGGTGGCGGAAGGCACCCGCCTAAGCCCAGAGGGTGTGTACTCGGGGGTTAGCTAGTCTAGATTGATCTCACTCAAGAACACGATGAACACAGCAGGATTTAGAGTGGTTCGGGCCGCCGGAGCGTAATACCCTACGTCCACTGTGTGTTGTATTGCCTTCCCACGAGAGTGAGAAGGTTGGGAGAGCTTGAGTCTGTCTGGAGATGATCTTGTGCACAGCGAGCGTCTCCCTTTTATATCTCAAGGGGGCGCGTACACAGCTGTTGGGTCCCCGACAGGTGGGTCCAACGTCATAGTATAAAATAACGTACTGTTCATATATTATAGCGTCACAGGCAAAGGAGATCTCTCCTCTGGATTCCTTTGCCTGCTCCTGGAGTTCCTCATCCACCATGTCCTAGCGCTGTCTTGTCGGGTCGGCGCCAGATGCAGCTAGTGGCGCCGCCCGCCACGTTGCTTAGGCGGGCGGTGTAGCTTGCGGCGTAGGCGGCATGATGAAAAAGTGCCGTGCCGTCGTATCCATTTAGTGCGGCAGATGGCTCTGCGCGGGTGCGGCGCAGGCGGCTGTACTGTGCACCTTGGTAATACGCGGCGGACAGCGGGGCCTGGCAAAAGCTGTCTCGTGTTCCGCGGCGGCAGAGCACGCCTTGTCCATCAGCATTAAATGCAGTGGGCGAGCGAGTCTTCCAGCGGAAGGCTCGCGCTCGAGCCGGCGCCTCCGGGCCACGTGGCGGCTCCGGACCCCTACGCGGTAAATGGGGGGTCCGGCGGGCGTAGGAGGTCCCGGACCCCTATGGGGTCCGAGGTCTCGGCTGTCAGCTCGGATCTTCCCTTGTTTAGAGGCACGTGGCGTCTCCGGACCCATCCCCAGGCGGGGAACGGGTCCGGGGCCGTTGGCCTGGTGAGGGAAGAGCCTGGCCTGTGGGGCCTGGCTACTCCGTCCTTTCCACGCAGTTACGGATAACTACGCGGGTCCTTCCTTGCCGCTGTAAGAGTGGGGATCCCTGCTACAGGGTACCGACAGGAGTATTATGTTATGTTTAGTCTCTTGCCACCTTAACTAGGAGAAGGGTCTATCTAAAACTTTCTTCTTGGGTCAACGATGAGTAAGAAATTGACAGTGGCCTTTCAGTTCGGCATCGGCAGTTCTCAGTGGCCTGCGATTAGATTCTCACTTCAGTATGTCCCAAGGTCACCTACTAATTAGTAATTACAGGTAGCAATGTGAGACTCAACCATGAATCCCTTTTAGATAGAGAAGAATCGTATGCTTGATGTCCTTCAGCTTGGTAGTAGCCAATATTCCAAATTCTATCTTGGCATATGCATCAGTATTTTCAGTTAAAATAAAGATACCCTTATCTGTTTCTGCCTTTTGTCATTTTTTCCTTCTTCCTTTTTTTCAAATGATACATTTTCACCTTAAATATCATTGAAATGCCGGCCCTATTCCTATTTTTCGCACTTTTAGTTCAGTTGTCAACCAGACTCCTGAAAGTGACTGTATTCTAAGGAAGTTCCCAACAGCTGTAATGCTTAAATCTACAAATGCAAGGTTGTCACTGAAAAGTCCATCAAATATATGAATACTGAGGATGCCAGTCAGACATGGCAAGTGGGTTTTTTTAATTAAATACTTATCCAATGAGCTCTTCTACAGAAAGGACCATTTGGAAGCACTAGGGATGTATAATGGAACCAAAAAAAATAGTCACCACTTGTGAAAAAAAGTAACGCTGCCTTTTCCAGCTAGCTACTCAGTATAGTCGTCTTGGGTAACGACTGCACAGAAATGTGCCATGCAGTGTGCATATTTTATCTGGACAATATAGTAAACTAGTACTTGAGTCCATCTTTTGTTCTGTTCTGCGTCTAAATGTTAAAGGGGTGAAGTTGGTTGTCAAGCTTTCAGAACTTAGTATGCAGGCATTACAATCAGAAAGGTTCATGTTCTTTCGAAGACTTGAAGGGCTTATGTAAATTCCAGTAAGATTAATGTGAAGCATATCTCTGGGACACTCGTGTCCTTCAAAATGCCAAAGCTTGGTACTATTTAGGAGAAATTCCTTAGAATAATCTTACATTGTCCAGAATTCAGGGTCCACTTGATGCTAACCGTCTCCTTGTGATAGCACATGCAAATATCTTATTTTGATAGAGAAATGTGTTGCTAGTTGCAACCTCTGCAAAGGGTATATAAATCATTGAACTCAACTTATTCCATGAACACTAAATTACTTATTTTTGTTTAGTCAGGACTTCGTATTTGTGGAAGGTCAGAGACGCCGTTACTGCTTATTCTGACTGATTAAGCAGGTTTTTGGTACTAGCCACTCATTAAAGAAATGTTAGCTTCCAGTGTCCTAAGGTCACTATTACAGCTTGCTTCTAGGTGGTCATCATATTACTGACGTGTGCACAAACATAAAGGGATTCCCTAAACATGTGGTCTGTAAACTGAGTCAAGCAGCCAATCATATCATTAAATTATTAATTGTGTGATTCCCACCCAAACTACGCTGTTACATACTACTAACTGCTGAGTTAATCACCTGCATTTCAGTTTGATGGGCATATATACCATAGAAGTTTGAGAATTCTGTCTGCTGAAATGAGGTATATGCATACATGTTTCGAACTTGCAAGCTATCAAGGAGTTACACTGCAGGGTTTCCCTGAATTCTGTAATTTAATACGTTACTGCTCATTGAAACTATATTCAAAGTTTTTCTCACTGCCATGAACTCGATTTCTTGTGTTGCTTGTTTGTTTTTTTCCCAATAGTTGAGCTTTTCTCTGTTTTTGAATGGTATGATCAGTAGAGCTCAACAGCTGGATGGGAGTAGGTTCTCTTAGCTGACAGAAGAGCGCGATGTATGAACTATAATATAATTGGAGTATACAATTACATTGAATACTGGTAGTACATGAACTGTAATCATCCGAGATAGTTTATCAACATGGAGATAGGGGCCAAGCAAAGCCCTCTCTTCCTTAGCTCATTGCTCTCATACAGTGCCTTCTCATTGTTACTATAACTATTGATCAGTTGTTGATCTACTTTCATCACCTGCTGTTGCGAACCCACTGCTTCCAAGTACTTGGCCTGCAATATTCCAAGAGCACACAGGTGTAAGTAAAACAAGGGGTAAGCAACCATCAACAGCAAAAAGGAAGAGAATAGACTGTTTCAGAAGCATACCAGGTGGGGCATGCTGAACTCTTTTGCATCCATGGTTGACATTGCCTTGATATCAAAATTTACCATGGTAGCTACCTGCGCAACAACAAACCGCACAATTACGTCAGAAGACAAGCTATGCAATGCTGTTATTTGACGAGCTATAAACTAGCGAATCTTTTGCTAACCTTTTGGCCAGCTGCAGAGGAACAGGCAGTGTCCTGTAGAGACTCATCTTCCTCTTCGTCGTCATCGCACATCAGCTCGGACGTGATGAAGGAGACATCATCGTCGAAGGAATCGAAGGAAGAAGAGAAGCCGGAGGAGAAGCTACCGCCAGAGACTGCTGCTTGTTGATCCATCTCCCTGTCCTGTGGTGTTGCCAGGAAGTTTGCGATGTGCATCGCCCAGCTGCTCTCGCCGGCGGACATGGTGGATGTGGGTGCTGGGCTGACGCATGAGGAGGGCGGTTTGTTCTCCATTGCGATCAGTGCCTTTATGAACGAAGTAGCAGAAGAAGAGAAGGAGCAGAAGCAGCAAATTTTTCTTCTCTGCTGTTCTTCTTTGGTGCCTCTGGATTTGGAGTGAAGGCTCGCTACAATCCGTGGGTATATATAGCTCTAGGGAAGGAACGGATATGGCTAGTGGTAGCTGCAGTACATGAGTATGAAGATGAACTGTCTGTCAGTGGGAATACAGTTGAAAAATCCCTCTCGGAGAATCTCCCCGTTCGCCTACTTTATTCTGTAATGATCGAGTATTGTTGTACGCGCAGTAGCATATGGTGTATATTGTATGGTTGTTATGAAAACTATATTATAGTGTAGTGTACTCTTTGCAGCTGATTATTGAACCGATGAGGCCGTTGGGATGGCCAATTGCAATCGGCATGTATGGACTTCCAGTGAGAGGTCCACTTCACCTGCTGCTGCTGCTTTTAATTTTCGTCCAGATGAATCCGCGTTGCCTTTTTGCTGGCTTTCGATCTGAATTTAAAATGAGTTTTTTGTTATCCCATATGGCGCATATAGTACACTTCATGATTCATGAACTCGATCGATCGAAGATGAGCAGGAGGATGTGGATGAGTAGTGGCGCGGGATATGATGTGGCTTAACTACGAGCCGGATGTGGATTAAAGAATTGAGCTGCAGTAATGGCGAAAAGTTGCCGAGGACGACGGAGCGCAAGATCGAATCAGGAGGCGAGATTCATCAGAAAAGGCGAGGGAGATCACGACACGCGGCTGTATCTGTACGTGGCGATCGTGCTGGTAAGAGACGGGAGAGTTTCTAGACGGGGGAAGGAGATGGAGATCCGGCCGGGTCACGTCATCACGTCGGCGACCAATCCGATCGAGCACGTCCGCCCCTCGCGCCACCTAATCCGATCCGGCGGCGATCGCATTGCACGCGACACGCAACGCAAGGATACGATCCCAACTCTAGAGCCCAAGTTTAATCTCCGCAGGAGCAAAATCCTTTTCGGCGGATACACACGTGTCGCGAGCGCGCTCGTCGTCGTAAGATTTTGTGGCCTGATCGCGCAACACCAAACGGATCAGAGCAGCAGCAGCAGCAGCAGCTCGATCGAATGCTCGGCGCATCCATGCCGTGCGTGTGCGTGCGTGTCCAACTCGGCAGGGAGAGGCGACACCCTGTTGATCTTGACCGCCGCCGGCCAGGTGGCAGTGGCACCATGCGACCCCATGTGGAAGGTATGTGTGCCCACCTGTCAGCCGCACAGCTAGCTAGCTCGGCGGCGGCCGAACCCCCAGCTGCGCGCGCACAGGCCTAGGGGCGTAGGGCGTAGGGCGTAGGCATAGGCGCCTTCTAGCATCGATGGATGATTCGGGCGTTGGCGAGTCAGCCAACGCCCGGACGACGAATGTGTGGCTCTTTGTTCTCGCGTCCCGAGAGATCGCCGGCGACGGCGACGGCGGCTTTAACAATTCCGTAGTAGGATCCCCTCTCGGCGCCGGCGGCCGGGGATCCGCAGGGATTTATCTTGTTTATTTGCTGCCGCCGCTGAAGTGATGGATGGGTTCTAAAAAGCCACATCATGTGTGTTGTGTTTAGTTAACGACCACGAGGAGCTCGATCTCGGAAGAGGTTATTATCGATCGATCAGGTGGGTAAACCCCGCGTCAATGTCACATCAGGTCTCGCTCAGAGGTGGCCATCTGCGTGGATTCAGGTAGGCCAAGAGATCGGCATGTACAGTGTCCTACTAAGGAGCATCAACTTTTTTTAAAAAAAAATACAGATACATACAGGCGTAGATTGTATACATATATTTGTGGTCCACAAGTCTGCCACACCAGGTTCAACCAAGGTAATCTGTTACGTCGTGGCCCCCATTGCGTACGTCATGCACGCATCACTGCTGACTTCATCCGTCGTCACCTCTCCCGTCTCACTAGGACAGGACAGCCATCCATCTCTCCTCGTCCCCGGTCCGCGCATGCTTTGGAGGCACACAGCTCTGTTTCCAACGGCTAACGGCCAAATCATCGTGATATCATGCATAAAAGAGCTGAGCTAACCGATCATGTGCGTGACTTCTATTAGCAAAACTGGTCATCAGCTAAAGTCACCACGAGCTCAAATGCGCGCGGATCTCCCTTGATCTCGCGCACCTGTGCCCTTCTCATGCCCTCTTGTACGTATCATCAACTGTAAATCCTCACTTGTACTATAATTTTAGTGCCACAATCTTCATGCAAATTAAGCTACTAATGACGTGCTCACCATCGTAGCCTTACAAGAGTTATTTCAACCCATAAGTGGTTGCAGGTGCCACCTACTTAACTTTGGCCTTCGTCAACAATTCATATAAAGATTATTATACGGTATATTACTACATGCAATTGGGTCACGCAGTACGGCAGTAGTCGTCTACGGTCACTCTAAATTTTGACAACTCCAAATCCATCTTCAAACTACGAATTTAAAACCAAACGGCGACACAAGAAAAACTCTACGTTTTTGTTCATATGAAATCGTTCCGATTCAAAATAGCACTTTGCTGTTATTTTTCATGTGTACGAATTGCAGAAATATTAATGTTCAGACTTGGGGAGAAGATGGACCCAACCAGCGCGATTTTTTTTATTTTTTATTTTTGTTTTTTACAAAAATATATTTTCGATTTGGAAATTTACAGGAATATACCCCGGCCGCCCGGCTGCCGGGCGGCCGGGACCTGGCCGCCCGGCAGCGGGGCGGCAGGGGCTTTTGTGAAAAAAAAATCGCGGAGAAAATTGCGCAGAGGTCCCTGGGGGCCGGTCGCCCGGCAGCGGGGCGGGCGGCCCCCCCAGGCCGCCCGGCAGCGGGGCGGCCGGCCCTGGCCGCCCGGCTGCAGGGCGACCGGATCTCCCACCCTTATATAAGGGTTGGCTGGTCCCCCACCCCTCATTTGCATCACTAAAATTCCAGAAACCAAGAAAAAAGAGGGAGGGAGGGAGAGCGGCGAAGCCCTGCCGGATTTTTGAGCTAAAATTCCAGAAACCAAGAAAAAAGAGGGAGGGGGGAGAGCGACGAAGCCCTGCCGGATTTTCGAGCCGGCGACTGCAGGTAACCATAATTACATTTCGTTATGTATGGATATGTATTTGCACCAGATTGTAGCATGTAATATTACGAAGGTATTTGTGTAGTAAGATTTCTTAGTTGTAGTTCTAAATGTGTAGGTTGGTTCAATTAGATTGCTCACTGAATGTAGTGTACTGAAAATAGAAGGGTAGTTACGAATCATAAATTTTCGGTTTGCAATACAGTTTTGTAAACAATGCTACGATTACAAAGCAGATGCCTAAGGCGTTTGTACTACTAGGTACTTGAACAATGAAAAGCATGGCATGTGCAACACGATAAGCTCGTGTTGTGAGTAAACCTAACATGCCTTAGGAAATGTAAAATGCCGGGATTACATGGTAGTGCTGTACTGAGTGCACCGGGGATATTTTCCCTTCCTAATAGTTTTAGACCCTGCTTCCTTAGCACGGCGGGCCCTCTCTTGCTTCCTCTCCCTATCAGCTTCACGTTCCTCTGCCTTCTGACGTTCCACTTCTGCAATCCTCTTCTGAATCTCTTCCTGGTTTTTCTTGCACTTCTCCTCCATCTGTTCTTCATGCAACATTCGTTGCCACCTTTGTGCAGCCCACCTTGCTTGACGCTCCACGTGGTCCTTATCATGCTGAGATTGCTCGGTGTCTAACCACTGCACGAAATCACATAGAGGCGGTGGAGTCTTTCCCCAAATCATGTTAGAAGTCATTACTATATCTGAAAGTGACAAACTCTGATAGTGTTTTGTAGTACCTTTGCTCGGTCCTTGCCGTAATGCTTGGGCGGGTCGTACTCGTAATTCTCGCACATAAAGAATCTCTTGCCAAAGTCGTCCCCCAAAACCCTTGATTTCATTAGTTTGCACAAGGATCCGCAAAAACACATAGGCACCTGGACTCCTTAGGGGATTGTTTCCGTCACCTTACTCCATGGAATGTAGGTGGATCCTGAGGATGCCATGGTGTTGAGCCCTGGTAATCACAAGTGAGCAATCAGATTGCTAATATACTATATCAACGCTAATCATTATCAGTAACTACACCTAAATGTACCACTAATCACTCCTAATAATAATTAAACTGATTGCTAAACTACTGTTTCAACAAAATACTTTCTACAATTTTCTAACAAAATACATTCTACAATCTTCCAATTTTTAAGACTTTCTAATATTTCTCTAACAATTTTCTAGTACTTTCTAATACTTAATCTAACACTAAATGTACTGTATCAACGCTAATCATTACAAGTAACTGCACCTAAATGTACCACTAATCACTCCTAACAATAATTAAATTGATTGCTAATCTACTATTTCAACAAAAATAATTACAACATAATCTATTTGTAAAGCGTAGAAGAATTTTGGTTACCTGCAGTCGCCGGCTCGAAAATCCGGCAGGGCTTCGCCTCTCTCCCTCCCTCCCTCTTTTTTCTTGGTTTCTGGAATTTTAGTGATGCAAATGAGGGGTGGGGGACCAGCCAACCCTTACATATGGGTGGGAGAGCCGGCCGCCCAGCTGCCGGGCGACCGGCCCCAGGGACCTCCGCGCAATTTTCTCCTCGAAATTTTTTGCACAAAAGCCCCTGCCACCCCGCTGCTGGGCGGCCAGGTCCCGGCCGCCCGGCAGCCGGGCGGCCGGGGTATATTCCTGTAAATTTCCAAATCGAAAATATATTTTTGTAAAAAATGAAAATAAAAAATATAAAAATAAAAAAAACCGCCCCAACCAGCAATCTCAAACGCATTCCCCCCTCGGCCCAACTGCATCATCTTCGTCGCCAGGCCCAACACCTCGCACGTCCTGCTGAGCCCACAATTACACATTCGCCAGTCCGCACGGCCCAACGCCTGCCTCCTCTGTTCCTCTCTCTGTCACCCAGCTGGAAGTGTTTCCTCTCCGCGCGCCGCCCGCCGCCGCGTTCCCCCAACCATCGCCGCCGCCTCCACCAACGGCCCACCAACCTCGCCGCGCCGCGCCCGCCCGTCCCGCCTCCAACCATCTCGGCCGTGCCGAGCCGCCGGCCACTCGGCCGGATGCCGCCGCTCCGCCCCCCGCCGCCGCGGCTCCTCCTCAACAACGTCTCGTGCATGCGGAACGCGCAGACGGTGCTCCGCGACATCAACCTCAGCGTCCACGACGGCACGGCGCTCGTCCTGACCGGCGCCAACGGCTCCGGCAAGACCACCCTCCTCCGCATGCTGGCCGGCTTCTCGCGCCCCTCGGCCGGGGAGATCCTCTGGAACGGCCACGACGTCACCTCCCCGGGCGTGTTCCAGCAGTACAAGCTGCAGCTCAACTGGATGTCGCTCAAGGACGCCGTCAAGGAGAAGCTCACCGTGCTGGAGAACGTGCAGTGGTTCGAGCTCCTCGAGGGGAAGGACGGCACCAGGTCCGGGCCGGCCATCGAGCTCATGGGGCTCGGGAGGCTAATGAACGAGAAGGCCAGGATGCTCTCCATGGGGCAGAGGAAGCGGCTGCAGCTCGCCAGGCTGCTCGCCATTGACCGCCCGATCTGGCTGCTGGATGAGCCCTCCGTCGCGCTGGATGCGGAGGGTACGAGGCTGCTCGAGTACATCATCGCGGAGCACCGGAACAAGGGTGGCATCGTGTTCGTGGCGACGCATCTCCCGATCGAGATTGAGGATTCCATGTCCCTTCGTCTGCCGCAGAGGTTCCCCCGGAGGAAGACGCTGGTTGATCTTGTCCATTGATGGCAATGTGAGCCCAGGAATTTAGCTGTATCTCTCTAATTCTTCTCCGGCTATCTGTCTGAATGCTGTTGGAGCAATTTTTGACTGATGCTGTGTTTGTGATTCTATATATTTGGGAACGTGACAACAGATTTACCATGCCAATATATGCACAGCTGTTCTTTGTGATCATGGTTTTGATGTATTGGTCCATATGTTCTACTTGCTGGTGAAATCTTCTTTTGTTTCTTATTCATTGTGTAGTAGGTTTTACTGATGTGTTGCCTATCCATCTGAAGCTTCAGCTGGCAGAAACCAGGAAACTTGACCAAATTCGCAGACCTTTGTATCGAATCAGGTAACTGATGTACGGTTTAGGAGCGTCTGTTCTCACACTTTTATCAGTTTACGCATCAATTATCATTGATTTCTGTCCTAATAGTCATGTTATTCTGAATCTGTTAATAATTTTACAGCTTAGACATCTTTGTGCAGCTAATCCTGCACGCTATATGTTGCAGTACAACTGCTTTCTGCATTTCTGGGTGCTGTGTTTAACTGATTAAGAACATTTGATCTACATTCAATAGCTATCCACTTGTTTTATCTCTTCTGACTGCCCTAGTTTACATATCCTTTGTGATTATGGGAATCCTCAGCGTAAATCAGCAAATAACATTACTTCTCTAGAAATTTGGATCTACTGGAAACAATTTATCACCATTTAACTTATTGGTAATCACCAATCAGTTTGCAAGCTGCAAAGAAAATTGTAGGGCTAATTGTAGACGAACTGTGAGGAATAAATCATTTCTTCAAGTTGAGGCATTTCCATGTGTTATATATAATTCAGGATAGGCAGTACCTTGATTTATCGAGAGCTTATTGATTGGATATTAAAAGAGGTATCGAGTTCAGTCCACCTGGACTTTTGCTGTAGTAAGAACTCCTTTGTGAAGCGCATGACAGAACAGAACAATAAAGATCAGTATGACCAATACATTGTTCCATATCATGTAGTCGTGCAAACATTTTCATGGTGACCACTTAGCAAATTGGCGTGCATATTTTACGCATTGTTCCCATTGATGATATGTGTACTTAGTTATTCGGTGCTCCCATCCATTCATGTCTGCTGAAAAAAGATTACAATCTGTTGTATCCATAAATAAAGGCCACAGATTTTCTAGAGGAAGTTTCTTGCTTCATCAGATTTATTAAACAGTTCTGATCCCCTCATACCATCAAATTAAATTTCTGTGCCCTGTACAATTTACCAAGTTGTTTTCAGGTGTCAATCCACAGCATGCTGTTTAGGACATTGCATTCATTCACATTTTCTGCCAAAAAAACCTTTTCATTTTCTTGGATATAGTTTTCAAGCATATATGTATGTAGTTGTCTTTATGAAGTTGAGCTTCTCGCCAATAATTGAAATGTTCTGATTATGGAAGCAAAGTATGAGCAAAGGCTGATATAGAAAGAAGAATTTCTCCCTCCTAGGAAGTTTGAATAAGAAATTGATATTGCCAACCAATGGCAACCATGGAAAATAACTCAATAAAAATATAATCTGTATATTTATCTAAATTCTTATTCATGCTATGGATTTAATAGACTGCCAGCTTCTAATTGTTCCAAGCTAGACTTTAATACCGTCTGCTACTTATCATTCTGGACGTATTTTCGTTTTATAATATGTACAAACAGCTCAAAATTGTGATTCCTTGTTCTAACCATGCACTTCTTACTAAACCTTAAGAAATACTAGTATCCGCAGAAATTTATACATCATGCGGAGATCTGTCTTCATAGAGCAAAAAGAAAGCCAAAGAACAAGGTAAATCTTACACACACTGCACGCTGCTGATATGTTTCTGTGATTTCCATCTGAACTTTCTTTTACTTGGTTACTGCCTTGCTGATTGTCAGTCGAATCACGAATCATCTGATGACTGATGTATGCATTCGGTATACTAGGCTGTCCTGTGTTTACTCTCACAGTACACTGGTGCAGGCTGTAAGAAAGGAGCAGTGAATGCAGCAGAAATAAGTATCTGGGGACCATTGGAGGTGCTCTCTGACCCCATTCTTGAGGTAGCTGCCCCACTATTCAAGACAAGGTATAAATCCACTTCCCAGGCCAGCACGGAGCCACCAGTACTACATAAATGCATGCTGTTCTTTTGCTGTATATATTGTTTGGCTGTCACCGCTTGTCTAGTCCCCAAATTAGAGGTTTCTAGGGTGGAATCTTTGTACAATGGATCAGGATTTGAACTAATCTTTATATTGCGATTGATCAGGTTTTGCCTGGATCTTGGTTAGTTGTCTGTTGCCCCTTCTACATTCAAAACGGAAATGGCCTTTTATGTGGATGAAATTTGATTAGGACTTGGGCTATCTTGCCCAATATGATTGAAGTTGACAGGTTTTTGCTTGTTTGATGCATTGATATTAGATTGTTGTCTACTGCGCTTACCTTGTTATTATCTCTTCAGTGAACATTTTCTTTTCTTTCAGCTTCAACTATTCTGTCAGTGCAAGACACCAGAATTAAGATGAATGATAAAATTACTGAAGTTTAACTTAGAATACCTTGAAATATGAAAATTCATTTTGTTATAGACATACTGTCACAATTAATTACAAAGGATTCATGGATGACGGAAGAGTGTGATGTGAAGTGGTAGGATGCTTATAAGCACCAAAAGTAGAAGACTAGGAAAGGGATGCTTCAGAACAGATTCCTTTCATTTCTTGAAAAATTGCAATGATTTTCGCTTACTCTTACAGGTCATGAGTATAGCCAATATATTCAGAAATGTTTTTCCTTCTAGTAATTCTTCTTTAAATTTTCCCTTCATTTCTAGGAGATTCATTTACATCCTTTTACTATTTTTTGCTGGACATTAATATTAATTGTGTTTTAACTTGTGAAATAAATAGAGTTCATTTGACTGAACAAGGGAACTCCAAGATCCAAAGATGCACAAGTTTAAGATAGCAGGTTAGCATCTGAACATTGATGTTATTTGCTTAATTGTACCTGCTTGCAATTTGGCGAGACCATAAACGAGGAAAGGAATGATTTGCCTTTGCTAATGCTGATAAACCTTTGGATCAATTGGCAGCTTAGCTTTGATTTGGATAGTTGAACAGTGTTGGGAGTTATGTGGTTGTTTAATTCAACAATTGAGTAGAAGAGATATGACAATGATGCCTAGAGCATGTTTATGGAAACGTAATAAATGTTTGCTGGCATTCAAGTGTCATGTTGATTTTGCTTTAAAGGCGATGACCTAAAAGGGGGGGAAATTTCTGTTTGTGCTTAAGAAAACAAGCATGGGCCCAACCCTTATAAATACATCCAAGTGAAATTGATCATCATGCCAGCCTTTTGTTAGGACACTCTTTAAAGACTGCTGCCTTTGACTATTACATCAAACATTTAAGCACAGGCTTGAAATCCTATACCATTCCTTAAAGGGAGGCAAATAGCGTGAGCACAGAGAAGGCCTTATTAATACACAGACTAATGTGAAAAGGTGTAGTAAAGTGCTTGATCCCCCAAAAGTCTAGGAGTGAGACACGGGCGCAAGTAATAATGTATTGCTTCTAGTACCTTCTCTCTAGGGCATACTATAATAACTGCATGGGCTCCAATCTTAATTTCTGTTTCTGGATATAGAGTATACATGAAAGGTGAAATCGTAATTGACATTTCTACTTCAACCAGAACAATAATACAATCAAGTGGTTCCCGCATGTCAATGTCAATGTGACACTATTGATGGTACAAGTCGAACTATGTATGGATTAGGATGCAATACTTACAGATTTTACCATCTAATCAGATTAATCATCTGTGGTAAGATGACATCATCAAAAGATGTCTCAGTGCCACGTAACTTTGGTAAAAGTTTGTTCAACAAACCTTTACTGTTGGCTTACACAATGGTAGTTTTTGCTGTTTTTGCTACAATCTATCTGTATAGTGTGTGTGTTGATTGTGACGCTGACAGCTAGGAAATACAGTGTGTACGCAACATAAGAGAGAATTGTTAAGATGGATTTAGTCCATTTTCTGGCTATGGGTCCCAGGACAGTAATGCAGGCGCAGAATGCAACCACATCTTCGTCCATTTTTTGACAAAGGAAAGAAACATACGTGATAATTAGAAGCTATTGTCATGCGCTTCATCCATGGGTTAGCCATATGGAAAGGAGGATGCCATGATGGCTGGTTGGGTGGAAAATAAGGCTAGTTTCACTTTCTAGATTTATTGTTCTCCTTCATAATTGAATATTTCAATGCTTGATTGGTAATACTTATCCATTGGAGCAAGTTGTGCTCATGAGCGGTTGATATCACCATCATCATGGCGTAATGCTAGGGTTGGTTAGAGGTTTCTCTATCTGAAAGACTGGTGTACCTAGCCTGCCACACACTTAGCGATCTCTCCTGGAAATTTCCATTATCATTTGAAGAAATTGCAGCATGTCGTGCAATGAAAAGGAAAATAGAGAAATATAGTTATATAGTTATATTTGTAAATGCCAGTCAGTTGAAGGGGTTTCATGAAATCTAGGCTGCTTGATGCCATAGAGAGTTCTGGACACTAGGATTATGCATAGTATATTCATAGATAGTTCTGGCTCCTTGTTGATAATTGTTGTTTCTTGATTTACATATGTCTCCATCTGTAAACCTCACAGGGTATTTGAAAAGGATCTGCTGCCATACACTTGTATGGTTGTGTTATGCTTTCTAGGTGCTAGTATCTTTTCCTAACATTTAAACCGTACCTATATCTTGATGCTACGACATAGATTAGAGCCACAAAGTGTACATTTCAATCATAAGAATGTATGGTTGAGTTGTTAGTAATTATTCTGTATCACCAATATCATGATAATCCCTCTAGGCCATCTCATTCCAAACATATGGTTTACATAGGTGTGGAAAGATATGAAACCAGCACGATGAAATTAGTAAGTATGTTAACAAGTGGACTACATATACAAATGGACATTAGAGAATGTATGCATATGCTTCAATTGTTTACTGTTGTGATCAGTAAAATTTGCATATAGTGGACACATTCCTTTGCTTGGACTAGATTAAAAGTAGGGTGTGTGGATATAGGTATTGTTATCAGTAAAGATGACAAAGAAAGCATACTTTGTGAGCTACAAGCTACAGTTGTCTCCAAATTACTCTAAAAGTTGACCTTAAGTCCTTAACCTAGTCAGGCTCAAACCATTCTATTTTCAAACCTTGATGTGCTTCCGGTGGAGCACTTAGTACTGATGCCCATTAATTATCCTTTACTTTCCACAATCAGGTGCTTTGATTATTGTACCTTTTCTGATTTCGTTTGTACAATGGCTGTGTTTAGATGAGGGGAAAAGGGGGAGAAAAAGTCGCATCAGTCACTGTAGCACACTGTAGCACTTTTCGTTTGTTTGTGGTAAATATTGTCCTACCATGACCTAACTAGGCTCAAAAGATTCGTCTCGCAACGTACATCAAAACTATGCAATTAGTTTTTTTATTTAACTACATTTAGCACTCCATGCATGGGTTATTTGTTATATTTAATGTTTCGATGTGATAGGAGATGTGATGGAAAGTTTGGAAATTTTGTGGGAACTAAACACACCCAATGGCAATCTGCGAGGCCCTTTTTAACTCCCATAAGATGTTACTATTAAGAGGTCCAAATCAATCATGTAACTGACATCAGTAATGGCTTGTATGGGATCTGTTTCTTTTGACAGGACACATGTAAGCGCGCGTTTAGTTCCCACAAATTTTCAGCTCGAAATTTATGCCTCTCCTTTTGGACATGTGTATGGAGTACTAAATATAGTTAAACAACAAAACTAATTTGCACAGTTTGGATGTACACAGTGAGATGAATCTTTTAAGCCTAATTAGTGCATAATTAGTCATAAGTGCTATAGTACCTACTTGTGCTAATGATGCGGTCAAAGGCCTCAAAAGATTCGTCTCGCGGTTTCTAGGTAAGTTCTGAAATTAGTTTTTTAATTAGTGTCCGAAAAGTCCTCCTGATATCTGGTCAAACTGTTGATTTGACAACCAAAAATTTTTGGTTTGGGAACTAAACGCGCCCTAAGGATCGATTTACACGGGGCTTCAATCCAAGGGAGACAGTGGAGGGCAATGACGAGGGAGGCATATGGCCGGCTTCACTGAACAAGAGGAAAGTAAAGAAAAACCATGAACGCTCATAGCGATGGTAACTTCCTGTTCCTGATGCATTAAACTGAGACCATTCTGCGTTTCTCTCCTCGGTGCATTAAAAACCCTAATTCCTTTCAAAGAAATCCTAAGGTGCCATCATTAGTTAGATCATTGCCCCGTACGGTGATTGTCCGGCGGCACCACTGTTTGATTGTTGAACAAAGACCTGATTACAATAATACCATGTAAGCACCCACCCGGTTTAGTTGGGGGGCTAGCGGTTGACTCTCATAAATGACAGGCGATTGCAATGACCAATACTCATTTCTCTTCTGTTTCCCCTTTTTTTTCTGCAGATAGCAGGAAGAAACCCCTAAACAAGGACTCTCCAATTCGATGGGTGCAGCTGGACCGGACCCTACATTGTAAATGTGCGGCTGTCCCGTTGTTCAGATCAGATGGTCAGGGCGTGGTATGGGTCCATGCACACATGCCCGAAGATTGATGCCATGTCGACGGCGACCAGTGAGCCCCCATTGCAAGCGAGGCAGCCAGGCAGGCAGCAGCGTCCTTGAATTGAGATGGATCAGAGAAGCCGATGTGAGCGGCAGCCAGGCGGCCGGGGTCTTGCGAGCCGAGCACGTTCAGGTGGGCTGGGGTTCTAGACGGTGTACGTGTGGCCGAGGCAACTGGATTTGCGAACAGATTTGGAGTCTGAAAGGCGTCATTGGGGGTCCAGATCGGTTGGAACGAAGAAGGCAGCTTTCTGATTCTGCGGTGTGTGCCTTCTTGATCAGGGGTGTTTGTTGCGGCCATGGCATGCCTGCCTGACCGAGTCTGCCTTGGCGTGCTCCAAGGGGAAGAAAGATTTCGTGGCAATATGAGGTGGCCGCCGCCGCCGTCGTCATCGTTGTGGGAGAAAATTGAACTGTACTATACTACTGTACACTCCGCCGGCGATGGTGCAAATTTCGAGGTGGAGTCTCGCATGTTTCCGAGAAGGAAGGTATTGGTGCGGAACAAGAACAATAAACTCAAAAGTGTTCATCAATTGGGTAAATCCAATGCCATTCTTTCGCTCATTTATGAGGCTGATGACTACTAGTAGTCCGGACCTGAGTTGGATGGATCTTGCCGCCATTGATGTACTATACTATCACGCAAGATCGTTTGACCCTTTCCGAGCTTATTAAATTGATACACGGTTGAAGTCAGTGAAAGTCATATGGCGCAGGTGGAACGAACGTTTCAAAGTGAGGTCAATGCCCAATCCACGCCACTATTTGGGGGGAAACTCGGAATGAGAGGCGACAGATGCATTGGACGATTTGAGGAGAAATTTAGGGGGGTTTTGGTTTGACGAATGACATCATCTCGTGAATCTCGTTGAGATGAAACCATCAGCTTGTGGTGGATCATCCTCTACTATTCCTCGGGAACGGAATCCGAGCTATTCTTCTGGGAATTTGAATTCCACGTTTTTAGCTGGATATCATTTCCACAATTTTCACGTGCTTTAATAAAATACACTACTAGCATTATTTGCAGCAGAAATCATGGTCAAAGCCTCTCCTCTGAGATATCGTCAGTCTAGACCCAAGCATATTCTTGTTTTTAATGGCCGTGAAGTAAACCAACTCGAGCTGGTGCACGTCGAATCTATCCACACCATTTTCTTGTTGCTACCTACGGAGTACCAGTAGGCAAGGCTAGTAAGCTAGCACAGCGTGTGGCAGCTCCATGCACAGCCCATACCGTGCGACCGTCTTCTTCCATGGCCGACGCCGCCGGGAACCGACCGAGGCCGAGCTCTCGATCTCGATCAGAATTCAGAAGCGCGTGTACGTACACGAGGCCGCGGCGATGGGTCCTGGCGCCAGCGGATCGCCGGAATCCCGTGGCACAGGCAGGCGAGGCGAGGCAGGGAGGCATACAGGCCCCCCTCCGCCGATCCGCGGCGGTGCGGGGCCGGGATGCCGGCCGGCGGTGGCGCCGTTGGGGGACGCGAGGGAGGCATGAACGCAGTAAATGCTGGCCGGCCGTGGCGGCCCGGCTAGGGCTAGGCCCTCCTGCGCGCCTGCTGTGCGGCGATCGAGTAGGGGTGGGTGCCCACCTCACGCGGTGTTGCGCAGAGACCATTCAATGTGCTGGACTGACCGTGGAGCGCGCGCTAGCTAGCTGCTCCAGCTCACGCCGAGGCCGAGCACTCGTGTACCTACGCGTGCTCACCCGCAGGCCGCAGGCCGCAGGCAGCTACCGTTCCGTTCCACCACAACAGATAGCTACTCCATCCATCAAAAAGACTTTAATTCATTGACTCTTAGAAACTGTGTTTAACCGCTCGTTTTATTTAAATTTTTTATATATATTATAAAACAAATAAAATATTATTAAAATATTATTAGTGATGTAATAAGTCATAACAAAAGTGATAATATTTGTAAAAAAAAATTGAATAAGACGAGCAGTCAAACCCAGTTTCTAAGAGTCAAAGAATTATAGTCTTTTTGGGACGGAAGAAGTAGCGTTTTTGTGCATAGCATAGCATCACCAGGGATAATAAAAATTTAAAACAGACAACACTGCAAAACACAAGTACGGTCAACAGCAGGCCAACACGCATCCATATGCACCAAAAGGTTGTTGACATTGTTGGTTTCCCTTCGCACATGATTTGGTGCATCGATCGGATCTCGCTCACACCCATCGTGCGAAAAGGACAAACGACTCGAGGATGGGCAAACCACGCCCGCACGGCAGGGTCCGAGCCAGCGATCGCTAATGACAAAAAAAGAGGCTACCTAAATGAAAACACTGATGACATGATCGACGTCCATGTATATATGCATGCCTCTGGTTTGGTAAGGGTTTATATATACTGATTGTGGTTAGTTTCTCTGCTAGCCACTGCTACCTAAATGACCGATGATGCTACTATCGTGTTGTTGTTTGTTCCGGCACTACAAAATCTTGAGAAATTTTTTTTCCCGGCTGGAGCTCTTGTGAAGTTTGGTGGTGAGCCTGCAGTACAGGCTGCTAGCATAATAGGATTTTTTTTGGAAAAGATATGGCATGTCGTTATTCAGTCCACTCCGTACCGCGACAGAAATATCTTTGAAAATCACTTTAGGTATATTGACATTTACAACCACTTTGCCAGTGCTCTATATAATATCGTTATTGAAAATACATTTTTAAAGATGGTTTTACTTTTCTACTGATGATCCTACTACCTGAAAGAAATACTCTCGCAGTTTTTGTAATATTTGTTTGGTTCACATACCTGCCTGGCATAGTATTTAATTAATACCCCATTTTAAAATACAAGCAACAATTTTCACTTGCAATGTTCTCCAAACATTGCCATGTTTCAAGCAAGAGAATCATAACCATAATACTTTCAAATTCAAATGCAATAATATAATTTCTGTATAATGAAATTTTTTCTATTTATTAAGTCTAATTGTTAGTTCAAGATTGCAAGGTTTGAGAATAAAGAGGAATATACTTAATGTAGTTATGTCAAATTCATTCTATTCAGATGGATCAAGAATTCATAGTAATAAAGAAGAGAATGATACGAGTTCATAAATAAATAGTTAAGTCATGTTATGCGAACCAAAAATATATCGTGAAATAGAGAAGATACTATATGGTAACTCAAGTCATGTACATTTTTTTTTGCGAAAAGAAAGGGTGGCATTAAAGTTTCAACACAGTACATCCCCAACTTAAAAGAAAAAGACTATAAAAAAATACAATTAGATCCATCAAGGTCGTCTTTGCCATCTTCTCCGATGCCTTCCTGCATCCCGTTGGAGGAATCGAAGCTGGAGGTGCCCTTCTCGCCGACGAGGAGCTCCAAGCTTGGTATAGCTACAAGATCCAATGCCATGGGTGAACACCATGGCGCATATTTTTGCCTCTACGCCTCTATTGTAGCAAGGGGAAGAAAAGTCGAGAGATTGACTGTGCTGTAGTAGACCTTGTTCTCTCAAGTCGTGTACGTTATACTCCCTCCGTATATGATTTAGATGCCATTTTGAACAAGGTTTGAGTCAAATATTGGGAATATAAATTATGAATAAATTTTAAGTTATTAGTTTCAAAAGATGAAAATTATATGAATATATTTGTCTTAAAAAATACTTTCATAAAATATACATATATCACTTTTTAACAAATATTTTTATAAAAATAAGCAGTCAAAGTTATGCTTTAAAGACCGTGTCGCTGTTCTAAACGTCATCTATTTTCTATATAGAGGGAGTACCACATTTGGCATGTATTCCCTCCATAGTACTAAAAAAAGAAAGCTATTTTGGACAGCGACACGGTCTTCAAAGCTTAATATTGAGTTCTTATTTTTATAAAAATGTTTATCGCAAACTAATATATTTATAGTTTCATGAAAGTATTTTTTAAGATAAATCTATGTGGTTTTTGTATTTTGGAACTCAACAACTTGAAAATTATTCATGATCTATATGCCCAATGTTTGATTCAAATCTTGTCTAAAACGACTTTTTTTTCGAGTATAGAGAGAGTATGCGTGTATCCGACCAGACCGTGAAGGATCCTAAGATTTCATTGTCATTCCTCTGCCATACATATTTAAATTTCCTCTAAATACATACAGTAATCTTTTTTTTATAACTAAACACAGTAATCTTTCACTCGATTTTATTTGTGAGTAGGATAAAGCTGTGTGTGTTCCTATGCGCAGACAGATCAGACCCTCACGCCAGAGCCGTGCCGAGGTATGAAAATAGTACACTACTCTGCAGCGCTGTAGCATCGATCTCTTCGCCTGTTCTCCTGAAAAGTCGGGACTTAAAAAAATGGATAAAAACTCAATGAAATTATTGGATATATGTGCATCTTTGAGAGTTTTGTGGCTTCTTTGAGAGCGTGAGCGTCTTCGTTGAGATGAGATCAGCTTCAAGTTGCAAGATCGCTCGATCGGCGTGTTTCTCTGTCAGTGGCGGTGCTCCGTGGAGCGTGGTGGCTCCGATTGCCGTTGAAGTAGACGACCGGGAGCACATTTTAAGGACCAAATCGCATGTATCAATGAAAAAGAAAAGCACGCACCCTGGTTTCTTGAAAAATAGTTTTTTATGTCCTGCTAAACTCATTGCCATGCTGTTAGCGCACACACATGGGTACTCCGCGTCATTAGCTCTGTAACAAACTTTTTTTTACAATAGTACATTTTAAAATTTAATAGATAAATTGAAGGAAGTCTATTTGAGAAAAGAAAATAAAGGAGGGCGCACTACTGAGCCAGCAATACACACTGGAGCAGCGCGGTGTAACATTTGTTCTTATCCTTGGCTACAACTGAGGAGTCGCTTAATTAGACGCTCCGTATGCTATGTGTGTATGATGAATGTAACAGTAGCAGTGGAGAACCTTTTCCTCTCCATCACTCAAATAACTACGCCGGTTACCTAGTCTTAAACATTTGTCAACAGTGCACTATATCATTCATGCACAAAACGTACGTCCACTGCCAAGCAATCTCGAAGCCTGAATTAAATAAGTAACCAAGAAAAACAAAAAATACACCGACAAATTAAATTATGTAAAGCCTATCTCTACTTGGAAATGCACATGAATGATTGGGCTTGCTGTGCCTTTATTTTTCTCCTTCATTGCTCTACATAGCTCGAACTAAATATATGGCATGCAGATAATTTGAACGCTCATTTTCACATTATTATTTGACCCAAAAAGAATACAAATGACGTCCAATAATAAATCCAAAATACATGACATATATTGTGCGTATTTCTCCGTATTGTGGACATAAAAAATATTTTAAAATCATGCACCAGTAGTTTTTCTTTCTCTCTCTCCTAGCAATTACGATACGCCCTCTCAATAAATGCGGATTGCACCACCTCAACACTCATCCGCAATAACTCGTTCCCCCCTTCTCCACATTCTCTTCCACCTCCGTTCCCCTTTCTTCTCCTCCTCTTCTTCCTCCTCCTCCCTTCCTCTTCCATGGCCGTTTAGCTCCTCAGGATCTCCCCGTCTCATCTCCACCTCTTGCTAGCTACCCTTCTGAGCTTGCACGCGGTAAAGGATCGTTTCGAGAGCTGAAACTTGCAGGCAGACGACACACACAGAGATCAGAGTTCTATTTTTGCAAAGCAACACACACATATATAGTCGTTCTTCTGCTAGATCTCACTGCCAGTCTCACAGAGAAGGATCTTCGGACTAGCTTGTCCCTAGATCTGTTGCTGGTTGTGTTGTTGCTTGGCAGGCAAGGTATCTCTATATAGGATTAAGATTAGCGCCTGTTCTTTGGCTGTGGAGGGGGTATACCCATGTGCCTGTGAACAAATGGAAAGGAGTTGAGACGGCAAGAATTTAGGGCTCGAGAGGTGGCGACAGGAGAATGATGATCCCGGCGAGGCACATGCCGCCGATGATCGGCCGGAGCAGCGCGGCGGCGGCGTACGGGTCCTCGTCGGCACTATCACTCGGTCAGGTAGTCTATTCCTGCTGGATTTTTCTTTTGGGCTGAGTGAAGCAAAAAAATTTCTTCTCTTTTCTTTTGGAAGATCACGACTTGTACTTGGTGCAGTTCTTTGTTTCCTTTCGTGTTTTCTCTCTCTCTCTTGGCGAAAGTTTTGTTTCAACTTTCAATTTGAGGTCTCGGCTTCAGAACTTTCGATTAGTGATGGAACAGAAGGGCCATGTCTGCAATATGCATGTACTGATCCTGCGAGGATTAGTAGCTTTTTCCTTGGAAACCGAGAAGTCCCAAGGATGAGAGAGAGAGAGAGAGGTTATCTCCAGTACTTAGTTGGCTGCTGTTCACACATAGATTAGGTCATCAGAGTACATGAGCCCCATTTCTTTAAGACCTGCTCCTATACAAAGGGGCAGATGAATGGGACAGCAACTTTTGGAGAGAGGGGAGACCTCAATCCCAGGCTCCCAGCTGATTCCATCTTACACACACAAACAAAGGCTGTAGAGATCAACAGGTTGGTGTGCTGCTATACCTTGCTGTTCCAGCTGCTGTGTGTCCTGGGGCCCTTGAACAAGAAACGACGACCTACCTTTTCTTCCTCCTTCCCCATTGCAAGCTTGCTTTCACATCTCCTTTTTCCTGAAATAATTGTTGAGCATCTCTTTCATTTCATCCCCAAATGACCTGTTTCTCTCTCTACGGGAACATTTATTTTTCTTGGTAAAATGACTGCAACCATTAATTTTCCGTTCTTTTTGGCCCATGAAACTTCTCCCCTACCATGTCTACCTGCAAATTAATGGCAACGATGAAACGCACGGAATGCGTCAACAGAGACAAACGCCCCAGTTTTCAGCACTTATGGTGTATTAATTTCAACTGATTTGTGCTGAAGTACAGTGACGTAGATTGCCTAATGATCGAGTTCTTCCCCTTCCTTGATGGCAGCCAAACCTGCTGGACAACCACCCGCAGCTCCAGCAGGCGCTGCAGCAGCAGCATCTGCTGGACCAGATCCCGGCGACGACGGCGGAGAGCGGCGACAACATGATGCGCGGCGGCCGGAGCTCCGACCTGCTGGGGGACGAGTTCGAGAGCAAGTCCGGCAGCGAGAACGTGGACGGCGTCTCCGTGGACGACCAGGACCCCAACCAGCCGCCCAGCAAGAAGAAGCGCTACCACCGCCACACTCAGCACCAGATCCAGGAGTTGGAAGCGTAATCCCATACCCTACTGCTCATTAATCTGTTCTTGTTCCCCTAATTCTGCATAGATTTTTCTTGGAATATCGTTGATACTTGTTCCATCAATGTTGAGTTCAGAAAAAGATACGCATAAAATGTTGTTGGTTTGCTGAAATTGATGAGGAGAGGACAAGGGGATTGTCACTAGTCAGTCGGTTACTACTAGCATTCACTGAGACTGATGTAAGCTTGCGTACAAGTCAAATTGAGTTCTTGCTCGTCCAGATTCTTCCAGAGTCTATTGTACACGTTGACCCAAACCGTTTTTGTTCTTTTGCTCTTCTCGAAACAAACGAAAAAACAAACAATGCATTCAAGTAGTACTACTAGTGCGTTCACACTTTCTCATTCCATATTTCTCCTGGAACATTAATTCGCCAGTCATCACTCATAAAAGTACTCATCTTTTCTCTTGGAAATTGATTATATTGATGGCCAGCTTCTTCAAGGAATGCCCTCACCCGGACGACAAGCAGCGCAAGGAGCTGAGCCGGGAGCTCCGGCTGGAGCCGCTCCAGGTCAAGTTCTGGTTCCAGAACAAGCGCACGCAAATGAAGGTGATCATCCTGCTGTTTAATCTCACTCTGTTCATCTCTGATGATTTCTCCGGAGAATTTTGATCGGAAAATTTTGCTTCGATTCTCCAAGGCAGCGACGTCGCAACTACTTCATTTAAGCCTCTGACCTAGCCTCTGACAGCCTGCATTCATGACCTAGGCTGTGTTTCGATACACCAAAAAACCTCACAAAAACATCACTTTCCATCACATCTCCATCACATTTCTATCACATCGAAACATTAAATGTAGCAAATGACCCATGCATGGAGTACTAAATGTAGGTAAATAAAAAAACTAATTGTATAGTTTTGATGTACGTTGCGAGACGAATCTTTTGAGCCTAGTTAGGTCATGGTAGGACAATATCTACCACAAACAAACGAAAAGTGCTACATTGTGCTACAGTGTTTTTTTCTGGCGCTACAGTGAATTTCAAGGGAACTAAAAAAAACTAATTGTATAGTTTTGATGTACGTTGCGAGACGAATCTTTTGAGCCTAGTTAGGTCATGGTAGGACAATATCTACCACAAACAAACGAAAAGTGCCCCGTTTGGTTGCGCGGTGTAAAATTTTTGAAAAAGCATCTTTCTACATTTGAAGTACTAAACATAGACTAATCACAAAAATAATTACAGAACTCGTCTGTAAATCGCGAGACGAATCTAACGAGCATAATTAATCCGTCATTAGAGGTTGTTTACTGTAGCATCACAGTAGCAATTTAGCGTCTGATTACAGCCTAGTTAGGTTCATTAGATTCGTCTCGCCATTTACAGACAGCAGTCGCGATGCATTTTTTTTTCGTCTAGATTTAAGTCTCCATGCGGGTGTCGGAAAAAAAATTTGGAATTTTGGTTTTTGGAACTGAACACGGGCACAACCCTATTACTATAACTGCACAAAGCTTGCCCACACAACCCCATGCACACTGCCAAATGTGCTGCTACACCCCAGCCTGCCAGGCAGTGCCACTAGCCATAGTCAAACCCCACACCATGCATCACTCCTGCTGCTGCCTACCTGGCACACGTTTACAGCACTGTTCATCTGACCCAGCCACAGCTGCACATGTACAATCAGCATGCATACGTTGCTGTTAATCCTATACAACCTGTACTAGCAGTGATCAATCAAGCGTTAATCAGAGATAGTTTATGCAGAGATACTCCATCATATGTAAGTATATATGTAACACATGCTTGTGGTGATCGATGGCATTGTTGCGACTGATTGGTGTGCGTCGTGTGAACGGGCGACTTGCAGAACCAGCACGAGCGGCAGGAGAACTCGCAGCTGCGTGCAGAGAACGAGAAGCTCCGGGCCGAGAACATGCGGTACAAGGAGGCCCTGAGCAGCGCGTCCTGCCCCAACTGCGGCGGCCCCGCTGCGCTCGGCGAGATGTCCTTCGACGAGCACCACCTCCGCATCGAGAACGCGCGCCTCCACGAGGAGATCGACAGGATCTCCGCCATCGCGGCCAAGTACGTGGGCAAGCCCATGGTGTCCTTCCCCGTCCTCTCCAGCCCGTTGGCTGCCGCACGCGCGTCGCCTCTGGACATCGGTGTCGGTGCCGCCGCCGCAGCCGCCGCGGCAGCGTACGGCGTTACTGACATCTTCGGTGGTGTCGCTGCTGGTGCCGCCGGGGAGCTGCTGAGGGGCGCTGCGCAGTCGGGCGCCGATAAGCCCATGATCGTGGAGCTTGCCGTGGCGGCCATGGAGGAGCTGGTCCAGATGGCGCAGCTGGATGAGCCACTTTGGAACGCGCCGGGGGTCGATGGATCGATCGAGACGCTGAATGAGGAGGAGTATTCGCGCATGTTCTCCCGCGGGCTCGGACCCAAGCAGTACGGCCTCAAGTCGGAGGCCTCCCGCGATAGCAGTGTGGTGATCATGACGCATGCCAATCTTGTTGAGATCCTCATGGACGTGGTAAGTGGCATATACTGACTAGCTGATGTCTGAGAAACCTTAGGTGATCTGAACTTCTGGTTCCAATTTTGCGCAGAATCAATATGCAACTATGTTCTCAAGCATCGTGTCGAGAGCGGCGACGCTGGAGGTGCTGTCCACCGGCGTGGCGGGGAACTACAATGGCGCATTGCAAGTGGTACGTCTTCTGACCTTATGTGGAATGCATGGATAGTTCGCCGTGATCTGCTAATCCAGAAAATGGGACATGTCCACTGCTGGTCTGCAGATGTCAGTGGAATTTCAGGTGCCGTCGCCACTGGTGCCGACCAGGGAGAGCTACTTCGTGAGGTACTGCAAGCAGAACGCTGATGGGACATGGGCCGTCGTGGACGTCTCATTGGACAGCCTGCGCCCTGGATCTGTCCTCAAGTGCCGGCGCCGGCCGTCTGGCTGCCTGATCCAGGAAATGCCCAATGGCTACTCAAAGGTACGTGTCCTCAAGTGCTCTTTTGCCTAGTATTGGTTCAGAAACTGATCATGAGATTTGTACCTCGTGCCCCGTTCATCAGGTGACATGGGTGGAGCACGTTGAGGTGGACGACAGGTCGGTGCACAACATCTACAAGCTGCTGGTGAACTCGGGCCTTGCCTTCGGAGCACGCAGATGGGTCGGGACGCTTGATCGCCAATGCGAGCGCCTTGCCAGCGTTCTGGCCAGCAACATCCCGACCAGCGACATTGGTGGTAAGCTTTCGGTCCTATGAAATGTAGTCTACCAAATGTCCTTCCAACTGAAGAAAAAGAAGTCACGAAGTATTTGTCGCAGTGATCACGAGCAGTGAGGGGAGGAAGAGCATGCTGAAACTGGCTGAGAGGATGGTGATGAGCTTCTGTGGCGGCGTGACGGCCTCCGCGGCGCACCAGTGGACAACGCTGTCTGGCAGCGGGGCTGAGGACGTCCGTGTCATGACCAGGAAGAGCGTTGACGACCCGGGCAGGCCGCCAGGCATCGTTCTCAATGCCGCCACTTCATTTTGGCTCCCTGTCCCGCCCAAGCGCGTCTTTGATTTCCTCCGCGATGAGAGCTCTCGTAGCGAGGCACGCACTGCACCCTTTACCATCAAATGCATCAGCGTATAGATAAAAATTAAACAAGATCCGATTAACATCTTTTATCATCATTTTTGTTTCGGTGCAGTGGGACATCCTCTCCAATGGTGGCATTGTTCAAGAAATGGCTCACATTGCCAATGGCCGGGATCATGGCAACTGTGTCTCTCTTCTTCGTGTCAATGTAAGCCAGATGCATTCAGACCCAATTGATTCCTCATGGATCCATGGTAACGTAGGACGTTTAAGTGTTGATTGTGTTTGCGGATACTCATTGTTGCAGAGCACAAACTCGAACCAAAGCAACATGCTGATCCTGCAAGAGAGCTGCACTGACTCGTCGGGTTCCTATGTCATCTATGCTCCTGTGGACGTCGTGGCCATGAATGTTGTCCTCAACGGCGGTGATCCTGACTATGTGGCACTCCTGCCATCGGGCTTCGCCATCCTACCTGATGGCCCAGCCAGGGGAAACATGCAAGGCGAAGGTGGCGTCGGCTCAGGTGGGTCGCTCCTGACAGTGGCGTTCCAGATACTAGTGGACTCTGTGCCTACAGCCAAGCTCTCGCTGGGGTCAGTGGCAACGGTGAACAGCCTCATTGCCTGCACTGTGGAGCGCATCAAGGCCGCGGTCTCAGGCGAGAGCAATCCCCAGTAGCTTCGTTGAATCAAAAAATGTTCTTATCCTCGCATTGGAGGTACGCATCATGTTAAACCACCGCAATGTTAGAATTTGCAAAATTTCATCCATTTGGTTTCTTCTGAAATCTGAATGCTGATGAATTTGGTAAAATATCCTTTGCAGGAGCTAGCAGCAAATTTTAGAGCTTTCATCAGCGGGAAGTCAAGAACGCACCTCAGACTCTCCTTGCCATGTGGTGCTCATAGTTTGGATTTTTTTTTTTGCCTAGTTTCCGCAAAATTTATGGAAATTCCAAGAAATGTTCAGTTATCAAAGAAAATGCGTCACCACTACGCAAGGGCAGTTGGTTCGGGTATTGACTTCCTCTTCGTGTTGGCTTCTCGGATGCTGCTACCTGTTAATTTAGGTTTCTTGTCTTGTGGAGTACAAAACCGTAATTTAGCCTGTAATTTGTGCTGTTGTTGCTTTTGTTCAGACTTTTCCAGTATCCTGGTAGGAATTCCAGAATAGAGATTTGTGCTTGTATCCTGCTAGGCTTTAGTTCTATACTTTTGTAGTGTTTCTGGTGTTCGTCCCCCATTTCAATCCCAAATGTGTGCATGATGTGCTTGCACTGCTGCATGTCTTGTTGCTTCAAGTTCTCTTATATTCGGTTATATAGTGCCATGGCCATGGAATGCTAATTTCTCAGTTATGCTCCCGCTATTTTCAAGAGCATCAGCCTTATATTTGTCACAGTATCTTTATGTTTAGTGCCACTTCATATAAAACAGTTTATCCGTAAGTTGTGCAATAAAGGCAGCAGAGACGTTACATTTACACCACTGTTCTCCCCTCAGAAGACGCGGGAGTCACTCCATGTACACTACAGTCCTGAGTGCCTATCTAATAGTCAAAATCATGTAGCTGATACAAGCCGTTTTCTTGAAAATGAACTTGGATCTTCAGCGTGCTGCGATCACAAAATAAGGTCGTTATGGACATGGCATTCTGCTAGTGAAATCAGTGACTGAACCATGTCACTCATGATCCATGAAGATATTTTCTCTTCATTCTGCTGGGAGAAGGTCCGCAAATGAAAAATCATGAAATGGTGGACCTGCAACACATGTTGAGTTCAGGGGTTAACTTTCCAGACAATCATACCAACTACCAATGAATAAGAAAAAAAAGGCATAGCATGAAAATATTTGAACCAAGACATAGCAAGATTGTTTATAATGCATTGTTCTTCGCTTTAGTTTCACCCCTTTAGTTTTTCCCTTAGTTAGAATGCATAATTTTCATCTCATTATACTTAAATCGCAAGCATAGCTCTCGGAATAAAACCAAAGGACGGTCATTCTATATTTTTAACTATTGAAGGGTTGCCGAATTTTTTTACCTTTTTGCTCCGCTAAAAGGTAAAAGGGAACATGAGCTACCATCTTTGTTCCTCCTTCGCACCAGTCAACAATACCAGGACCATTTCCTTGGGCAGTGGACGGTCCCAGTACAGATAAACAGATGGCTGGTTCATTCATGAGCCCTAAATAGTCACAGGCACGTTGCCAGACTCTCCTATCTGATGTTCGGGAACGACTGTTTGAGAAGTAATATAATGATGGATGATGTAAACACCATCTAAAACTTCTCATTTATCTAGAAGATGCACCCATCGAATCAAATCCTGGTTCCTGGCTTAATCCCAAACGACTTGACAAGATATAAAAGAAGTCAATCATATGTCATGCCATGCAAGTCTAGAAAATAAAGACATGTAGACTGGAGCCTCACCTGGTTGCCAGGTTTTCATACAATAACAATTCCAAACTTTCAAGTAGTTCACGAGCTACATCTTTGCGATTTACACCTCCAGCTCCATGCTCACCAATGGCCCAGCATAAGTGCAATGCTAATTCTGTCTGCATAGATCAGTCCATAAGAAAATTCAGATGCAGTTATTTGAGCAAGTGATTATCTAGCAATTTCAATGGCCTCATGGTGTAAGAACTCGAAAGATATACTTGCCTTTGCAGGATTATCATGAGCTTCACCAAGTTTGTCAGTAATAGGTTTCTGCAGAATGATCCAAAGTTATCATGCGAAATTGTCAACAAAACTCTTATATAAAGGAACTTTTTAAAGGCCTCCTTATTGCTGCTAAGTTCTACATAACATGGGCTTTATTTGGTTCAGATCTTCGAAGTTCTGACTTGTATGTATAGTAAGAAATAAAGAACACCACACTCATTACCTTCAGTACTGCAATGATGTCAGGAGACCGCTGGAAGGCAGTCAATATGAAATCCGACAGTCTTTTCCTAACCTACAAGAATGTAATATCAGGGAACCTAGAATATGGGAACTTGGAACTTATAGAAAACATGTTAGGCAAATAACCAAGTGCAATGCCAGACAAGCCATATGAACATACCATCATTGTGGATTATAGGTGAAGGTGGGTATTGGCAGTTTGTACTTCTTTCATTTTGATCATCCAACATATTCCAACATAAAATAGATGGACTTAACATACCGCTGCTCCATCAGTTAGTCAAAGGATCATTTAGGCCTTTCAGAATTAGTAAGTTTTGCGAAAACAACAGCTGCAATAGTTCAACAATATGCTGAATCCTTCAATTTTGGCTTGCGATGTTGTTTATAAATTGCTTATAAATTGATTTCCTACAGAATTAATCTATTATATCCATCATGCAAACAGAGATATTGGAAAGGTAATATATCCTTGGTTGCGAACTGGACCCAGCTTATATATCTAACTATAGTTACAAAACATCTGTATAACACATAAGAGACAAGGAAAATTCGGAATAAATTTAAGTTGTTTACCTTGAATGAGAAAACCTTGTCTGGGAACATTGCAGCATATCTTGACATAACTACTGGAATAAGAGCCCACAACAGTGCTGAACAACCAAACATGGATTTTTCACATCAACATTATGTTGGTAATTTAGCATGTATATTAATATTAATCATAATGAAAATAAGGTAGGCAGCATACAATCGTTAACGTCCCGCAATGCAATTGCAAAATACAAAGAAAGAAAGCGAGGTGCCATTTCCAGCGACTGTTTTAATCTGTCCGATTGTGGGCTGTTAACTGCTGCTTGTAATGTTGAAGATATTGTAGGGGATATCCAATGTTTTGCCTGAAGGAAACAGTAGAAAAAGATACCACTAGTACTAAGAATTCAGGGGGAATATGGAAACACTGAACATACTCTATTGTATAGGAGAAACTACTTACGGCAATACCATCATTCTCATCTTTCAGAAGGTCTAGGAACATTGGGTCAGCGAGGTCTAGAGGACTACTATCATCAGAACCTGAATTACCCCTAGAATCTTCTATTGCAGAACCAGTGTATGCCTCATCCATCAGTGCAAGAAGCATCTGCACCATAGAAAAGAAAAATGGCTTAGCCAATTTGAAGTAGGTAATTCATTCATAGCTTCGTGAATACATTCTGAAGATAACCTCAGGAGCTGCACTCTTCTGGATTGTAGCTATACCACTAGCAATAAGAGTTCCAGAACTTCTTTACACCTTCTCCAATGCCACCACCAACACTGGATGTCCAAGTAGTGAGAGAGGAGCAAAGGAGTTGAAATCAACCGTTATTACAGTACAAAACCAACAATGCATAAAAACACTCAGAAAAAAAGATAGATATCTGAACGAAACCATCAATTTTCGTAGTCTCCAATTAAGATCAATGAGAGCAGCTTGATATTGTGCGCAACATAATAAACTTAAAGATAACAAACAGTTCTTTGTTAAAAGTGATCTATAAGTGTGACAACTGGTCTAGTTCATGTTCATAAATAACAAGTGAACCAAGACCAGCAGGGACTAGGTCATGTAAGCACGCTATATACATTCCATAAATCCCTCACATTATACGGATCCGCTCCAGATAAAAGCAGGAACAAAAATTTAGTTATGCCGTCATGCATCTAACTCATAAGCTAATTAGCTGCTAAAATTATGTGGATTAAAATAAATTCAAGGAAGTCCAGAAAGCATGTAATCAACAGGCTTACTTGGCAGATCCGTAAGGGACAGGAAGAGCGGAAGAAAAGACCCTGCTGACATCATTAATGGAAGCACTTCCAAAAACTTCTTTTCTAGTCTAGAATGTTAGCGAGAAATTAGGTAGTTTGACAGGATTTCAATGAAATAGTTATGCTAACAGTGTCAGGAAACATGTGCATAAAACTGTCAGAAGTTCCCAGCAATAAAAAGGACATACCTCTCACCATTTGATGCAATTAGCTTCAACAGCAACGGATAAGTGTATAAACAACAGGACACAAGCATTGTCATGTGCTACATGCTTGGATCAATTTGGAAAAATATAAAGAGAAGAGATAGATTATGGATATGCTTAAAAACAAGCAAGGAAGCTTAATTGATACATTGATATATTTGAAAGCAATGCTTTGCAGCAACATGGACTACAGGAGCCTAGATCTACATGCATTGTTTACTATTTTTGAGTAAGTAATCGTTTCACGTTTATGCACCTGTGGAATTAAGGTGGGAAAAGAACTAAGGATCTTTGTCTTGTTTGCTACAAGGAATTCAAGGGTGCGCTCTGCAACAATAGGATCCGCGAACTCCCTATTTACAAGAAAGAAAATTGGAGTGATTTAAGAAGCTTTTGAAAGCAATACATAATGGTATATAAACCAAGAGAGAAACGTAGAAAACAATATACCTACTCAAGCAAGAGCGGAAAAAGATTTTCAAACTACCATCAGCATCATGCAAGACTGCCTCCCCAAAGTCCAGGAAGAATTGTAGAATAGTCTGTGTAGGAAAAATACACGTCTCTAATAAACTCTTTCTAGAAGTATAACTGACCTCTTTATTACAAAATAAGGAAACATATAAAAGTAATCTGAATCCAACAACTGTGCAGATAAAAATAAATTCTTAACACTAGATTAACTCTCTCTCCAAAAGACTAGATATACGCACGTTACTGAGAATTTTTTTGGATAAAATTGTAAGGGAGAAGTGCATTCCTACGCATGAGGATCCTAGTTCCAGACATCCGAGCCTTCATCCATCAAAATGTTGAATAAGATGTTTGCAGAGTAAGACCGAGAAAAGTCGGCTTACAAGAAGCAGCACACCGGTGGAGGCCACGGCCTGCGTCGGAGCGGCGGCGCATCGCTGAAACAGCTTGCTCATCACCGGGAACGCCCGTGCCACCATCTCGTCCCTCGCCTCCTTCGCTTCCCGGCACATCTCGCACACCCTCCTCACCTTCACGCGGGGAAAGAAAAATGGCGCAAGAAGCAGCAAACTAAAAATTCGTATGTGCATCCAAGAAACCGAACATGGGGAGAAGGGCTCCAAGGGAGATGCAGTTACGGATTGGAGGAGGTTGGGGTCGGAGGCAGGATCAGCGGCGGCAGAGGAATTCCGTGAGGCCGCGGCGAGCGAACGGAGGTGGAAATCGTAGCTGCCGTCGCCGCCGCCGAGCTCCGGTGAAGCCATGGCCGTCGCCGTTTACGCCCTTTTTCTTTCTTTCTTTTTTTTGAGATCACCGCCGTGTTTTTTTTTTTTTTTGAGAATTATCACCACCGTGTTAGACTTGACGGAAGGCCCTGTACTGGCCCGGAGTGGATGGCCTATTAGGTGCGTGCGGCCCATGTATACCTTTATTTGATTTCTTTTGTTTTTTCTTCACTATGTATTTCCTTTTTTTGTTATCATGTCAAGACCTTTTTCACCTTCATATGCACCTAAAAATTTTATACAAATTGACAAATGCTTTGAAAGTATAATATTTCAAAACTTTAAACACCGCACTCAACCTCATTATCGAATAGGTGAGCAAAAAATTGTCAAAACTAATCCAGCAGTTTTCAAAGATCCAACATGTGTGATTTGCTTAGATGATATATTTTACCTGATGATTATTTTGTAATGGACGGTGAGAAACAAACATGGTCCGAACAGTTTGAGAGTACTAGACTTTTGTAGGTTGTTGCCTTTATTTAGCCAAAGTTAGAATACTGGTCCATGAACCAGAACGATTGCCATTTGCCAAAATACACTCGGAATCATATCAGTGCACAACCAATGAACTTCACAGTTTACTGACAAATATCCCAGTTAATAACATTAGTGGTCTGAAGGAAAATTCAAATGATGAGATTCATCTCAAACGGCAGTAGATCCATAGACGCCCTTCCGTGGCTCTACAGCATGCTCGAAGTTTTTGAGGATGGCTACAACTACATTAGTGTCCTCTCCGAGTTTCCCTGACGAATCAACTTAGCTTCGCCCTGCCATCCTTGGAATGACAAGGCCCTGACAGATGCAAGAAGCCTTGCTCAACTTCAAGCCAAGTGATGTCCAGAAGTGATCTTCTGAAGATGATTGTAATCTTGGCAGGACTTCGAGACATAATTTCTGCAAGAAAGATCACAGAGGAAAAAGATTGATCAGCATTTCTCCAGGGAAAAAAGGGCATTTATAATGTTTACAGGCATCACAAAAGGACCTGAGCAAAAGTGTAACACTCACCTCATATGCAAGCAAGGATGAGTGCTTACAAGTGTGAGCAGCTTCCAATACATATAGCTACACTGTTCATCTAGACGAGTGCAATGTGAAGGAGCACTTGGTTCACAGCTGCTGAAGATGGCAATTGCTGGAGCTGCCAATCATAGAACCCGTTTGAACATCTGAAGTTGATTCAGCTAGAGGCGTAGTTCCATGTTGATTACTGAAGCACCACAGATCTTCATGAATCCACCAAATCTTTGTGCCAACACTGCTGCGCCAACCTTGGTCTGAAAGTGGAAACTAGAGGAACATTAGGACACTTTTCATGTTAGCTGACAATATTATTCATAACTGAATTTCAAAAGATTGACTGTAGGCTCTTACTGTTGTCACTAGCAACAGTTAGACAAGCATGCACTTGTGCAATTGAGTAGCATACGGTTCATGGCTGCACTCCTGTGACATTGAAAGCTTGACAAGTAAAAACATAATTCATAATAAAAATAAAGAAAAACTATGTTATCTAACTATCTGTAATGCTATCTTATAAAATCTTCATATTTATTTTTTCCACCAATGTTTACTGGATTGAAGAAAGAAAAGAACAAACTTGAGAAGGAAATTCCATTGCACTATCAACAAATGAAACAGAGAAAAGGAAACAGGTTTTCTTATAGCTTAATAATGAAAATTTAAATTAATACTTGTGCACTGGAAAGTTCGTGTCAGTTCAAAAATATTACTTATTGGAAACCAAATTAACATAGCAACTGTTCATTATGTGCAAACTGAAATCAGGTTCAAGACCAGAGGTACAGTCAAGTTTTTGGCTTGTATGCTAGTGGTGTGCGCATGTGACATATCTGCATCTCCTTTATAACCTAAAAAGTCATGTTAAAAGGTAGCATTATTTTATTTCACTAAGATAAGGAGATTTACTAAGGAAAAAAATTACACACAGGTACAAAATACTGAGATGCAAGCTATTATCATGGATTGTTAAGAGCATCTCAGTAACGTACTGACCAGCAGTGTAGTTGACTGATAATCATTTGAGATGGCCTGACAAGAAAACATTAACAATTGGATTGTGTCTCAAAAATTTGAACTGATCTAACATGATTTGATAATATCAAATACTGCACAATCCCATCAGTACCTTCCTAACCAACAAAAAAATATCAATAAAAGATATAAGTTGTCAGCATCTTATCATAGTAAAAGATTTACAGAAATTTACCAAAAAGGGAGGAATTAAATTTATTCAAGGGAGATACCAGATTTGTTTTTTCATACGAGGCTGAAATTCTAGAAGACACACACCAGTCCCACAAGCTGAACTTTGAGGTGGTTTCAGGTTACTACAGATAATGAATGTACAGGACTGTTGGCAAGAGGCCAAAACATTAACGTCTGTCAACAGCAGTCTTGGAAATACTACGCAATATGTAGTTCAAGACTTCGGTTTTTTGATAATGGAAGATTTATTGATTTTAAAATTTCAAGACTACGTACTTGAACAGACAAAGGTGCATGTCCTAACAACACTCATTTTTGCCGTGGCAGAAGAAGAATATTGCCTTAACTACCACAACTTTTGCCTACATATGCCACATGGCCACATTGGGGGTTCAAAGAATATGCTCTACAAAACTGCCAAAAATAATATCTTATGGGGCAATCAAGCACTTACAGTTCTTTCACAAGCTACCATATTTGCACAGTGTGACTTTCTGATCTTTAGTTGGTTGTTCAGATGTGACTTTCTGATCTTTAGTTGGATGATCAGAACTAGAAAATTGCACTTCTAGTTAGCAATCTACCAAGACACAGTGCAAATGTATCCTTGTTATTTTTGCTATAGATTTATATAAGTATGAAACAATGATTTTTTTTTGAAACGGCAGGAAGAATATTTGACCTTTTTATGAAAGAAACTTCAGCATATTTGAGTCAATGCTCTTAAGATTATACTTTCAGAATAAAAACATTCTATACTACATTGTTTCTAAAGCCTCAAACATGGGCGCTCAACAATATTAATTATGAATGTCAAAAATAATTCCAACATCATTATTTTGTTTTTGGAATATGAAAAACTAGCAAATACAGTATACTTACCTTGGGCAAAGGAATTTCTTAAAGCAGGAAGACACACTCAACTCCCTAGTGTGCACAGTGTGTTTTCAGAAAAGTGCAGCAAGGATTAGGAGGATGTACAGCTCAAAGACTTGATGTTTTCTTGCATACTGCAGATTAAAATATGCTGATTCCATGTCAAAGGAGCACTTGTGGAACGTGGTATATGAAAAACTGACTTAATATTCATGTGATTAGGAAAAGGCAAGAACACCTGTGGAATGTGGTATATGTAAAAGTGACTTAATATTTATGTGATTAGGGAAACGCAAATAGAAATTACCTTGCACTAGTATAGTCTGATCTCAGAGTTGTTCCATTATATTAGATAGTATGCTTCAATGGAGATGATCTACAAAAAGAAGTGGTAATATGGAAAGTATTTCAGGTTAGCTCCTGTCTCTATGTAATCAAAATAGGAATGATGCAGATACTGAGAATACATGCTGAGGTTCATCAAATTCCAACAGTTATGCTAACTTGCAATACATCGACGTAGATGGTAATTTACCATTCTGGAAAAACAAATCAGCCCCGCGTTGAGAAAATGAAACTAGGATATCAGAGTTCAAAACCAATAAATATTCTCAGAGTTGAAAACATAAGGATGCGATATTTTCTGAAGAAACACCTCAGAAAACAAAAAAGCAAGCAGATGAACAAGGTTCTACAATCTGAGAAGTACTATTATTGTAAACTGGCAAAACCAATGTTTATGCGGAACCAATAACTAAATTCAGATTGAATATACGGTGGATGCATCTTATTTCTGTAGCAGTAGACCAAGACAACTTTAAAGTAGGGAGCAGCAAGCTGTATGGCGTTCTAAAACAGCCAAACTCACATATCAGTATTATGTGAGTGAGAAAACTCTCTGTTAATAGTTTTCACCAACTCTAATACAAAAAGTTCGCACTACCGCATAGTTATAAGCAAAAAGGCATCCAAATAATTAGCAGAAACAATAGGCGGTGGATTAATAAAAAATATAGATCAAATTTGTAAATATTTTGTGGGAGTCTAGGACGAGTTTGCAAATAGCAGGATACTAACCATTTTTATGTACCTAACCATTTGTATGTAGAGGGTGTTAGACACATCCTGAGATGTTCATGCTTCCCAACTGAGAAGCGTGTATAGACACAGTGAGAATCTAGAGGTTAGAAGAATGTACCAATTCGACCAATAGCCCTGCACAGTAGATGGGAACAAGTGGGTTATTCAGAAGGAAACCATAACTGTAATCAGATAAACAGAAGGTGAATAACTGATGCTTAAAGGGTTAGGGAAAGCAAGGGAAATTGGTGGGTAGGAAGTTCCACCACCTTGTTACCTTGGGTTAGTCAGGCTCTGACTATTGGGATGGTTCCTATCAACAACTTGCGGCAATGGCTTCTTAGCTCCTCGCTGTTTTCATCACTGACATCCAATTCTCGCAGTGAACTTGGAAGCTCGCCCACCTTTGGCAGCGACCGGATGGCTGAGCATTTTTTGATCACTAGTTTCAGCAGTGAACTTGGGAGGCATTCCTTGGGCAGACACCGGATGGCTGGACAGTATTTGATCTCCAACTCTTGCAGTGAACTTGGGAGGCCATCCTTGGGTAGCGACCAGATGGCTGCACAAAGGCAGATGTCTAATCTCTTGAGGTTGGGAAGTCTGTGCAGCCCTGCGTTGAGGCACTGCAGCTTGTCGCAGTTCCAAAATCTGATCCTCTCGAGGGAGGTGAGGAGCTTAAGTGCCTCCTCTTGCTCCTTTGTGAAGCGCTCCACCTCATCGTCCCCCCAAAATTTCAATTCGGTGAGCGAGGAAGAGAGCAAGGCCCAGATGGGCGCAGCAAGGAGACCCGCGACGTCATCCGTCCGAAGCTCCTTCAGTTTGGAGGAAGAGGATGGGAGCCCTTGTTCATGCTGCTGTGAGGGCTCGGAACCAGCGAAGAAATTGGGCGTATCGAGGACGGCCAATGTGGTGAGACGACCTTGGGTGAGGAGAGGCCGCAGTCCCTCGCCTCTTAAATCCCCACATCTCAAAATGTATAAATGTGTGAGAGAGGTGAGGTTTGAGAGAGGCAGCAGCGTCGCCGTGCCCACGGCGTCCCAAAGATAGAGGACTTCCAGGGAGTCTGGGAAGGGGAAACAAGAGGACGAAGACGAATAGGAGCAGAGGAACCTGGGGCAATTCTGTATGTGCAACGATCGGAGGGAGCGCAGACCTTGGAGGCCCACACCTCCAGTTCGTCCTGGGTCTTTGTCGCCGTCGAGTAAGCCTAGGCAGAGGACCAAATTTTGGCACTCCCAGATCTGCATCTCTTGTAGTTGTAATTGGGGAGGCAACAGTAGTAGCCCTTCCGACGGTGCTGCTGCTGCTATTTCCTCCTCTCCTCTTACGTCCTGCAGGTGCTGCTCCAGCGATCCAACTTGTGCCGCCTCCACTTCGTTAACTGAAATTGACGGCAGTCTTGGCAGTGCTTCCGTCCTCTTATGCAGGTCCGCAACGCCTAACCCTGTTAACTGCTCGCACTTCCACATTGTCAAGCTGCGGAGCTTTGGAAAGTAAGAGAACAGGTGTGTCAGTCGCTGCCAGCTGCCACCATATTGCTCAATCGTGATGGATTCAACTGGAAATTGATACCCGATTTGACCATCACCTTCAGAGAAACAAAAGGCATCACTTGAATCTATTATTGTCAGGTACTTTAGAGATTGTAGCTTTTCGAGATGAACCAGTGAGAGAGAAGGGCATCTCGTCACCCGCAATGCTTCGAGATTGGATAGGTTACAAAAGGCTGGCACCCTCCGAAAGACACTATTTAGTGCATCCGCCCCCGTAATATCCAAGATATATCCGGTACTAAAAAATTGATCAAAATGCAGTGTCTCACTACCTGAGCCAACTTGTGCCATCTTAGCTCTCCGCATAGAGCGTGACCATGGAACGCAAGGGAATGATGATAGTTTTGGACAATCTGTAACTTCAAGCTCTTCTAGTTGAGGAAACCAAGTTATGGTAGACTCATCCTCTTGTTCATATCCAGCATGATGTGAGAAAGGTAACTCCATGAGTTCTGGGCAATCCTTAATGATAAGCACTTCCAGGTGAGCAAACAATTGACAGGGGGCATGTACAACCCATTTTTTCAACCTTGGTAGCTTAACAAGTTCCAGTCTTCTCAATTTTTGAAACTTTTTGTCACAGAAATTATTTGAAATTTCTTCATGAGGCCCATTAACAAGGCACAACTCTCCAATAGGTGGAAATGAACTCCAAGCTACACCATCTAGACGAAGAGATTCCAAATTTTTTATAGAGAGGTCCTGACCAAGCCATGAAGGGCAAGTAGTACCACCATGCCCTTTAATGGATAGCTTCAGAAGATTGCTATTTGGCTTAAGGTTTTCAAGAACCTGATCATCTTGTGCCGAGTCCTTGGTAGATCGATCGGTATCCCAACACAATTTTAACTCATGTAAACGGCTTTTTTGCGTCAGCTTTGCTTCAGCCGCTTCTTCCTTTACCTTAACCTTTTCAAGATTATCAATGAGCAAAGACCCGCAAAGCTCTTCCAAATCTCCTATCTGCCTCAATTCAAAACCTGGCGTTTCTTTTTTGACCACAAATCTTCTCAACTCTTGCAACCATTTTAACTTCCCCACCTCAAAAATGCTAGAGTGCATTTCATAATTTTGAACAAGCAAATGACGCAACTTTATGAGATTGGTTATATCTCTTGGCAAAACATTTTTAATGTTGCAGCTTTGTAGATCTAGGACCTTTAGATGATAAAGTATCGGAATATTGCTGGGCACTTCAATTTTAGAAAAATAATAATTACTCCCAATCCGAAGATAGCGAAGATGAATGGGCTTCAAAAAGTTGGGCAACAAATCTTCCATGTTGTAGGATGCTCCAGATAGAAAAAGAACACGAATGAATTTTGCTTCCTGGAACAAATTGGCAAAAGTCTTCACGAAACTACCGTGGTGTTCTCCGAATAACATCAGTGTGTGTAGGTTCTCAACCTTCAATCTTTTGTCTAATTTCTTAAGATCTCTCGTACAGGAATCAAAAGTTTGCTTGTCCTTGACACTTGTGTCATCTATATTGATAGACAAGTGGCGTACAGATGGGGGAACTCGTATGGAGCCCACATTATAGCTGTATATACTTAGGCATTCACGTGACGAGACCTTTAGTGCTAATTCATGCAGCAGATCATGTAGAACGTAATAAGTCTTTCCATATTTTTCTTCATTTTTTAGAAATCCATGATCAACTAGTTCTTCCAAATGGCTCAGTCCTATATCTTCAATCCTTTTATTATTTTCACCACATAAATGCAAAACATCCAGTCCTATCCACAGGTGAATCAGCTCTTCTCTTCCAAATCTGTAGTCTTGGGGAAACAAAGCACAGCAGGAAAAACACGGCTGCAGATAAAAAGGTAGATAGTCATAGCTAAGCTTTAGTGCAGGCATAATGTCATTCTTGTCCTTTTGTTCCTTCCATTCTTGACTTTCCAGAACTCTGTTCCAATGATTAAAATCAAGATGTTTCCTCAATAATGTGCATACAGTTTTTGCTGCAAGAGGTGAACCCTTTAGTTTCTCCATTATCTTATCTCCAGTTTCAACTAGCTCAGGGTGGTCCATTCTAGATTGCTCATCATCAAAGACAAATGCTAGGAATAGCTCCTTAAAGTCTTCATAGGCTAAGCCTCCCAGTTCTATTGAGTAGTTAGTTTTTTTAACTGTTCCTGCAACTGATGGAAGTCGAGTGGTGACTAGGATTGTGTTACCCTTTTTTTGGGAACTTTTGAGCGGGAGCAATAGCCTTTTCCATTCATCCGTATTGCTACATTCCCACATATCATCTAGCACAAGCAAAAACCTTTTAGTTTTTAATCTTTGCTCAATCAGCTCTGCCGCAGTGCCTCCGTTTTCCTTGTCAACTTTAGGGATCTGTTTTTCGATCCCTTCTATTAGCTTGTCCACATTGAATTTGAGAGAGACACATATCCAAACCTTGACGTCAAAATGTCCTAGCAATTCTTGGCTGTGATAAATATGCTGTGCGAGAGCTGTTTTTCCCATACCCCCTGGGCCAACAATTGGAAGGACAGTGAGGTCCTCACCACTATATTTACCCTGGGTGATATCATGTATGATGCTCTTAATGACTGGATCCCGTCCATACAGTTTTGGCTCTATACTTTTAGAGGTTGTGGCAAGACGACTTTGGGTACGGTCCAGCTGGACAGTGTTCTGGTTAGGACGTAATGTTCCAAGAACCTGGCAGATACTTTGACGCATATGTTGTAGCTTTTCTAAAATATCCTCAATTCTCTTAGATACTTCCACCCTATTAAACTCCAACTTTGTTATTTCTTTAGCATGCTCGTTGGAGCCACCATCACTATTCTCATCATCATCACTATGAACCGGTGGCAGAGACGAGCAAGGGAGGCATTTACCGACAGCACGGATGGTGTTGCTTGGGCCTGAAGCGAGCTTACTCATGCATCCGTTGACCTGCCCTTCATCAGCCAGTTGATTATTGTGTGCCGGCGAGGAGAGCGAGCCGTGTGCCGCCCTACGCCTACGCCAGCTGGCACCAGGAGTGGCGGCGGCAGTCGAGCAGCATGCGGGCGGCCAGATCAGTTTGCCAACAGCCTTGGCAGTGTGGGTAGTGGTGAAGACGAGGTTGTGGGCGCAGCCTTTTGGGTGCTTGTCGACGGCGTCCAAGGTGCCATCAAGTTCATCCTGGATGCGGAAGTAATCCAGTTCATCCAGCACGTCCTCGGCGTCGTACGCGAGGTCGTGCAGGTTCCGCAGCAGCTCATCCAGCGCCCAGTTGTGTATCTCCATGCCGAGCTTTTCCTCAAGCACGGCATTCACGCACAGCAGCTCCACCTTGAGGGCCCTGACGTTGGGGCCCAGATCCTTGCTGGCCGCCCACGCCTCCAGCACGGGGTCCATGACGGGGGACAGCGCCTTGAGCACCACTGACAACGCTGCACCGATCAAGGCGGACGCCATCCTCAGGAGCGGCGATGTGTGTGCTCGTGGCACGTACCGCCGCAAGATCTTGGAGCTCGCTGTGCCTGCGTGCAGAGAGAGATGCCACTGTAACCATCAACATTCAGCAAATGAGCTGCTGACGCTGTCGCCAGAGGAGCAAATAAAACCACTGACAAGATTACTAGCTTACCCGAGAAAAACGAGCAGAATTCGATCGCCGAAATTGATAATCGATGCTGCCTCCGGTGCCTGCTATGCTGCTACTACCCGAAAGAAGCCATGTTGCCAGCTAGCCCGCCCAACGCGTCTGGCAACACGGACACGAGAACGGCAGGGGCAATAACCAAAAAGCTGGAAATTCCTGGATACAGGGACAGGGAATAATCATCAGCAGGTGTCGCTAGGCACCATACAGGCACCGACGTCGCCGGAGGTGGAAAAGAAAGGATGATCCTTTGCTAGCTAGCTGTTGCAAGTGTGCTCACCTAAGCCCAAGGGAAACCAGCAGAAGTTCGTTCGATTGATGGCGAAGTTGCTACGTGGACACAATCGCCGCGGCCGCCGACGCCGCCTACCGAGCAATCGATACACTGAGCAAGAGACGTCTGCCCCGTCGCCGGGATCTCGAGATCCGGTGAATTTTCCCGAGGCGAGGGTGTCGGAGGCTCGGAGCTGAGCAAGCCGAGGAGGTGCTGAATGTTTGTGCCCCAATCAATCAATCAATGAATAATTGAATACAGTACGTGAGACATGGTGGACTCGGAGTCAATGCGTCCGTCCACCGCGTGCAGTACGAAAATTAAAAGAAATCCGCGTCCACCGCCGGGCCCGTCACCATGTGCTGTCTGGTCTGCACTCGCGACCAGGCTTTACAGCGACATGCGGGCCGCCGGTCGGTGATGATTGAGCCATTCAGGACTTGTTTAGTCGGTGAAATGAAAATTTTTGAGTACCCCATTGAATGTTTGATCAAATATTGAAAGAGATTTTCGAACACTAATTAAAAAATTAATTTCAGAACTTGTTTGGAAACCGCGAGACGAATCTTTTGATAACCAAACGGTGGCGATAGTCATGGCGGGGTGAATATTTCGACCCTGTTTGTTTTTAGAGACTTTTTTAGTCTCTGTCACATTAAAAGAAATCTTACTATTTTAGAGTATCAAATAAAATCTGTTTATAAATTATTTTGATAGCTGAGTGCTAATTCGCGAGACGAATCTAATAAGTCTAATTACTCCATAATTTACTACAGTGATACTACAGTAACCATCCGCTAATTATAGATTAATATATCTCAATAAATTCGTCTCGCAGTTTAGTACCAAAGTTCTGCAGTTATTTTTAAAATTAATTTTTATTTAATACTTCTAAATACTATTTTTTTATATGACATCAACTAAAATTTAACCCTACAACCAAACAACCCCGATCCTCTCGCCGGATGCAACGCGCTACAGCTACAGGGACGAGAACGCGTGGTACACGAGGGAGGAGTCCGGACTGGAGTGTCCTCGACTCCTCGTGCTCTGATCCATTTCACACTAGCTTGCTTGTTGCTGCTGCGTTGCGGTTGTTGGCTTGCTGCAACCTGCGAGCGTAGGCTCATTAGATCATGTTATGTCAAAGAAAATTTTAGTATTTAAAAATATTAAATAAAGTTTAATTACAAAATTAATTACAAAATTCTAAAGCTAAACTGTGAGACGAATCTAATGAAGTATACTAATTCATAATTTGTCGATGGTTACTGTAACATCACTGTAGTAAATCATAGATTAATTACGCTCATTAGATTCGTCTCGCAAATTAGCACCTATCTGTCAGAAAAGTTTTATAAACAGATTTTATTTGATACTCTAAATAGTAAAATTTCTTTTAATATGACAGGAGCTAAAAAAAAGTCATGGGAACCGAATCCTCTCCTTGCAGGGTAAAAAAAAGTTTTAATTTGATACTCTAAATAGTAAAAAAAGTTGTTAAAAACTTAAATCAATTATTTAAGCATCTTAGTGATTTTAAATGAAAAAACTTAAAACTGTAAAGTTATAGATCCTGTTGAGAGCAACAATTTTTATTTAAAAATTATCTTCATCCGAGTTCATAAAAAATATTTTTTTTTTCTAAAATTAAAACTTGTCACGCCGGCAGAGTAGCGTGACAAGATTGTATTGTTACGCTGGTGGCAGTGGCATGACAAGTTTGACACGTATATGTCGGTGTTAACACTAATTGAAGCATCTAGGCATAGATTGGTGGGTTACAAATTCACTGACTTGAGTAAAACAAACAGTGTTCGTGGTACATGAGAGAGAGAGGAGTAGGGAGAGCGCAGATCGGATGCCAAAGAGCCGGCCTCGAGGTTGTTGGCCATGGCAGAGTTGTGGATGTGTCGGAGTGGTTCAAGGTTGAGGACAATGACGGCGTGGCGCATGGGCGGTGGCGGCGCAGTGCGGCGGCGGCGGCGTTGTTGTGATGCAGTGGCGGAGACTTCTCATCGCCTAGATCGGATCGCGGCTAGGATTTTCGATGGGGTTTTCTGGGCGTCGGTGAACTTCGTATCGCGAGCCCCAGGCCCCCACCTCTTATTTACGGCGCTGCACAACGGGGACCACCAGCCATCGATTGGCTGGGCGCCCCCGATCAGAGCGCAAGTTAAGGGTTGACCTAGATGTTGGGCTGGGCTGCCAACCCTTCCAAGCACTCCACAGCGTGCCAATGTGGCACGCCTTGTCACGCTAATGAATGTGGCGCGACAATATATTTTCGTCACTCCACGCGGGCAGGCCAAAAGGGTTAGATCTATAATTATTTGTTCGAATGAGTTATTTTTAAATAAAATTTAAAAATAGATTAAAATAAAATAAATTCACTAAGTGAGAGCCGGGCTGAAATCGTCCAATCCGCTCGGCCTCCAAAGTACTGTTTGTCTAAAGTTTTAAGCTAAAGCTCATGTATTTATTGTTGACTTCTGTTCATTAATTTTTTAGTTGTGCCATTGATGTTTAATAATTTAAAAATTGTTGATCGGTTGCGATTTGTGCATGCTCGATGCCTAGTGCATTTTGGAAGCTTGAAACTTTATAATTGCTATTCCTTTTTGTATTTTATCAATATTGAGGTGGTAATCCTATATTTACATCTAGCTTGCGACCCTAACTAGTTGGTAATCCCATATTTACATCTAGCCTGCGAACCTAACTAACTGGCTTATACTATTAACGAGCTAAGCCGAGCTGCTATTTTTCTCGTTGTATTAACAAGTTGAGCCGAGCTGGTTCGGGGTCCAACGCCCTCCAGGAGCATATGTTCCGTGGAGTGCAGAGAGCAGTGTAGATAGCTGCGTGGAGAAGTTTTTTTGTTTGAAAAAATTGCAAGGTTGCTCTTGTTTTGAATTTCAACTACACATTTGTCTTTTTTTTATTTTGCATGTTTGTTTCTGTTTTTAGTCTCCCAATTTGCAAGTAACAAAAGAGGTGCACCATCGATCTATCGTGCGTTCTGTTGTTGCCATTTGCTGTACAGTGAGCGCACCATCTTTTTTTCTTCGGCACGAGCTGGGCCCAATCTAGTACACTCTCCGTATTGGTAAAGTAAGTCGTTTTGGACAAGGTTTGAGTCAAATATTGGGAATAAAAATTATTAATAACTTTTAAGTTGTTGAGTTTACAAATGTGAAAATTATATGAATAGATTTGTCTTGAAAAATATTTTCATAAAAATTTACATATATCACTTTTCTATAAATATTTTTAAAAAAATAAGAGGTCAAAGTTGTGTTTTGGAGACCGTGTCGCTGTCCTAAACGACTTCCTTTACCAATATGGAGGGAGTACAGGTACATCTTTTTTTTTCGAAAGATACTACGGCTGTGTTTAGTTCCCATGAAAAAAACACTGTAGCATACTGTAGCCATTTTCGTTTGTTTGTGGTAGATATTGTCCTACCATGACCTAACTAGGCTCAAAAAATTCGTCTCGCAACGTACATCAAAACTATGCAATTAGTTTTTTTATTTACCTACATTTAGTACTCTATGCATGTGTCATTTGCTATATTTAATGTTTCGATGTGATTTCGATGTGATGGAAAGTTTGAAAAATTTGGAAAATTTGTGGGAAGTGAACACAGCCTACTACAGGTACACCGGATGGCGCTGCTCGTGTTCCATGGATGATCAGAGTGATCATGGAAATATCTCAAAAGGTGAAGGGAGCTGTCGCCGGTCGCGTCGCCTTGACGACCACAAACAAGTGAACAACCAACTACTTGTCCAAGGATCTTATCACTACTTGTCCAAGGTCCAAGGATCTTATCCTTTCCCCTTGCTTAATAGTGGTCAATAATTCTTCAATTCCCAGAATGCATTACGACCTCATTTTGTATGGGAACCATTCCCCTGCGCGCACGACGTCCAAGTTGGAACGTATGGCAAATACGATGTAAACGGAAAAAAAAAAGAGTAACTTACTTTTTTTTTTTTGTGATACTCAGCACTCGATCCTGAACAACTGCTGGAGTCTCCGGCAATCTTCAAGGCTGGCTCAGGCTCTGCTGGCCCGGGCTGCGGGGCTGCAGGAGCTGGGAGCGAGAAAGTAAGCCCAGTTGCCTAGAGTACTGAGTAGGAGTCCGGGGAGGCCGTGGAAAGCGAGCGGAGGAGGAAACCGCCGGAGCCGCCGCTCCTTGGCTCGGCATGGAACGGCCATGGAGTCAACGAGTCAACCGCCGCGGAAGTGAGTACACGCGGGGCCCGCCTACCATCCTCCGTGCGGCATCTGATGGGCTCGCAAGCGAATCAATCGGCCGGGGGCACACTGCGCGTCTGCGCCTCGCCGCCTAGGTACGGGAGGCGCTGCCTACGTGCCATGTTCCAAGCAGCGCATATATACGGACTTTGCATCTCCTCCTCCAGCTCTGCGTACGCAGGTGCTTCTCTGCCTTCTCCTCGGCATCCAAAATGATATGTTGCACCGGTGCCAGAATGCCGGATTGACAGGGTCTACTGTGCATCCTAGCGCACGAATGCTGCGAGTCGGTCCTTGCACTATATCGGCTCTCTCCTCAATGGTGATCAGAGTGTAAAAATGCAGTTCCTTGATCTCCTACCATTGTGCATTCTCAGATTTCTTCCTGTTCTCAGCAAGGTACAAGATTTCAGTCATTCAGCGCAAAGGGTCGATTTTAGTCACAAAGTTTCTCTTGGTACAGGTTACTCAAGGTGATGCCAGGTGTGCTTCTGAATTTCGACTGGTTAACTGAAGTTTCGAAAAAAAAATATGATGGCAATAATGTTACAACAGCATGTGTTTTCGTCACTTTGACTCTGCATGTCTTCTTTCAGAATTATACTTCGGCACAAGTGAATACACTACAGAATGATCATTAGTCTTGCATATCAGAGCCAATGGCCAAAATACAATTTTAGCTACTGACAAGACAAGTTGCAGAAAACTGCATGAATGATCGAGAATTTTCCAAGGCTATATTGACATGGAAAAACCATAGAACTCTCCAATCCAGCGGAAATCATAATTCTCTCTGTTCTTCAAGGAGGATTATCCTCGCATCTGCTTAAGATGCCAAATTGACCTGCCTCAGGGAAAAAAAATGACAACTTGAGCAAGCCAATCACATGGTTTATCATAGGATAAGTTTGGGAGCTTAAGAGGCATACCTGCATAGGGTGCAGCCAAGTCGTTGGAGGGAAGAAGGAAGACAATAACAGACGAGGAGTTGAAACATCAGAAATTGCTCCAGCAAACATAGTGGCTAGTGCAGTGCTAAACCTGCTTGAACGAATCACTTAAACCTTTGTGACAAAATATACTCCGCTGCCATGTGAAGCTTTCCAGGAAATGACCTACAAAACTAAGGGAACATCAGGACTTTTCAATGACCAGCCTACATTATTTGCAACTGAATTAGGAGGATTGACAACAGCAAAGCTCTTACTGCTGTCAATTGTCACTAGCAGTCAATTTGAGTAGCACACAGTTCAAGTTGACATATATGAAAAAAAATTGCATCTCATGTAATATGGAAAGATCTTGATTCCAAATGTTTAGGAAAAATGGCAGCATTAAGAAAATAAAATGTAAAGATATGATTCATGGTAAGAACAAGAAAAATCCTACACTATTTGACTATACCTATGGAGTTCCATGATGGTTGTCTTCTGAGATGTACTTTTCCTATCAATGTTTACTGCATTGAAGAAACCATTAACAAACTTGTAAAGGAAATTTCCATGTACACTCTCAAAAAGGGAAGCAGAGTATTTAGAAACAAGTCTAATTATAACTCAAAAGTGGAAATCTAAATGACTTGTGCCCTGGATAGTTCCAGTCAGTTCAAAAGCTTATGTAGCTGTAAAGAGATTAACAGAGTTTTTTTTTGAAATAAAAGAGATTAACAGAGTAACAGTTCAATGCAAATGATAACTAAAACCAGGGGTGCAATCTAGGGGCATGTTCAATGGTAAATTTCTTTTCTTTCACGTTGATAGCCAGATATATTAAGGATGTGTGCTGTATTAATGACAGTTTAAAAGCATTAAAATTAGAAGGATTTACCAGATTGGCCATCATGTTTAAAAGCAATTCATATTCCATCATTGCTAAAGCTGTGGGCACTAAGCAATCTTTTTTCTGAATGTCCAAAATAGCAAGAGAACAGTCCAACATATATTTTTTTCAAGGAGAGATGGCAACAATAAGAAATGTCCTGGAGTATCTGGGCAGTTCGAAATGGGCTCATTTTTTATAATCAGGCTGCAAGCTTAAATAAGTGCAAAGCCAAGTTCAGGAAGGAGTTTACCCTGATGCTTCATCGGGCTAAGCAGAAATACTTCCCAGGGATAGTGTTATGGCTAGATGCTATGCTGTAATTCTTAGTTGCCTTTTTCTTTTCTTTTCTTTTTTCCTGTTACTCCCTTTGTAACTCTTTGTAACACTTTCTTTTTTAATATATAATCAGTAGGGGATTATTCCCCTCCTGTTCTGTCAAAAAAAGAAGAAATATAGCATAGTTACCTTGGGCAAAGGATTTCCTAAAAGCCGGAAGACGCACCTGAACTCCTTGTGGGCAACAATGTGGTTTCAGAAAGATTCAATGAGACTAGAAGATGTACATCTTAAAGTCTTGATATTCTCTTGTGCACTGTAGATTAAAATAAGCAGTGTTCGTGTAAAACAACACTTGTTGAATACAGTGTACCAAAAAAATGACTTGATGTTCACAAGATGAGAGTTAATCAAAGAGAAGTTACCTTGAACCAGTATAATCTGATCTCAGCATAGTTCTTATGTTAGTTAATAGGCCTCAACAGAGATGATCTAGAAGCGATAGTATGAAAGCAATTGATCCTAGCTCCATTCTCTTTGGAATTGAAATAGGCATGTAGATGCTGAGGAATACATATCAAGATACGTTAATTATACTCCAACTGCAGCAAAGCAGAAGGTAAATTACCATGTGCCCAGCATTGTGCAAAGAAATTAGAATATCAGTGTTCAGAACTAATAAGTACTCTCAGAGTTAAAACATGATGATGCAGTATTTTCAGCAGTAGTACCTTAGGAAAAGTAAAAGTCAAGTAGTTGTACAAGGTTCTACAACCTGAGAAATATTATTCTTGTAAACTGGCAAAACCCTTGTGAAGAACCCATTAAATAATTCAGAACGAATATACTATGGGTGCATCTTATTTCTGTAGCAGTTCATCAAGACAACTTTAAAGTATTCAGAGAATGTTTTGCAAGCTGTGAGGTGCTCTAAAACTACTAAATTCACAGTGTTCTGTGAGTGAAAAAAAAAATCCTCAACTGTAATAATACAAACAGGTTCCAACTACTTGATGATTATAAACAAAAGCCATCCAAATAATTTAAAAAAGGATGCAGATGCATAAAAATGGGGATCAAAATTTTACGTATTGTATAGGACAATATAGTGATTTTGCATATAGGGTACTAACCAGTTTTATGTACAGGGTGTTAGGAACATCCTGAGATGTTCATTCTTGAAAACTCAGAATCGTGTATACATACAATGAGAATCCAGAAGTTAGAAGAATGTATCAATTCGAACGATAGCCCTGCGTAGTTGGTGAAAACAAGTAGGTTATTAGGAAGGAAACCATAACTGTAATCAAATAAACAAAAGGAGAATGACTAATGATTATAGGGTTATGGAAAGCAAGGGAAATTGGTGGGTACGAAGTTCCACCACCTTGTTACCTTGGTTTAATCAGACTCTGACTATAGGAATGGTTCCTATCAACTTGCGGCAGTGCCTTCGTAACTCCTCGCTGCTGTCACGGACATCCAATTCTCGCAGTGAACTTGGAAGGTCGTCCACCTTTGGCAGCGACCGGATGGCTGGGCAGTCTATGATCACTAGTTTCTGCAGTGAACTTGGGAGGCACTCCTTGGGCACCGAGCGGATGCCTGGAGAGAAGCAGATCTCCAACTCTTGCAGAGAACTTGGGAGGCCATCCTTGAGCAGCGACCGGATAGCTGCACAACTTACGATGACTAATCTCTTGAGGTTGGGAAGTCTATGCAGCCCTGCGGGGAGGCGCTGCAGCTTGTCGCACTCCCAAAATCCGATCCTATCGAGGGAGCTGAGGAGCTGAAGTGCCTCCTCTTGCTCCTTTGAAAAGCGCTCCTCCTCTCTGTCCCATTCAAAGTGCAATTCGGTGAGCGAGGAAGAGAGCAAGGCCCAGATGGGCGCAGCAAGGAGACCCGCGGCGTCATCCGTCCAATGCTCCTTCAGTTTGAAGGAAGAGGGTGGGAGCTCTTGTTCATGCGGCGGTGAGGGCTCGAAACCAGCGAAGAAATTTGGGGTTCCGCGAACGGTCAAATTGGTGAGATGACCTTGGGCGAGGAGAGGCCGCAGTCCCTCGCCTCTTAAATCCCCACATCCCCAAATGATTAAATCTGTGAGAGAGGTGAGGTTTGAGACAGGCAGCAGCGTCGCCGTGCCCACCGCGCCCCGAAGATAGAGGCGTTCCAAGGAGTCTGGGAAGGGGCAATTCCTTATGTCCAACGATCGGAGGGAGCGCAGACCTTGGAGTCCACACCTCCAGTTCGTCCTGGGTTTTTGTCGCCATCAAGTAAACCTAGGCAGAGCACCAAATTTTGGCAGTCCCGGAACTCCATCCGTCGTAGCTGTTGTATTTGGGGAGGCAACAGCAGTAGCCCTTCCGACGGTGCAGCTGCTGCTATTTCCTCCTCTGCTCTTACATCGTGCAGGTGCTTCCATCATCTTATTCAGGTCCGCAACGCCTAACCCTGTTAACTTCTCACACTGGGCCATTATCAAACTGCGAAGGTTTGGAAAGTGAGAGAACAGACGTGTCAGTCGCTGCCCGCTGCCACTATATTGCTCGATCGTGATGGATTCAACTGGAAATTGATAACCGACTTGACCATCACCTTCAGACAAACAAAAGGCACCACTTGAATCTTCTATCGTCAGGTGCTTTAGGGCTGGCAGTTTTTCAAGATGAACCAATGACAGAGAAGGGCATCTCGTCACATGCAATACTTCTAGTTTGGATAGGTTATGAAAGGCTGAAACCCTCCAAAAGGCACTATTTAGTGCATATGTCCCCTTAATTTCCAATCTATATGTGGTACTAGATAATTGTCTAAAATACAGTGTCTCACTACCTGAGCCAGTTTGTGTCATCCAAACTCTTTGCATAGGGCGAGACCATGGAACGCAAGGGAATGATAATAGTTTTGGACAATCAATGTCCACACGCATGGGTAATATTCGGTTGTTTCATTTCTTTATCTTCAACGAGACACCTTACATGAAATTTGTTTTGCAGTCTTCCGATGCTCCAGAAAACTATGGTTTTACTAGATGGGTCGATCCTGCACCAATTGATTCTGTTCAGGAGTTCATCGAGTACCTCCAGATAAAGATCTTTGATCTGGAATGCAAGGTGAACCATTATGAGGAAGTGAGCGAGGGTAACAAAGACGATGAAGTTGATGATACCAGCAATGCTGCTGGTTCACAGGATGAACCATGCACTATTTCTTACTGCAACTGCCCTTGTCACAAGAAGAAGGGCCCTGCGCCTCCGGCACCACCGCCTGCACCACCTGCAATGGGTGGATACTGCGGAGAAGGCTGAACGCAGTTTGCTACGTGGGGGTACGGCTACTAGGACTACCCTAGTGCTAGTGACATGCTGCATCGTTGTGTTTGTTCTGTTTTTTTTTAAATTACCTAAGCCATGTTAGGTTAGTCCGGAATCTTTTTACCGTAATTTACAACGGGTTCTGCCATGCCACTGCATGTGTGATGTGTGTTTTATTATCGTTGTATTATGATGTAAAATTTGATGGTTCACATTATGTAATGCATTTCTTAGTTCTTATTTCTTATCGTTATATTAATTAAATGTGTGCTTTTTAATATTCTAGTGATATGAAAAGCTCCGAGGGCCATGTCCGTGCCCAGCAGAGGGCTAAGAGGGTCCGACGCCCTAGGGGTGGTTAGATATATCTGATGTTTGAATCTCTGATGTTTATTTGTAATGAGATAGCTGTGGACCACTTATTTATACACTTCAACGTTCGCCTCTGATCACTCTCGTATTTTCCATTACATACAATAGATGGTATGTTTATACTTCGATGCTCCATTACGACTAAGTACGATTCAAACTCGACATTATGTACATGTCCAGTGAATGCAAGATACGTACGAGACATACATACAAGAATAATACAACATTAACAATACTAAATGCAAATACATCTTAAACTGATGAACATCATATGTTATAGGTCATGGCATGAAATCATCTAGGACGTCATCCCAGTTGACAGATGGTGGTGCTGCAGGTGGTGTAGTATGGCTCGACGAACCTCTTGGCTTTTCATTTCTCTCTTTTCTGGATCTACGTTCATGTACAGAGGGAGGAACATCATGTGTTGGAGGCCATAGTTTGGGGGGCATGAAGTCATCCATGTCGTCATCCCAGTTAACACAAGTTTGTGCTGCAGGTGGTGCAACATGACTTGACGAACCTCTTGCCTTTCCCTTTGTCTCTTTTCTGATTCTAGGTTCATGTAAAGGGGGAGGAACATCATGTGTTGGAAGTCATGATTTGGGGGGCATGAAGTCATCCATGTCTTCATCCCAGTTAACACAAGTTGGTGGTTGAGGTGCTGAAGCATGACTCGACGAACCTCCGGGCATCTGTTCTTGCGCAGGCCAAGTACTGTCACCCGAAGATCTTATCCACCTCCTTCGTCTAGTTTGCGGCATAAGTCCACCGAAGATACATACCAATTTACGGAAATTTGGTATCGTTTTGTTAATCAACTCTGTATCCTCGGGGTAATCCTAGCATATAATTAAAAAATAATGTTACTCTCATCAATGTATACCAATGACAGACGTGATTACAACTGAATGAGAGTTACCTTAATGTGCATCTCATACACCTCTGGCCGCATCCATATCTTACAAGAACTTTGTAAGAATCCAATGATATTAGGATGATTCGATAGTTCACATACTCTCATGTATATCTTCCGACATTCTAGCAGGTGTCCATTTACATCTTGCGTCGTAATACCTCGAAATAATGTGAAATCTTTAAACTCTACTACTTTGGACAACACCATCTCTTTTGTACTATCCGCTAACGGATCCAACTTCTTACTGATAACAAGATGGGTCATGATATCAAGTATTATACTAGATTTTTCTTCGGTCCATGAAAATCCTCCACAATTGGAGGCAGCCATTGCCTTATGCTGCAATATCAATAAGGTACTTTCATAATTCTATTCTAATTCATAAATAATTTAAAAACAAGTCTGTAATAGTACTGAAATTGTAATACTAAACGAGTGTTCTAAAGCACCAAATCGAATTCAGCTAATCTGCTAATTAAATTAAATTGTTATACAATATCAATGGAGTCATACAGAAGTTACCGGTAGATCACAAGTACGCAATTCGGCAGAGCTTCGCCGCTTTTCTTCTCCTCACCCCTCTATTTTTTCCTGAATTTTTAGGCTCAAATGACAAAGAGAATGGCGGCATATGGCGGCCAGGGCTTATATAGGGGGAGGGACCCTGTCGCCCCCCCCCCCAACGGGCGACAGGCCCCTATCGCCCTGGGGTGGGCGACAGGCCCCTGTCGCCCGTTGGGGGGGGGGGGCGACATGCTCTTTTTTTTCAGGGACCTCGTTGCGAATTTGAAGAAAAAAAAATAACACTTAGGGTCTGTCGCCCTTTGGGGGGGGCGACCGGTGGGTATTTTTGAAATATTTCAAAACGAACATATATTTTTGAAATTTTTATTTTTTAAAAATATAAAAAAGAAAAAAGCGCTCGACAGAGCAAGCCAGAACTCGTGCTGTTTGAGGCCTTCCAGTTTCCAATCCGAGAGGTGGCAACGTGGGGACATCCCATTGGATGGCGCTGGATGCGCTCTCTCCCCTTCCTGCCTGCGGCAGAGCAGCACACTCCCCTTCCTGCCTTCCATCTCCGAGCTGCCATGCCACGCCGCCATGGACAGCGGAACCCCACCGCTGCATAATCCACCGAATACCAAGACGCCCGCCACGTCTCTATCTCACATCGGAAAATGGAAGAAGGCCGTGGAGGTGGGGGATCTCCCACCGTCGGCGTATGCCATGACCCCCGTGAGGGAGCGGCGCAGCGTCCCCCGGTGAGCGGCGGCGCCCCGTCCCCCGACAAGCAGCGGCGCCCCGTCCTCGCTGACGAGCGGCGGCCCCGGGCGAGGGTGCCTGCTGCGGCGGCCTCCGGCGAGGGCGCACATGGAGGCAGCCTCTGACGGCGCTCGCGGAGTCACGGTGGCCCCCGCAAGGGCGCACGCCATGACCCCAGCGAGGAAGCGCCTTGGCGGCGCACCCCCCAGCACGACTGCCTCAACATGCTCAGGATGGAGGCGAGCCTGGCGTCCTTCGTGCGGCTACTGTGGCGCAGCCGCGCATGGGCCAAGGCGGAGCCTAGGCCGGTGCTCCAGATCCGCAGCCACTACGCCGGCAAGGTGAGGTCTTCCGTCCTCCTCCTCTTCCTATGGTTTGTATTTCAGATCAGGAGAGTTTTGATGGTACGTATGTCAGATCAGGATAGTTCCGATGGTTTGTGAGGGAAACATGTAATGTTTGTTCATCTTTTTTTGCATGATAGATTGGGGCACACTCGATGGTATGGTGCCAGACCAACAAAAGTAGTACTGCAGCCCATTAACGCAGATTAGATGCAAGATGACTCTGAACTTTCAGCATGGAAAGTGAAATAGTGCATTTCTGCTTCTTTGTAGCTATAGGTGCTATATCAGTTCATCCGCTAATTTGTTGCTCAATGAAATGAACCAATGACTGTAACCACAACCCTTATTTATAATTAATCTTTGGATATCAAAATACACACAATTATCAGTCACATGTGTTTGTTAATATATTCTAGGTTCATCTGATGCACGATGTGGGACTATTGTGTTTTTTCATGGGGCTCCTATTCAATCATTTTTGCTACCTCATTAGATAATAACATGGTTCTGATTAGGCAATAATATGATTCTGAACCATGCAAAATAGTTTACTTGATTAAGCAATGTTTAATTTATAAATTTATAATATATTTTTCAGTGGTTGCCTAAAGTACTAGGTAATATATAACTATTAGCACTGGTATTTGACACATAACCTAGTTCTTTTAGCCTGATCTGACCACATAGGAGTAAATGCTATGCGTGCAATCATCATTTGCTAAAAATTCCACATAGGTGCTAAACTCAACTTACCAAAATCATTAGATTCATGAATGGTTGTGCTTAATAAACTACACTACCTTGTTGATGCCTTGATGGTCCTGAAAAATCCCAAATAAGCAAATGTGAGCACAAACAAGACAAAGAAACTCAGTATTATTTGCTATTATATGATTTCTAGCATTTAAGTTGAAGCCAAGCAGTTTAGTGATTATTCAATACCAATTTAGTAATTTAATATAGACAATAATATTGTATTTGTTAGGCAATAGCATTAATAATTCATTGATTAAACATATTCGATTTACTAGAATTTATTTGTAGGTTTCCATTGCTTGAGATGCAGGAGAGGTTGTTGGAGATGGAGTCGGAGGACTGCTTGATGAGGAGGTTGGAGCCTACGGAGTCGATCAGGTCGTGGTAGCTGCGGCCGATGAGCTGCCGGAGCTCCTCCTTAGCGGAGATCTCGCGGCGGGTGGCACCCTTCGCCGCGCGGATCTCTGGTATGTGCTTGGTGCGGAACAGCTCGTCGGTGTCGGCCGTTGCTGCCTCGGATGGCCGCCGCAGGCATCGCAGCCGCGCTTGCCCGGTGGATCTTCGACTTTTATTGTATTTTCTCACACATATTTATCCCCCAATCCCTGAATGCTTTCACATTTGTTTCAGCCTTTGTTTTCTGTGAATTGAAGATCCCTGGAGAATGTTAGAGTTTTTGCTACTAGCACGAAGGCTGCCTCCTGGTGAGAAAGTGCATAAAGGTTAGTCAGACCCATTCATTTTTTTCAGTTGTGTTTAGTTCTTGTTAGTTGATCTACTCTCTCAAGGGTTAGTTTATCTTCAAAGATCAACATTCATGCTGGAAGCTTCTCAAATCCTTTTTTTCTAGACAGTAACATATTTTTCTACAGTCAGATCAGTACTATTTCTTGGTAATAATGTTTTTTCTACAAGCAGATCAGTCTATTTCTAGGTAATAATATTTTTCTACAAGCATATCAGTACTATTTATAGGCAATAATATATTTTTATACAAGCAGATTAGTACTATTTCTAGGCAATAATGTATTTTCTATACAAGCATATCATTACTATTTCCAAGCAATAATATATTTATTACGAGCAGATCATTACTATTTTCCAGGAAATAATGTATTTTTTATACAAGCAGATCAATTTTTTTTTGTTCAGAGAAATCTTGCATGTTTTTGGTTCACTCAGCATCAAAATCACTAATCCAGTTTCTAATCTGCATTCAATCAGGAACTAAAAAAAACTCCTTGGTCTTGATAGAATTTTTCTCTTGTTACATTAATAATTCTATTGAAGTGCTTCTATCGGAAATTCTCTATTGTATCTTATGTTCCTTACATTTTTTTTCATGTGCAGCGAGGAGAACTTATAGCTTAAATTCTGCAGACTTGGCATCAATAAAGGTGGTGCCTGTAGGTAAGACATTTCTTTTTGGTCTAACTTACTTTTTGATTGCTTTGGTTTTGGTGAAAGGGAGAGATCAATTGCACATCATGTATGCAATTCAACATCATACTCGCCAGTCTGTTGGTAGAGTTTGTTGCTGATTTACGCTTGTCAAGCCGCGACATTACGTAAAAGCCATGGCTGGTTTTCTTTTGCTTCGGTTTAGGCACATTAATATTCTGGGTTAGACAATTCTTCTGAGCAACTCAGTGCATTAAAATATGATTAGGTAGTATGAAGATGCATTAAAGTAGGAATTCATCAAAGTAAGCAACTCAGTGCATTTTATCTCGGTAACTCAATGCATATATATAGGCAATAATGTGTTAAGAACATGACAAACCCATTTTAACTGGGCAATTCTTCTGAGTTTCCACACATGCAACACGTGCATGTATTCAGGCAACAATGTGTCAAGAACAAGGTAGAATAATGCAATTCTTTAGGTAATTTTATCTCTCATACCTAATTGTTTTTGCACTGCTACAAGTTCTCTAATCAAAGCATTATTTCGCAGGTCTTCAGCAGCATAGGAGGAAGGACGGGGGTGGAGAGAACAATATGTGCAGATTTGAAGCAGATTACGTAGATAAAGCAGACAAAATAAATACTTATGTGCAGTTATGCTGGTAGTATAGCTCAAGAACTATAGTCATATATGCATGTGTATGTAAGGCACCAGACAAAAGAAGGTTGGGTAGAAATACAGTGGATTTTGTGTGAATCTTGGTTATTACATCGATCTTGTTTTTTCTCTGTGTTGTGATTTTTCAGCTTGGCAGGCAGGCAAATAGGGGGAGGAGGGATGCGAGTCTTGGATGGTGGAGGTGGATCCGCCTGGGCAGCGAGCCCATTTTTTTGCCACGCGTGTAGCGCTTGTTGGTGCTACTACTTTCAAAAATAGAAAGGCTATACCGGTTGGCGCTACTACTTCCAAAAATAGAAATGCCGTACGGACAGCCTATATTACGGCCGGCTGTGATTGTTGTCGGTCGAAACCCACCGGCGAGCAGCGATAGGCAAGACGAAGAGCCGGGAGGTCACCGAAGCACTGGCAGGCACTGCTCCCTCGTCGACGGCCCGCAATTCCGTCACGCGCCCGGAGATTCCGGAGAACGTCGGGCGTGCCACCTGACCTATACCTGATCAGGAAGGTGTGAACGTACTTCAAGCGGTTTGCCTGCGTATAAAGACACGTGTAAACATAAGTCCGAGCCGTGGGGTCGGCTCCCCGGGACGACTCTTGCATCGGGTTTAAAGAGCTGATCGAGTCCCGGTGTCAGATTAGATCTATGCATCTGATATCAGTGGATAAAGCATGTAATTATGGAAACTGCTTCAATTAAACCTAGCTAATCTAATCTATGATGGTAAAGCTTCACTGCTAGATCGGAACATCCTACACGTGATTGAGCCTAACGAACATATGAAACAAACATGCATCAACCCAAACAGAGGCCTAAGAACAAGCAAGAGCTAATTCTCGGATCAATTCCCTATCAAGATCAAAGCAAAGCACTTAAAATGTCGCCGGATCGTTCAACCCGTTTGCAAGGCCTAACCTAGCAGATATTACGCTAATTCCCAATCATGAGAACGAACCATAACAGATCAGATCTACTAAACATAAAAGAAGCAGGGTGTTGCCTTTACGCAGCTAACTCTATGCAACAAGAGCTAGTATAAGATGATGACATGATCGCGTAAAGACAACATGATATTCGTAGACGATAAGCAACAAAAGCATGATAGATCTACTAAAGCTGTGCTACGAACACCAAGATAACTAGTACTACTCGCCATCAAAAATGCTTCAGTACGAGTAATACCAAGGTAAAGAGCAAGAACAATGCTGCCTTGATCGCACGGGGCGATCAAGGCAGCATGGCGCTTACTTGGATGAAACCCTAAGATTAGGGGTGGCGTTGCGCCGAGAGTTGTTGTTTGCGAGACGTGATGATGTTCTCCTTTTCACGAATAACATAGGGTACATATTTATAGTCCGGAGACTTGGGAAACAATCTAATCCTATCTTGTCCCGATCAGACTCTATCTCTAATCTTGAACTAAATCTAAAGATACATGGCCCATGTGGCCCAAATGCTCATGCATGAGCCGATTTACAAGCCTTCTTAATCTTCTGCTTTAAGCCCAACTTGCTTTCGGCCCTGTTAATTTATGGCGATAACACATGCCCCCCTGGTTTTGGCAATGATAATTCCAAAACCACTCCATCGCTTCATCTTCCCGTTAATGCTCATTAAAACACACTGCAACCACCAAGGAAGACGCAACATCTCTGCAACTGGCTCCTCGTAGAATGTGAAACTGCCGATCCATCTTCCATCTTTTTACTATTTAATCTCATCCCGAATCGGCTCTCTTCACAGCAAACTCCATCTTCCTCCCAAAGCCATGTAGCGCAGAAGAAACCCCAACCTTCCAGCAACCAATAGCCATGGCGATCTCCTCCTCTTCCGGCTCCAACTCCTTCGGAGATTCTTCCTCCTCTTCTTCTTCTTCTTCTTCTTCTTCTTCCCTCTCCGCTTCTTCCATCGACTCCATCCCGGAGAGCCGAGAGCCGACTCCTGAGTGGGACCCGACAGCAGCGTACGAGGCACTGGCTCCTCTGCATTGGGATGCAGAGGAGTTCGACTTCGGGGTCATCTCCGAGGAGGACGAGCCCGAGACCGAGGGGGAAGACCTCCAGTTCCTGTTCCAGGAAGAACTGGAGAGCAGCAGCGATGACAAGTTCTCCTGGGACGGAGTCGATTCCTCCTCAGAAGAGGAGATCGACTCCTCCTCCGGCGACGACCCGATGGGAGGGAATCCCTTCCGATTCCTCGGGTCCTCCGAGGAGAACAGCGAAGAAGAGAGCGTCGGCAACAGCGACGGCTAGAGCGACGACGTCGAGACGGACGGCGGCAGCAGCGCCTTCGACGGCACCAGCGATGACGACAGCGACGGCGGTGATGCGCCGGCCCGTAGCCCCAAGCGGTGATGTCCCCTTTAAACTTTCATCCAAGGCAAATTGCACAAATTGGGGCACTTACATGATCAGCACATGAAAACAAGAGGTCCAGTGACTGAAAAATAACACACAGCCTTCTTAAATCTTTGGCTAGAGCACTTCATCTTCTGTGGCCCTTTTTTAGCTCCAACTAAGAATTATCTTCCCTTGGCCTATCATCTGGCCCACGGCAACCGCACTGGCCTAGGTAAACTTTTTCTTGGAGAAACCTACAGATATCTCCATTTGATGACATCTAACTTGCTTAACCAAAAAAAACTGAGAATTGGAGGCCCTTGGTGGTTTATTCAGTTGTGGGCACAACTGTACTTTCAGCACCAGATCCCAAACTTTCAAGGCCTGACCAAGAATTCCTTTCCTGATGAGAGTGGCAAACCAATTAGATGTACTAGTTATGGCCAAGCTTTATTTAGTCTTTCTGGCAGTAAACTGAACCCGACAGATGCAGCAAAATGGTTCAGAGTCTTCTACAAAGGCCTAGACAACCCTCTCTTTTTCCCATTCACTGAATCTGAACCCTTCGAGAACCCAATTGCCTTCAGATTAGATAGCTTTGCCGATGACAACAGCACTCGGTATCTGTACTCTTTAATGATCCGACCTGGCTTCCTTCCTGTTGGCATTAGCACCTCCAATAGAATTATCAAGCCAGGTTACGAAACCTACCAACCGGTCATAGCAGCTCGGCAATTTGGCCTAGGACAAGTCCCTCCCCACTTCCATATTCACCACTTGGTGGAGAGTAGAGCCGAACTGCCCGATGGTCTCACCAGCTCACGATGCTACAGCATGTTCGATGATCTCCACATTCCAATACCAGCCGATCTGTCCTTTGATCCTTCATCAATCGATTTTAGCACATGGTGGGGAATGTGGAAAACACATGTATTCAGGAAAGCTCTAGGTCCTCGACTGCAGCAAATTGACCCTGAATACGTAATCCCCGAAGAAGAGGTACTGAATTTATGCATTCATTCTTTCCAAGTCCTCTATTTTTTTCTCTTAACTAATCCTGCTCATCCTGTTTGCAGCAACAAGATGGTCCAGAACCTATGACCAGCAACGGGGAGCCATTCTACTTTCTTCCAACTGCCCCTGATGTACTCTTCTGCAAGGGATCACCATCAATGAAGAAAGCGATAATAACTATTCAGCCAGACTTACTTCAGTCGGCTTCCAAATGAAGACAAGCTTCTGCAATTGTTGCCCCCCGAGTTCCAACCAAAAAGAGGAAGATGATTACCAAAAGGATCATTAAGAAAATTGTCCAATCTTCCCCAAGTCCATCAGATACTAACTCCAACTAGCTGATTCATCTTTTCTGAAACTTCTTCCTTATGCACATATATTCTGGTTGACCATAATTTTATTTTCAGGACATGGCTGAAGACATCCCCAATGCAGAAAGCCCAATACAACATGAGATGACTGCAAATCCTAATGTACTGATAGAGGCAAGCCAGGGGCAAGCTGACACAGTCAATGTTCTTGATATCGACACAAGCTCTATTAGGACGATCGCTCTTGAACCGCCCAACGCTTCTTCTTCAGAACAGGTAACATTACAAGAACCAATTCTGAACTAGCCGATAGCTTCATAAATGCACCTTGCTCTAACTTCAGATATGTTCATAGGGCTTTGACAATTCAAGTTTGCTTTCCTTTGACCCGGCATCAATGGGTCTGACTGCCCCTGGAACAAAAGCACCATCTTTGCAGCAATCGGCTAACTTGGCAAATCAGCTTCAACTCATCAAGGATCTGCTATCTGGTCCGATCATTACTCTGGTTGATGATTCCAGCAAGATAAAAGAAATTCTTAAGCAGATATAATCCCAGCTTCCAGAATCACTTTGAGTCAAACTTTGGCCCGCCGGCCATCTTTCTTTCTTTCGGGCAGAGGTGAAGGCAGCACAACAAAGAATAGAAGCACGTCGTTCTCAAGTCTCTCTGAAAACTGACATTGCTCAAAAGTGCAAGGCCCTCAACCAAAAGAAGGCAACTCTGGATGCTAAAGTTGATAACTCCAAGAGCACAAGACGACTCAACCTCTTGGAAAAGGAACTGATGGAACTTGAAGAAAAGGTCCGCAATACCGAAAGACTAATCCAAGAGGAGAAAGCTTCGATCGCAAACTCCAAGCAGGAAGCCCAAGAAATGACTGAACAAATACAGGCAGAGTTTGCAGAGATAAGCACCTTGAGTCGACAGATAATATCAGGCGATGACAAGGACGGCGAAGAAATCATTGCAAGAGCTGACGCTGTACGTGCAGACGCCATCCATGCCATAGAAGGATTCCTTAACTAGTAAAACTATTCAGAAAACATTTGATGTTGCCTGTTAAACCTGAAACTTGTACTCATTTAAAACACCTTAAGTCGATGGTTACACATCGGCTATCTTGCTTCTCATATGTATTTTTACTAGCCAACTCAACGTGTTGGCCTCTCATTCTTTTTTTTACCGGCCAACTCAACGTGTTGGCCTATCTCTCTTTTTTTTTACTGGCCAACTCAATGTGTTGGCCTATCTCTCTCTTTTTTTTACTGGCCAACTCAACGTGTTGGCCTTTCTCTATACAGCCAGATGGATCTCATCGGCTCTTGTTACTCGCTTTCCCACGTGCTCGGGAAATACTTCTTGAGGTGTTGGCCATTGACAGCAACAAGAAACTTGACGCCGTCCAATTCCTCGAGTATGTATGCATTCCCAGGCAAAACCTGATCAATCTTGTACGGCCCATGCCAAGTTGGAGACCACTTGCCATACTTTTTATCTTTAGTTCCCAATGGCAACACTGCCTCCCAAACCAAGTCTCCAACCTGGAAATTCTTTGGCTTGACCTTCTTGTTGTACGCACGAGCAACTTTAGCCTTGTTTTCCTTAATCCTCTCCAATGACCAAAGCCTTAGCTCTGTCAGGTCCTCCACATTGTCATTCATCAAGGCTGCATATTGTTCAGTTGTCAGATCGTTTTGGAACTCGACACGCCTTGATCCAACTGTGATTTCCCATGGCAACATAGCGTCTTGGCCGTAGACTAAATAGTATGGCGATGTCTTGGTGGACCCGTGACATGAAATATGATACGCCCACAAAGCTTTTGACAACACCTCATGCCAGCGCCTAGGATATTCATCAATCTTTCTCTTTATGAGCTTGATGAGGCTCTGGTTGGATTCTTCAGCCTGTCCATTAGCTTGGGCATAGTATGAAGATGATCTGATCAACTTAATCCCCATGTCATCGGCGAACTTTCCGAATTCCTCTGATATAAAGACCGATCCTCCATCGGTTGTAATGGTTTGAGGAATCCTAAATCTGTGAATGATGTGTTCTTTGACAAAACTGATCACATCTCTTGACGCTACTGACTTCATGGGCACTGCCTCTACCCACTTTGTGAAATAATCTGTAGCAGCTAAGACCCACTGGTGACCCTTGCCAGATGATGGGTTGATCTGACCAATCATGTCCATGGCCCAACCTCTGAATGGCCACGGTTTGATGATAGGATTCATTACCGATGCTGGCACTATCTGAATTTTGCCAAACCTCTAACATGCCTGACATCCCTTGTAATATTTGAAGCAATCTTCAAGCATAGTGGGCCAGTAATAACCCGATCGCCTAATCAGCCACTTCATCTTATGAGCCGATTGATGAGTACCGCAGGTTCCCTCATGAACCTCATGCAAGAGCCGATTTGACTCTAAAGGTCCCATACATTTAAGCAGTAGTCCTTCCAAGGTTCTGTAAAACATATCATCACCTATCAGAACATACTTCATAGCCCTGAGTCTTATCCTCCTGGGTGCCCCCCGAGCCGAATCCTTCAAATAATTGAAGATATCGGCTCTCCAGTCTCCAGGTTCTAGAAACTGAACCTCTACGTCGACTCCATCGGTTGTTTCCTTGTATCCGGAAGCCATCTATGCCAAATTATTGGCTTCATTGTTCAGAGTTCTGTGTATCCAGTGGAAATTGATGTACCTGAATTGTGACATCAACTCATGGCACTGCATCCATATCGGAAAAAGAGCCTCCCTCTCACATCTGTATTCTTCCGTGAACTGAGAAATCACTAGCTTCGAATCTCCAAATATTTCCACCGGTTCTGCACTAGCTTCGAGGAGCAGTTCCATCCCTTTGCGAACGGCTTCATATTCCACCAAATTATTGGTGCATGGGGCAGTCATCCTGATGGAAAAGGAGTAAGACGCCCCTCGAGGCGACACCAACAGAATTCCCACACCGCGCCCATCATCACAAGCTGATCCGTCAAGAAACATAGCCCAAGCACGAATAAACAGTGCAGCAATATCAGTGCTGATCCTGTCTGCAACAAGATCCGCCAGTGCCTGTCCTTTGACTGCTTTTGCAGGCTGATATCGAATATTGAACTCTGACAATGCAAACATCCATTTTCCAAGCTGGCCTTTCAGAACAGGAGCCGACAGCATGTGCTTTATGACATCCGATTTGCATATGACAATTGTTTCCGCTGAGAGCAAAATATGACGAAGCTTTGTACATGTAAAGAATAAGCAAAGGCAAAGCTTCTCGATTTCAGGATACCTGGTCTCAGCGTCTAACATGTGCCTGCTGAGGTAGAAAACCACCCTGCTGAGGTAGAAAACCACCCTCTCCTGGCCGTCGTGCTTCTGGATTAACACCGAAGCAATGGAAGTGTCACCCACAGATAGGTACACATAGAACGGCCTATCTTGCTGAGGAGGAACAAGCACTGGGGGCTTTGATAAATATTTTTTGATTTCATCGAAAGCTTGCTGCTGTTCTGCCCCCCAACGAAACTCATCATCGGATTTGATCTTCACTAAACCCATGAACGGTTCGATGCGCCTAGACAGATTAGAAATAAATCATCTGACAAAGTTAATTTTACCGATGAGCTTCTGCAACTCTTTCTTCGTAGTAGGTGGCTTCATCGTCTTCACAGCTTCTTGACTCTTCAGGCTGATCTCGATTCTCCGTTCATGCACCAGGAATCCGAAAAATTGACTGGCCGATACACCAAAAGCACACTTCTTTGGGTTCATTCTGAGCCCAAACCTTCGAGTCCGCTCCAAGACTTGACGCAGATCTTCTAGATGCCCCCCAGCTGATTTGGACTTGACCACAACATCATCAATATAAATTTCTACCAGTTTGCCGATGAGATCATGAAAAATGTAATTCATGGCACATTGGTATGTTGCACCGGCATTTTCCAATCCAAAGGTCATAACCAAGTACTCGAACAAGCCGACCGCGCCTGGTACTCTGAACGCGGTCTTGTTCACGGCTTCTGGGGCCATGAAGAGCTGGTTGTAGACGGCATTACCGTCCATAAAACTCATCATTTTGTGGCCGGCAGCTGCGTTGATCAATGTCTCTGCAACAGGCATCGGGTATTCGTCCTTTGGCGTCGCTCTGTTGAGATCTCTAAAATCGACGCAGACACGCCATCGGCCATCCTTCTTTTGTACCGGTACCACGCTAGAGATCCATTCTGCATACCGGCACGGCCTGATGAACCCAGCATCCAACATCTTCTCCACCTCTTTCTTGACTTCCTCTAGGACTTCGGCCTTCATCTGACGTGCTCGTTGCTGAAATGGCCGAAACCCTTTCTTGAGCGGGAGCCGATGCTCGACGATGCTTCTGTCTAGACCGGATATCTCAGTGTAGTCCCATGCAAAACAATCCCGGTACTCTTTAAGCAGTGCAATCATCTCCTTACGCAAGACCGGATCCAACTTTTTGCTGATAAATGTCGGCCGTGGCTTATCCCCAGGACCGATGTCAACCTCTTCCAAATCATCAGCTGACGTGTACCCGTATCCCAGCTTGCGTCGTCTGAAAAACCAGCTGCGAAAGCAGGCGAGTCTTCGTTATCCACAAGATCAGCGGCGAACACAAGGAGATGACAAGAAAAATCATTTGGCCAACAGCATGGGCTGGCCGTTTCTATACTTCCATTGTCATTCGAAACCAAATAGTCAATGAGTGGCCAACTGCCAGAGCAGGCCATTGTATGTACATGATGTAACAATTCTGACCCCAAATAAGATTTTTCTATTTTTTGGGGCCGGTCGCTGGGACCGGCCTCTCTAACTCTATTACCACCCGTAGCATGCCAGGACGTGTTTACTCTGTGAGGCCGGTGGATAAGACCAGCCTCAGTCCATTTTTTGTCGCCTCGATCCAATCACAGTCTTCCAGTGAAATCCCTGAGATCGGCTCTTGTCCTTCTACGTCCCAGGCGTTCATATCTGCGAGCGAGACCTCGCTGGCATCGTCTGCAGGGACCACTTCTACTTCATCGCCATCCCATTGGACCAGATACTGATGCATTGTGGAAGGGATACAATAGTTGGTGTGAATCCAATCTCTCCCAAGCAACACCATGTATGTACTCTTGCTGTTGACGATGAAGAATGAAGTCGGGATCGTCTTGCGGCCCACTGTCAACTCCACATTAAGAACCCCCATTGCCTCCGATGGTTACCCATTGAAGTCATTGAGCGTCACGTTGGTCTTGATGAGGTCGGCAGAAGAACGCCCCAACCGGCGCAGCACTGAATATGGCATCAGGTTGACTGCAGCACCGGTGTCAACCAACATCCTGTTAACGGGTTTACCGTTGATGAAGCCCTTGAGATACAGCCCCATCAAATGTTTGTAGATTTTTTCCTTTGGCTTCTCGAAGATGATCGGCTGGGGGCCAAGATCCAACTGCACAATAGGCAAATCCTCCGGTTGGGGTGCCCGGAACTCTGATGGGAGCACGAACACCATGTTCACATCAGCCGATGGCTTCTCATCGGCTTTTGTCTGCTTGGGGCGCCACTCTTTTCTTGGAGGGTGCCTTTCCACCCTTTGCGGGTGCCTGACCTGTTCTGCGAGATCCGGACGCGCCTTGCTCAGCACGTCAAGGTATCTTGCTTCTGCCTCTTCTAGATTGCGCAAGCGCTGAACTCTGCTCTTCTGCGAGCGATTAAGCCCGTCAGGACACCACCGTGGGCGATGGTACCTGTCTTCTTCCTCTGGCTCGAAATCACCCCTGGTCGGCCGCCCAACGTGATCGTCATGACGCACTTTGGGCCCCAAGCGCCGGAACACCGATGTCTGGCCTGACTGGCGTGTCCGAGGCCTGCACTCCAGACAATCATCTATAGTAGGCAATCGGCTCATGCCGGAATTCCAGCAGTACCTGAAGAACGGGCAATGCCAGTGGTCGCGTATAGCCTGGTGCCTTCCAAGCGTCCTCCCTGTGCGGTGCTCATATTCCTCTTCTTCCGATTGATATCGGCGACATAGCTTGTGCTGGTATTCATATTTTTACAGAAGCCGATCAGAAGCTGGAAGCTGATTATGGATGTGACGCACTTGCCCTTCAATAATATGCTGTCGCCCTGGCTCATTTTGATCTTGGGGCCGTTTGCCAGAAATGGCCTCTCTCCTCTGCTCATCACGACGGCGTACAGGCCCTGCCATGTTGATCTGGAATGAAAAATTCTGGCCTGTAGGAGTGAAGTCTGACAACTCTACCACGTTGGCTTGTGGGAAGGGCTTCGTGTCAACCTTCATCGTGTGTTGGGCTAGAATTAATCGGCCTTGCTCGATAGCCGATTGAATCTGACGGCGCAGCTCCTTGCATTCACCCGTGGCATGAGTGAACGAGTGATGCCATTTATAGTATAGCCTCCCCTGCAGCTCTTGTGCGGTTGGCAACTTGTGATTCTCTGGGAGCTTCAGCTGTTTTTCTTTGAGCAGCAGATCAAATATCTGCTCCGCTTTGGCCACGTCGAAGTCGAAGCCCTTCACAAGCCCCTGCTATTTGATCCATTTGCACGGGACGGGGTTTGCCCCCCCCCCCCGAGTCCACTCTGCCACGGCCACTTCTTGTTCCTCACCAGAGTCATCAGATTCATCCGCTTGGGCCATGTTCACATGGCACTTGAACTTGTCCTGGTACAGCTCAGGGTGGTAGTGTTCATATGCCGTAAGCTTCTGCACCAGGTGTGCCAGAGATGCGAACTCCAACTGGAAAGCCATATCCTTGATTGGCTTAGCGAGTCCCAGAATTGCCAGATCGACTGCCTCCTTCTCCGTAATGCGTGATGAGTAGCATCGATTCTTGACCTCTCTGAAGCGTTGTATGTATTCCGACACAGTCTCTCCTCACTTCTGCCTGACTTGGGCGAGGTCGGCAATCCCAGCTTCAGCAGCCTCCGAGTGATACTGGGTATGGAACTGATCTTCCAGCTGCCTCCAAGTTCGAATCGAATCTGGAGCCAATGACGCGTACCATCCAAAAGCTGGGCATGTAAGAGATTGGCCGAAGAACCGGACCCTCAGAGGATTCGATACTGAGATCATCCCAAGCTGCGTTAAGTATCGGCTCACATGCTTAATAGAGCTGGCTCCTTCTGACCCGCTGAACTTGGTGAACTCAGGGAGCCGATACTTGGGTGGCAACGGGATCAAGTCGTAGTCACTTGGATACGACTTGGAATAGCCGATCGCTTTTCTCTTGGGCAGGATGCCGAACTGGTCTCTCAGTATTGCACTGACCTGCTCCACACTAAGAACTCCTGGGGCCGATGGCTTAGCACTCGGCCCGGTAGCGTACTTTGCCAGCCACGCTTGTTTCTCCGCATCTGCACCAGAAGCTCCAGGGTTTACCAACTGCACCGAGTGTGTTGGATTGACGCTGTCAAGGATGTATGCGCACGTGTAGCCGTGCGGGATCTCCTTGGGTGGCTCGGTCAGGAACTGGCCTTCTCCAGGATCACCGCCGATCTTGTGGACGACATAGATCGGCGAACTCTGCTGTCCTGCTGCCGCGAGTGAGTAAGACACTGGCGGCCTAGATTGCAGTGCAGCTTCCCCCCTGTGACTCCCCAGAATTGCTCCTGATGGGGAGTACTGGTTCTTAATCACCTCCTAGAAAACGCGATGTGCCACGCGCTCAAGCTCGTTCAGCAGGCTTTCTGAGTGCCGATGAAGCGTATGAGCCACCATGTAGTTCATCTCCTAGCGTAGGGCCCTGGTTCGCTCCTCTGACGGCACGAACAGATCAACGTTGTTGAGAGCGCCTTCTGGCGAGAACCCCTTCCACCTGATGCCATGGTTGCGGGTCCTCTCAAAAGAGCCGATGAGATCGGCTTCGAACTGAGCTTTGACCTCATCGTATTTTTGCTTATGTTCCAAAGTCAGCTCTTCATACGTGACAGGTTTGGTGACCGGCGGAACCGGTGCTTGGTCCTGAGCTCCTGTCATCTCTGCGGTGGGCGTTGTTGTTGAGGAAGGTCCCACCGGGCGTGCCAGAATGTGTTGTCGGTCGAAACCCACCGGCGAGCGGCAACAGGTAACATGAAGTGCCGGGAGGTCACCGGAGCGCTGGCAAGCACTGCTCCGTCGTCGACGGCCCGCAATTCCGTCACGCGCCCGGAGATTCCGGAGAACGTCGGGCGTGCCACCTGACCTATACCTGATCAGGAAGGTGCGAACGTACTTCAAGCGGTTTGCCTGCGTACAAAGACACATGTAAACATAAGTCCGAGCCGTGGGGTCGGCTCCACGGGATGACTCTTGCATCGGCTTTAAAGAGCCGATCGAGTCCCGGTGTCAGATCAGATCTATGCATCTGATATCAGTGGATAAAGCATGTAATTATGGAAACTGCTTTAATTAAACCTAGCTAATCTAATCTACGATGGTAAAGCTTCACTGCTAGATCAGAACATCCTACACGTGATTGAGCCTAACGAACATATGAAACAAACATGCATCAACCCAAACAGAGGCCTAAGAACAAGCAAGAGCTAATTCTCGGATCAATTCCCTATCAAGATCAAAGCAAAGCATTTAAAATGCCGCCGAATCGTTCAACCCGTTTGCAAGGCCTAACCTAGCAGATACTACGCTAATTCCCAATCATGAGAACGAACCATAACAGATCAGATCTACTAAACATAAAAGAAGCAGGGTGTTGCTTTTACGCAGCTAACTCTATGCAACAAGAGCTAGTATAAGATGATGACATGATCGCGTAAAGACAACATGATATTCGTAGACAATAAGCAACAAAAGCATGATAGATCTACTAAAGCTGTGCTACGAACACCAAGATAACTAGTACTACTCGCCATCAAAAATGCTTCAGTACGAGTAATACCAAGGTAAAGAGCAAGAACAATGCTGCCTTGATCGCACGGGGCGATCAAGGCAGCATGTCGCTTACTTGGATGAAACCCTAAGATTAGGGGTGGCGTTGCGCCGAGAGTTGTTGTTTGCGAGACGTGATGACGTTCTCCTTTTCACGAATAACATAGGGTACATATTTATAGTCCGGAGACTTGGGAAACAATCTAATCCTATCTTGTCCCGATCGGACTCTATCTCTAATCTTGAAATAAATCTAAAGATACATGGCTCATGTGGCCCAAATGCTCACGCAGGAGCCGATTTACAAGCCTTCTTAATCTTCTGCTTTAAGCCCAACTTGCTTTTGACCCATAAATTGTTAATTTATGGCGATAACAGTGATATAGCCTGGTCCTATTTCTAATGGGGTTCTTTATTTTGGTTTTATTTTCATTATTAGCATGTCATGTAAGTTTCTCTGATGACGTGATATAAGAGAAGCAAGCGGTCGCCTGAATAGCTAGATGAACATTCAACAATGATGAATGTACGACCTACTTTTTTAATACTATCAGCTTTGATCACTTCATTTGTTTTAAAATACTTGACACTTCAAGTTTTATAAAAATTTAATAAACCTTCCTTCATAAAAAAGGGTAAAGTCCGATTTACAACCCTGAACTTTCACGATCGTCCGATTTTCAACCCGAAACTCCTAAACTAGACATTCTACACCCTGAACTAACGAAACCGTGCAAATTACCCCCCTAAATAGAATCCACCCCAGTTTTCAGCCATGTCACCTGTCCATGTGGCGCCAGTGGCCACGTCAGCTACCCTCTCCTCTCTTTCTCTCACAGACAGGTGGGCCACACCTCTCCTCTCTCCTCTGCACTGCGGCTACGCGCGGGGCGAGGCAGCAGCAACGGTCGTACGCGAGGTGGCAGCTGCGGCGACGCATGGCTGCCGGGCCACCATCAAGCTCTGCGCCCATGGCGGAGCGAGGCCGGGCGCGGTGCTGGCGAGCGCAGGCGGAGCGCCGGCGGTGGGAGGGGGAGCTGGCGGCGGGCCTCGCAGCGGCGCCCCCTGCCCCTGCTCTCCCGGTGCAGGGCCATGGTGGACGGCTCCCCGGCGGTCCTCCTCCCTCCTCGGCGGCTTCGCGCGGCGGCGGCGGACCCTCCCCTGCTCCGGGCGGCGGGGAGGACCTCCAGCTCCGGAGCGAGGCCATGCCACTCCCCTGCTCCGGTGGAGGAGCTCCAGCTCGGGCCTCGGGGACGGCCGCTCCGGAGCTCCGGCTCGGGCCGTGCCGTGGCGGAGGCGGAGCGCGGCGCTCCATGGCGGGGGCAGAGGTAGAGCGCGGTGCGGCGGGGCCGGGGCGCAGCGTGGCAAGGGCGGAGCGGCGCGCGCGGTGCAGCGTCGCACTGGCGGCGGCCAGATCCGGCGACCTCGACCTCTGTCCTCATCCGGCGGCGGCGGAGCAGGACTAGGGGAAGGCGGCGACAGAGGCTCGGCGCGGCGGGCGGGTCAGCAGCTCCTCGCGGCGGCGGCTCCTCGCGCCCGGTGTGGAGCTCTATTCCAGCGTGCATGAGGCTCGGCCGATGGCCTCCTCGCACCTCTGCTCTGCTCTGCTCGGCGGGCGGAGGTGGCCGGCGGGTGGAGGTGGCGTCTGGGCGGAGAATGGGGAGGGAGAGAGGGCACCGAGGAGGGAGAGAGGGTGGCGAGGCCACGGCGGCAGAGGTGAGAGCAGTGGTGTGGCCCACCTGTCTGTGAGAGAAAGAGAGAGAGGAGAGGGTAGCTGACGTGGCCACTGGCGCCACCTGGACGGGTGACGTGGCTGAAAACCGGGGTGGATTCGGTTTAGGGGGGTAATTTGCACGGTTTCGTTAGTTCAGGGTGTAGGATGTCTAGTTTGGGAGTTCCGGGTTGAAAATCGGACGATCGTGAAAATTCAGGGTTGTAAATCGGACTTTACCAAAAAAAACAGATTTGTGTCGATGCATTGAATTGGAGCCAGTTATTATTTGCCATATTTGCGTGTAGACCAGATACAACGGCAAAACACTGCAACAACATAGCCACAACAGTGAGATCAAACTATGTTAGCTTAACGAACATGACCATGTCATCAGCGTAGATGGACACCCTTCTCGTGATCGGCCTCGGCAAGGAGGTTTTTGCGGTAGGCAAGGAGGTTATGACGTGACCCTCAGCAGCATTTAATTTAAGGGTAACCCTTAATTTAATGCCTCCATCACCCATCACTGCATATTATGCTGCAGCCCTATCAATTTTTGGAAACATTTGATGTTCATTGCCTAATTAAATTTGTGCCATGATAAAAAATAATTAAATTTGAGCGGAAAAATGTATCGAATAATTTTTTCAAGATTTAGGAATTCAAGTTCTCTCGTCATAGAATTAATAAATACCCTATTTTTTATTTAAATAATTTAAATATATTGCACTTGATATGGCGCATATAACCAAAATGAAATGTTTTATACTATGTATAGCGTATATATCAAGTTTTGTGAGATTTTTTATCTGATTACTAAGTTATTTTGGTGAAAGAAAATGTATTGGGAAGAGCTGAAGTTGACCTTGTGGCGCCAATCGCCATGGTGTGGTGCTTAGTTGTTGTCCACCACTCTCACTCTAGTGCTACAAGACCATGCCTTGCTAGCACTGATCAGCAGCGCGGGGATTGTTGTACCAATGCCTGTGACACGATAACTTTATTTTCTCATGCCGGATTAGATATAAAAATTCTTTTTCAGGTGCATTATACTCTAAATATCTTTATAAAAGGGTTAAAAATAAAGGTAAAAACTTCTATACAGGCGTGCGGGCGTTTAGCACCACGCCCGCACGTCTCTCTCTCTCTCTCTCTCTCTCTCTCTCTCTCTCTCTCTCTCGGTGAGTTCCTCCCTAGCGTTCGGCGAGCTGTTCCTCAACGACCTCCTCCCCATGCCCGTGCCCGCGCTAGCACCCACCTCCTCCCCATGTGGATCCTCCCTCTCTTCCCTCTGACGATAGCAAGTTCTGGTGGCGTCGGCAAGGTAGGCCTCCTCCTCCTCCTTCTGGATCTGCTTCTTAGGGTTCCGGTGAGCCTCTCCCCTTCTTTCTACTCTAACTCCGGTGACTATAGAAGGGGCCGACTGAGGGGAGGCAAGCAAGCTAGGTGGTGGGGATGGTGGCCAGGCGGCCTAGGGGCTCTGGCGGTGGTAGCGAGGGGGAGAAGGGTTTTTGTGTACTTCTAGTGCAGATGTAGCACATATATGTGGAATGTACATGCTCTTGATCTTGGGAGCATGATACATTTCTCAACAAAGGTCATAAGGTTTGATCAAACTCAACACAATAGCAAGTAGCATATGTGGAAGGTTGCAAACATATGAGATCATAACATATGACTTCGGTAGGAATTTGCCACCACTGAGGAGTATGTGACACTATGGGTTTCTAACATTTTTATCAAAAAAAAATATCCAAGCACTTTGAATAGAAAAGGTAGGATTGCTCGGCCAGAACTATACCACACTTCACAACAACTTAGTCATGATTGTCCTATAAATATATTTTTCCACAAGCATAAGTATATGTATATGGAACAAACTTTACGCAATCTTCTATCTCAAAGATGTCATAAACATCTCACTTCTCAAAATTTGAATAGAAGTGTGGTTTTGGTTTATTTAGATTGCATGAGAACATGTAAAAATATCACACATATATCAAGTAGATGTGAATGTCAAACCAGCATTTTGAAGTGAAGCATTAGCAGGTGAAAATCAGCTAGTCGTGACACTTTTTTTATTTCTTTACATGTCTTTCTTTTTTATTTTATACTTCTATATTTTCTTTTTAATATAGTAGATGAAATAATAAATCAGTTGATCATCATTTAATAATACTCTATTTAGGTACACAAAACATGGTATACCAATTAATTAAATTGGGCTCTCCTCTAATTATTATCGTATTGGACCAATCTTTTCATTATTGGCTATTGATCCTAATCTTACGCAGGTACACACAACATGAAACTTTAGCGAATAAAAGGAGAAGATAGCATTCAATATAAATACTAATCAACAAAATTCTGATGAGAAAAACATCACATATCTTCTCCAACTCGACTTTAGACAGTGGCTTAAGAAATGTGATTAAGAAAAATAATTATCCGAACCGTTTGATTCATTGCTTATAAAAGATGATGTTTCAACTGAGGGTATCGAAAATATTGAAAGGATTGATGTCTTATGATTCACCATTTGGAACATCTTGTTGGCATTGATCTTTTAGCATAGTGCTTGCAATAAAATGAATATATTTTTAAAATGGAGTATAGTAAGTTATATTATATTAACTTTATCATACAATTTATTAATTATTGGCTCCTAACATTTCAAATAATATCTCTGCTTATTTCTAAATAGCTGACTATTTTCATAATTCATTACTGATTTTGGTAATTAAAATTCTTATCAGATACAGAATTGAAAGTGGACAATGTTTGTGTCTAGATTGTAGTCTTCTCCAACTTGAATCGAGACCGTCTTATCTTATTTATAGATAGATAATTAGTGAAAGAGGCAGAAAAAGGGGTGAGCAGGATGAAGTAGGGCGTGCAACCAACTGGAGACGGCCTTTGCAATGTAACCATGCGTCGCAAGGTAACCACGCAAGAAAGCTGGTGACAACATCGGTGAGCAAAAGAAGGGTTGGCTCGCTGATCAGACCACAATATCGGGACGAGCATGCATGCTAATATGGTGGGCACCCTCACCGTTGATAAAGTAATCGTGAAGGATGGAAGGGAGATTTTTTTGAGGAAGGGGGGATGGGTGGCATTGTATGAAAGTGTTAAGAAAGTGCTAGAGGTCAAAACTTTATTTGAAAGGATTTTGAACGAGATATTGTTATGTGAAATTTAATTATGTCATGATGGTATTTAAACCGAAAAAGGTTAATAAATGCTTCAAAGTTTCACCCATAGCAACGCACAAGCATATTTGCTAGTATTATAACAATTTTTTAGAGCTAAAAAAATGTTATTCTACTTATGCTCTGCAACACTTCAAATCATGTAGTGGAGCAAAATATCACATTGATATATATTTGGAAAAAAAGTCTATATAACCCCCATAATGTATCAATGATGGATCACATCACCTCCTGAACAAAAATCCTGGGTTTCTAATCCCTAAACCTTTGCGAACCAGACATTTAACCCCTTAGGGTGGTTTTGCAGCCCGGTTGCTACAGTGGCACTGTTTTGTCTTATTTATTTATTTATTTCACTGAATCTTTAAAAATCATAGTAAATTATAGAAAAATTATAAAATAAAAAATCCATTTTTTTTGGATTCCACATGAGTATATATATACAGTAAACATATAATACAATATGTTTTGTATAAATTTTTTGATGTAGCTTTAAATCTATGCTTTTCTATAAGTAATTGGAATAATTCATAGATCCAGCTTTATTTTCCAATTGTGATGAAATTTTTATGATAGGCTAATTATAGTATGCTTGAATTTTAGTAAAAATTTTGTACTCATTGGATTATGTATAACTTAGTTATACATAAAGCATAGATTTAACAAGCATAAACCTAAATAAATCTATAACTAAGTTATACATCATTCAAAGTGTATAAAATCTTTACTACAGTTTAATAATACAATAATTCACCCACCACAAAAATTTCACCCCAATTGGACCATAGAAACTGCATCTATGAATTATTCTAATTAATTGCAAAAAAACATAGATATAAAGATACAATAAAAAATTTGCGCTAAAGCATACCATATTATATATTCACTATGTAGAACTACTTTTGTGGAGTCCAACAAAACTAGATTCTCTATTTTATGACTTTTTTGTGATTTACTATGATTTAAGATTCAACAGAAATAAATAAAAAAGAAAAAAAGACAAAACCATGCTGGTGTAGCAAAATCGGGCTGCAAAACCACCCTAGGGGGTTAAATGTCTGGTTTTCAAATATGATGGGCTTAGAAACCCGGTTTTGTAGTTCAGGGGGTGATGTGATCCATCATTGATACGTTGGGGGGTTATATAGACTTTTTCCTGGATATTTTATGTGCTAGCTATGTAACAACTAAGATAAGCTATAAATAAAGTATTAGATAACCATACACAAGACATGTGAAATGTTTATTATTTGATCTTAAGAAGCTATTGCCTAAAGAGGGATGAAATGTATATTTAAATAGTGACTTTTAGCTTGTAAAAGAATATATGTTTGAAATTAGCCATAGTGACTTATTTAGAATATGGTTAAGTATAAAAATATTTTTAGAGATCGCGTACACCCAATTGTTAACTCCAGGTCCACCACTGATAGTCTGATATGGACGAAATTACCATATGCTTGATCAGTTTCATAGCATTAAAAAATTGCCACGAATCGGTTTATCAGAGATCCACCACATATTTTAAGATCCAACTCTTTTGTTCATAGATTATTGTGGGTGGTTTAGAGATAACACAACTTAGTGGGCACGTTTTTAGTACAGAGATATGAAGGAACACATTCTTTGTACCTGTGCACAATGCTAAAAGGAAAAGTGAGAAAAAAACAATAGAGACAATACATATTTATATGATTTTTTGTGTTGTTAACAAATTTTGACATGTTAATTTCTAATATGTTAGCTTATCAACATGTTTTGATTCAATAATTTTATTGGCATTGGTCAATATGTTAAGTTGTACAAAGTGATGAGTTTAAGTAATATTATAACATCAAAGACATACAAGACTTGAAGAAGATGCACATATTACATGAAGGTGTTAAGAGGGGAGTCGCAGAAAAACAGGTTCATGAAGCTTTAGCAACTTGGGATAAAGATAAAAAAGGACATTTCCATTGTTTGGTAAAACAAAAGACTCATATGTATTCGAGAAACAAAGAATACATCGATATTGTGCTACCAATTCGTAGTCTTTACTATCTCTACCCAATTCTAAATTCTGTGTATTCCTAAACTGAAGGTGAAAAGGCAAGTGGATAGTATCAGTGATATAGTTGGAGACATCTTTATTTTCTTGGAGATTACAAGAGAATCACTGAATCTGTTTGCTCGTCCACAGGGCCTGATCAACGGTCCACTGTTTCTATTTTCTGATGGGAAACTTTGGGTTGATTGCAACCTTGGTGATCCATTAGGGACTTTGATACCAAGTGAGTCGCTTATTATCGATATCATCCGTGATGCGAAGAAAATTGATTTTGTTCTAATGCTTGAAAAAGACAAAATATTTCACTATCTATGATATCACTATTTCAGTGACAGGCATAGCTGAGAACTGGAAACATTATTTTTTATTATGACTTGCTAAGGAGTAAGGACGACTTGCATCTAGAATGTTTCTGATACTCTATGTGCTATGCTGAATGTTTCTTTAGGTGGTGGAAGTTAGTTTTATATTTGGTGAAGCACAGGTTTTAATCGAATAGGGATTAAACCCCTATAGACTATAGTGATCAACTAACAGAAAGGGGATCCACCTATAACTGTGGTGTAAAATTTCATCAATTCTTGTTTTTTGCTAGTGACTTGTGGAAAATCTCTTTAGTTCTTTGTTATTTGTTAGTGACTAGTGGCTTCATTTTTAGTGACACATGCAGTTCGTTTTGGTCTGCTGCCCTACCACCCTACCAGCCTTGGACTGCTGCCTTGCTGGACTAGTTCCAAAGCTAGAGTTTTTTTTGGTATCATCCTATAGGGTCACCACTTATGGCTAAGGCCTTGTTTGGATGTTGTAGTATTGAGAAACCATAATATCAAAAAAAAAAACTATAGGTCTAGAACCATTGATGTGCAAAAACGTGGTTTGGAAAAAAGAGACCGAGAGGTTTTTAGAACTTCAAATAGAAAACCACCTTGAAACTCCAAGACTCACTCAGTCTTGCTTAGTGTTGACGCTCCTTAGCGCCCCGATTTGTATACCGCAAGCGCACGGTTCGTGTAGCTTTTCCCTTAGAGTATTCCCCCAAGGTTTATCAATCCGTGGATCGACAAAGAACTACCTAAGGTTTTCCATCTAATCTAACGGATCTATCCTAACATGAAGCATTGATTGCATATAAAGGGTAAACCTTTGACAGATATGAGTGATGTGTAAAGGTTGATCTCATCCATGAACATAGGCTTAATCATAGCAAAACCAAAGACATGACTAGGCCTATCGTCATCTAGTTGTAGTTCAAGCTAACGAGCAAATAAATCATGTATCTCAATCAAAAACATCTTTAAATCAAAATCTCCAATCCGATCATTCGATACCCCACCTACTCAGTGGCAGCGCCCTGTCACGACACCCCCCTTTGGATGAAAGTACCCTGAAGCAAGTCGATCCCCCTTTGGTAGTTCTGCCATGAACCTCTAGCCACCATGACTACAAGATCATGCTAAGCGATCTATATCGATAATAGATCTAAGATGAAGCAAACCCAAAGAAAAGAATGAAATCGAAAGAGAGAACATGATCGCTAATAAATTCGGAAGACATGATTATCATTACTCACATAATAGATTCGTTTGGATCGTCACCACCGAGTACATACCATTGACGACTCCAACTAGCTCATGAACTCCACCATGGCACAACCACGCAGGGAGGCCATGGCAGCTAGGGGTGGCCTAAGCCATCTCCTAGACAACTTCGAAGACTTGCGGCGGCCGTCGTCTCCCTCCGGTCTTGGCCCTAGGTTTTCGTCGAGTTCTGGGTGGAAGGATGCTACGAGTTGAATAAGGTGCGAGCTATTTATAAGCCGAGGAAGCCACTGGTCGAAGGGGAGGCCGAACCGCCTCAGAAACGGGCTAGGCCGGCTGGCCTACCCTCTTTCGGGCTCACCTCGGTCTCATCTTTCACGTGCAAACTCCTCGCATCTTCTAGAGTTTATGTCCTTCACGATTGCACCCCTTTGGACGTCGTTATCTTAGAGATATCTTCGAGAAAAGGATAGGATAGCGAATCCTTCCTTAAATCTTCATTTGCTTTGCTTAATCCCGAAGTATCTTGATCTCATCTTCATGGGCTTGGTCCTTTGGGCTCTCTTGGAGGATGGATGTGCATGAATGGGCTTCGAATCAACATGGGCTTTGGTCCTTCCTTTGGGCTTTGGCCTTCGTCTTTCTCCGTGTTAGCGCTCGATCATGGGCCTCGTCATTTCATGCTCCAGAATAGGCTAAAAACCTGCAGAAACGAAGTTCCTCCAAAATATATGTGCAAGTGTGAAAATGACCAATAATTAGGCCGGGGTTAGGACGGTTAGTGATTTTGATATTAAATTCATGCCATTATCAAGGATAAACAAGGGATAAAATGGGTACTTAAGGAGCGCCAACACTTAGGCTCTAGGCGGCAGGTCACCGCCTAGCGATTTTTTTAACATTGTACGCAGGTAGTGAGTGATTATTATTTATTCATAATGGATTTGTTTCCTGTGTCCTTTGCCTAGTCTTTTAATCTGAGTGAATACGTGTAACTTGCAAATTATTCATACCTAGGTAAGACCCTCCTTCTGTAGAGGGACTTGTGTTATTGAGAGTATAATTCACATCTGATCTGAACTCTTAAAGTTTTTCTGTTGTCAAAATAGGGCTAAAGTTTTGAAAATTTGGAGGAATTCCACTTCTAATCCACCCAGTGTGGCTTCTTAATGTATAGATGAATACTTGCTTTCAACACTGTTGTAGAAAACACATGTATATGCTTAGCCACTGAAAAAATCTTGTTCTTTGTTACAACAATCTATTGTTGTGCCATGTGTTTTATAAATAAATTGTGTACAACTATACAAATTAGCCCTGTATTCGGATGTCTCCAATACGGGAGATCAATTCTATATGGAGACTCAACTCTTTTTTCACCACAATAAACTTCATACAACTCAAAGACTCTTACACTCTTTTATATGGCTACCCTACCATGACACAACTACATTTAATAGCTATCATGCCACCTCCTACTATACCTTTTATGCCATGGTATGGCAAGGGGAGGAGAGCATCCCTATTTATAGGACTCCATGGCTCATGTGGTTTTGCCATGTGTCCATCTTCTATACATTTTATTTACAAAATATATAGTTTTAGAATTTTCTCATCCTTATCCAACCGTACTAAATATCTAACTCCATCATCTCATTATTATGTAGGCACGAGATTCCCTTAAACAATCCACAATAAAAATCAGTGCTCAGAATTCTTCGTATGCATAAGCAAACAAGGGAGCGCAACACTAACCAAGTAACTTTCAATGACAGTCTTATACTCTAGCTTTCCAACTGCTAGCTTCTGATCAGGTTTGATACGATCCTTAATCATAAATGCAAGATCTTCGTCAACACCAGTATCTGGATTAAGGGCGCTAGCCTTGTCCTTGAAAGCTTTAAAGCCCTCTAGTCAAGCAGGCCGCTGAAGAAATAAACAATATGTCAAGAAGAAAGACACAATTAGTCAAACATCATGCCATGGATTAAATCATGACTGCAAGGGGTAATTCAGTAGTAATATATGCCTAGGATGTAAAGATATATAGAATGTTCAAGTCCTCAATAGTTGTGGCGCTGTTCAGAATAAGTTTGTGTGGTAAGCTAATGCAAAGTATTTCAGAATAAGTAAAGATTAACATTTAGCAATACCCCGTAGATTGCCTAACAGGATCATGCTGCATGCTTTCCGTAGAAATGGAGTCGATCTGTAAAAAATCTAATAGCTAAAACCAAATGCATTTGTTTAGTTGTTATTTGTCCATGCATCGGAAAGAATAGATGCAAGTGGCAAGCACAAATGATACAAGATCGCTGCTGATTTTAAATTGGAGACAAGCAACATAATTTTTTGAGGAATGATGAGTACCTTCTCCTAGCTATGATGAGTGAATTGTCAACCGTGCGGTGTGATCATGTGCTTGGTTTTTGGTTGCAGGTACACGGGCGTCGAGTGTCGACGGAGAGCTGCCGCGGAGGTGCCGTGGCCGATGGACCGTGCGGTGAACGATGGTGAAGGGCAGCCGGGACCGGAGCTCGGGCCGGGCAGCAGCTATGGCGTCCACTCATAGATCGAGGGCGCAAGCACCGATGGATGGCGGGTTTCTTGGTTTGCGCCACAAAACCAACCTGGCGGACGGCAGTTGAAGACACCAAGTCGTGGAGGCACGGGCGTCGGTCTCGGGACTGGCGGAGGAACGGGCGTCGACGGCGTCTAGAGCCTCGCTGCGGGCGAGGAGGTGACGGGCGTCGGGAGGCGTCTAGGGCTGTCAGAAGGCCGAGGCGGGAACGGCGTCGAGGGTCACGGCGTCGAGGCGGGAATCTTCCCGCGCGTGGAGTTTTGGCGGGTTTCTCAAAACCGGCCAACTACCCGGGTTTCGCAGACCCTCCAAAACCGCGAACCGGATCTTCATCGACTTGGCGGCATCGCGGAGAAGACTTCGTTTCGAAGAAAGAACCTCGGCCGTCGGATGAGATCATGTAAATATTTCCGGTTTAGCCCCTACGGGCGTTTTAGTCTCTAGTTTGAGTCTAGGGGTATTTTGGACCCCTGCATGGGCACCATAAATACCCCCTCACCCCTCTCCTCTCTCCCCTGCGCCATCCACAAACAGAACATAGGCAGTACCCTCATCCTGGCGCCCCCCTCTCTCTCGGTCTCCCTCTCTTTCTCCTCCCTCTCCTCTCTAGGATTAGAGGTATGGATTCTTGAGACACTTGTACTGAGATTGTGTGGGAAAGGAGGCCCTTCCCTCCTTGTGCCCCCCGGGGTTTTGAATTCATTACAAATTCGTTCATCTTGTGTTTTGTTTGGTTGAAATTTGATTTTCCTTCGTCGATTCTTGAACACTAGAAGATGGGATGTTTCTTGATAATCACGTGACTCTTTGAAGTGATTCTAATCCATCTAGCCTAGTGCTAAACCCCCCGGAATCATGAGTCCACTCGAATCGAAGTTTTTGCATTCTTGAGAAAACCCCGCTCTTGCTCCGATTTCCTTCGATTCCTCTTAATCCGTGAGGACTCTCGTTGAATTCTTCTGGGGATGTGTTCTTGAAGTCATCATCTTCATCTCCCCAAAATTTGAGCTCGTTTGGACTTGATTTGATCGTCCAATCGTCAAGTTTTTCAAAGATCGCGGGCTGGAAAAACCCTGTTCTGCTCGGGCAGGATTTTTCGTTATCGCCGGTTGAACCAACGCTTGCACTCTTTTGCGTCGGATTAACCGGTGAGTGGTTCTTTCACGTGTTAGGGTTTTTAGGGTTTTCTGTGGTTGCATCGGTGCATAAAACTCTGCATGCATTGGATCAACCGGTGTTACTACTGGATTTGCTGTTTTGCTCGTTCAACCGGCGTATAGATTTTCCTAGACATCGGTTAAACCGGTGCTCAGGTTGTTTCGTTTTGCTGCTCCTCTGGACAACTGCACCGGTGCTTTGGTGTTAATTGCGTCGGTTTAACCGGTGCTTGGAATCTCATTTTGGTGCCTCTCTGGACAACTGCACCGACGCTTGTGTTGATTTTGTCGGATCATCCGGTGCAGTATCGTCGGTTGAACCGCCGCTGTCTAAGCTACTGCATCGGTTCAACCGGTGCTTGCTCTTTACTGCTGCCAGCTTTGTCTCACCGGTTTAACCGACGCTCTCAAGGATATATACGTTGGATCAACCGGTGAGGTATACCGTGCTGGTTCCTGCGCTGTTTCTTCGTGTTTGCTTCCGCACTCGCTCTTGTTTGTTCCTATGGGTGTTTTGTTTTGGTGTAGCTCTTCCATAGCTACTCCATACTTCACCTAAGATTCCAGGGTTGGGTGAGGTCTTTGGGACTAATCCGAAGCTAGTTTGCAAGAATTTTTTATTGGCTCCCATTCACCCCCCCCCTCTGATCGTCTTTTCGGTATCTCAATTGGTATCAGAGTTTGGTTAAGGTTTTCATTACCCTAACCAGTAGGAAAACCACTTGGCGACCATGACGAGTCTTGGTAATATCCCTGTGTTTACCGGCGAGCAGTATGCCTACTGGAAGGTTCACATGCGGGCCTTCTTGCAAAGCATGAGAGCCAAGGTTTGGGATATAACTAAGAACCAGGCTTACGAGGTGCTTGCCGTTCGAACCACTCCTCTTCAAGTGTCCGAGCACGAGGCTAACGCCATGGCTGTCAATGCCTTGTTCACTGGCATTTCTCGTGCGGAGTTCTCACGCGTCCAGGGTTTTCAGGAAGCCCACAAAGTTTGGACGTGTCTTGAGAACTACCACGAGGGCACACCTCTGGTTAAGGCTAGGCTTTTCGAGACTCACCGGCGTGAATATGAGAACTTCACACAGGGGCCAGGTGAGAGCATTGGCGACATGTTCAGTCTATTTCAATCGATTGTGAACAAAGTCAATGCGAACAGATCTGCTGATGCCCTTGACTACACAGAGCATGAGAATGCTCTCAAGTTGCTCTACGCACTTGACCGCTCTGTGTGGGATCTCAAGGTGAACATGATCATCAAGTCTGCAGGTTATGAGACTCTGACCGTGAATGAGCTCTTCAGCAAGCTCAAGGCCACCGAGGTGGATAACCAGACACGAGCCAAGCTCAATGGTGCCCCTCCTTCCAAGAGCATCGCTCTTGTGATTGGCCCAGGTGGATCGAGCTCTAACGCTAACTCTGCTCTTGGCTTTTCTCTTGCCTCTCTGCCTTCTGTTATAGATGAGCAGTTGGAGACGCTGGGCGACGATGACTTGTGCCTCCTCATCAACAAGTTCCAGCGTGTCTACCACATCAGGAAGAGGAGGAAGAACCCCGGGTGCTACCACTGCGGATATCCGAACCACTTCATCGCCGACTGCCCCAAGAAGTCCGGCGGTGGCCAGAACAGCAACCTCGACTACTACCGCCACCGTGATCGCGACGAGGGAGGCTCCAACAAGGAGCGTCGGCGCCACAAGCACTGCAGTCGTGACCGGGGAGGGCGCTTCGACAAGGAGTCGCTCAAGAAGCATTTCCAGTACAAGGCCAAGAAGCGGGAGAAGGCTTTCTTGGCACAGCTCAGCGACCTCGACAAGAGCTCCGACACCGACAGCTCTTCTTCACCAACCTCCGACGACGATGACAAGAAGAAGAAGAAGCGGGAGAAGGATGCCACCAGCTTCATTGGCCTGTGCTTGGCGGCCGGTCGGCGCAAGGGTTTCGGCACCATGGCGGGTGAGGCAAATGGTGCTCGTGCGTCTCCAGGTGGACATGCTACACTGGCGCACAATGAATCTTCTCCTAGATCCGAGAGTGATTCAGAGGTAAACTCCACCATCGACCTACTTGATACTGATGTTAGGGAGTTGTACGCCGCTCTCGACAATCAGAAAAGGCTGCTTAAGGAAGCATCTAGAGAGCATAAGAAGCTTAGGGCTGAGCTGCCTTGTGCTAGAGAGAAATCTGGTGAGGATGAGTGCGCTGGCTGCATATCTCACATGAATGATCTTGTTGCTCTCCGTGCCAAGCATGATGAGAACATTGCAAACTTAGATGTTGCTAAGACTTCGCTTGCTGACGTGTCTCATGAGCTAGCCAAGGCCAAGCATGAGCTTGAACTGGTCAAGGACGCTCCCATTGTTAGTGATGTGCTTGAATGTGACGAGTGTCCCATCTTTAAGTCTGATCTAGCTTCTTTGCAGTCTAAGTTTGCTACTGTTGTGTGTGAGCTAGAGGAGCTTAGATCTAGGCCTGTTCTGCTTGGTGCTTGTAAGCTTTGTCCCACGCTTAGGTCGGAGCTAGATGAGAAGAACGCCTTGATTAAGTCTTTGGGGGAAGACTAAGGTCGTGGAGTCTAGCCCACCTATTGATTGTCATGTTTGCCCTGGTTTGATCTCTGATTTGGATAATCTTGCAGTAGAGAAAGCCAACTTGGAGAATGAGAACACATATCTTAGGGCAATTCTTAGTTGGGTTTCTAGTAGTGAGACGCAGTTAGGCATGATGATCAAGCAGTTTAAGCGTGGTGATGGATTTGGGGTCGGTTACACCTACACGAAGTCAGACTTTGACAAGTTGTATGGTCAGATCAGCAAGGCTGCTGGAGTTCCTATTGCTCTAAACTCTGCTAGTACGAGCACACAGCCTTCGCTTGTTGACCCCGTGGATGGTGTGCTTAAAGAACCATCAAAAGCACCTCCACAGAAGCAGGTTTGGATTCCAAAGCCCAATGAGCTGAGGAATCCCCTCGATACGCTCCCTGCTGCCGCAGCCCAGGTTGCCCAGAAGAAGGGGGCTGCTCCTCCCCGTCCAAAGGCGGGGCCTCCGCCTCCCAAGAGAGAGGTGAGGTACCACTGCGAGTACTGTGACAGAGAAGGTCGCCTGGAGGAGTTTTGCTTCAGGAGGAAGCGGGCTGTGAGGCGTGAGTAGGAGAGACGTAACTCGGACATGTACTCTGATCGGGTGCATGGTCCTCCTCGGTGTGGTGGTAGGCAAGATGCTAGGACGCGCCGTGTAGGTGGAGGACAGGGAAACGCTGATGGTTACCGTGCTCCAGCGGGTGGTCGCTTTGCCGGTCGTGCTCCTGGCCGTCCTCAGTACGGCTATGGACCACGAGACCGAGGCTTTGGAGGAGGTTACGATGCACCACGCTTTCCTCGCGGTGGTGGTAATCAACCTCGCGATAGACGGGACAGGGGATACGTTTTGCCTGAGTTTACTAACCCTTCTGTAGAGCAAATGGTTCGACACTGGTTTGCTTGACACTTTACTAACCCTAGTGTTGAGACATTTGCTCACCCTTTGTCTCACTACTGATGTGCAGGTTGGAGGCTTGGAGAACAGGTGGATCATGGACTCCGGTTGTTCGCGCCATATGATCGGGAATGACAAATGGTTCTCCAGCCTCACCCCGATGCGCTTAAAAGAGTACATTGTGTTCGGGGACAATGGAAGAGGAAAGGTACGTGGAATTGGATTTGTTCGTGTTTCTGATCGCTTTACCCTGAGAGAAGTTGCTTTGGTCTCAAACCTTGGGTTCAATTTGCTCTCTGTTTCGCAACTTCTTGATCAGGGGTTTGAAGTTCGCTTCAAGGAGGGTGGTTCACGCGTTTTAGATTCCAGAGGAGATTTGGTTTGCCAGATTTTACCTCGCGATCAGGTTTTCTTGGTTGACTTCTCTGGAACCTCTCTTGGTCCTCCTTGTTGCTTGTTGGCTGGTCCTTCTTCTGATCTATGGATGTGGTATAGGAGACTCGGACATTTGAGCTTTGACTTGTTGTCGAGACTTAGCTCTCTTGGCATAATCCGAGGATTGCCCAAATTGAAGTTTGAGAAGGATCTTGTTTGCCATCCGTGTCGCCACGGGAAGATGGTTGCCGCCTTCCATCCGCCTGTTAATCAAGTGATGACCACTCACCCTGGAGAATTGTTGCATATGGACACTGTTGGTCCTTCTCGGGTGATGTCGATTGGTGGGAAGTGGTACGTTCTTGTGATCGTGGACGACTTTTCTCGCTATTCTTGGGTCTTTTTCATGAGAACCAAGAATGAGGCTTTCGAGTTTGTTCGAGACTTGATCTTGAGGTTGAAAAACGAGCTACCTCAGGCCATAGAGCAATTCGCAGTGACAATGGCACAGAATTCAAAAATGCTCGTTTTGACACCTTTTGCAGTGATCAAGGTCTTGAACACCAGTATTCTTCCCCCTACACTCCACAGCAGAATGGAGTTGTAGAACAGAAGAATCGGACGCTGGTTGAGATGGCGAGTACGATGCTTGTTAACACCGCTTGTTATGTGTCCAATCGTATTTTCTTGCGTGCTTTCATGCACAAGACTTCTTATGAGTTGTGATTTGGACGTCAGCCCGTGTTGACCATCTTAGAGTTTTCGGTTGCTAGTGTTTTGTACTGAAGGAAGGAAATCTTGATAAGTTTGAGTCTCGATCGTCTGACGACATTTTTATCGGTTATGCTTCTCACTCTAGAGCTTACCGTGTGCTGATTATTGATACTAACATCGTCAGAGAGACTTGTGAAGTCACCTTCGACGAGACTGCACCGTGCAATTCTTCTATCTTTGAGGTTGCAGGAGATGATGAACTCGGCACCCCCATCTTTGAAGATGACGAGGAAGAAGCTGCGGAGGGTGATGCTGAGGCTACCACGCGTGTTGTGGACCCAGCCGCCTCCGCCACGAGCTCGGACGATGATGACGGCCCCGACCCGACTACATCTACTTCCCGGGGGCCGATCGAGTAGGTGACTCAACCTTCACCAGCTGCATCTGAGGAGACACTAGCTTTGGTTGAGGAGGAGGCGACTTCGACAAGGGAAGCACCGCGACACATTCAGCGTCGTCATCCACCTCAACAGATGCTAGGTGACCTCAATGAGCGAGTCACACGGTCCAAGGTAACAAGTATCGCTGGCTTTGCTCATTCATCATTTGTTGCCTCTTTTAAGCCCAAAGATGTTGGACACGCACTTTCTAAGTCCAATTGGGTCAATGTCATGCATGAGGAACTTGAAAATTTTGAAAGGAATCAGGTTTGGGTTTTGGTTGAGCCTCCGCCTGCTTGTAACCCCATTGGAACCAAATGGGTTTTCAAAAACAAGCAAGGTGAAGATGGGTTGGTAGTGCGGAACAAGGCTCGTCTTGTTGCCCAGGGGTTTTGCCAAAAAGAGGGTATTGATTATGAGAAAACTTTTGCCCCGGTAGAACGCTTAGAGGCGATTCGAATCTTTCTTGCATTTGCTGCTTCCAAGGATTTTAAAGTTTCCAAATGAATGTGAAATCTGCCTTCTTGAATGGTTTTATTGAAGAGGAAGTTTATGTGAAACAACCCCCTGGTTTTGAAAATGCCAAGTTTCCAAACCGAGTTTACAAACTTTCAGAAAGCTCTTTATGGTTTGAAACAGGCGCCTAGAGCTTGGTACGATAGGCTTAAAAACTTCTTGCTTGCTCAAGGATTTAAAATGGGATGTGTTGATAAAACCTTATTCCTCATGCGCTCTAGCTCTGACTTTTTGTTGGTTCAGATTTACGTGGATGATATCAGTTGTTGTGGTTCTTCTCACGCTCTTGTGTCCAAGTTTTCTGAGCAGATGTCCAGGGAGTTCGAGATGAGCATGATGGGTGAGCTGCAGTTTTTACTCGGGCTGCAGATCAAGCAAACTTCCTAGGGCACGTTCGTCCATCAAGCCAAGTACACAAGTGACTTACTGCGGAAGTTTGATATGAGTGACTTGTCTCCTCAGCCGACTCCGATCAGCACATCGACGGGGCTTGATGAGGACTTGGACGGTGAAGCGGTGGATCAGAAGGAGTACAGGAGCATGATTGGCTCCCTCCTGTACCTGACGGCGACCCGTCCGGACATTCAGTTCGGGGTCTGCCTCTGTGCGAGGTATCAGGCTTCTCCGCGCACCTCCCACAGACAGGTGGTGAAATGCATCTTCAGGTATCTGAAATTCACCCCTGAGTTTGGTCTCTGGTACTCTGCGGATTCTTCTCTGGTTTTGGTGGTTTTTCTGATGCCGATTTCGGTGGGTGTCGGTTGGATCGCAAGTCGACATCCGGCACTTGTCAATTTCTCGGTACATCTCTGGTGTCTTGGTCCTCTCGCAAGCAGGCTAGCGTAGCGCTTTCCTCCACAGAAGCTGAGTATGTTGCTGCAGCTAGCTTTTGCTCCCAGATCCTTTGGATGAAACAGACTTTGCAGGATTATGGACTGAGTTATGGTAGGGTTCCCATCTTCGTAGACAACATGTCCGCCATTAGCATTGCAAAGAACTCTGTCCTACACTCCAGAACCAAACACATAGATATCTGATTCCACTTCATGCGAGACAACCATGAGAGAGGCCACATAGACATGATACATGTACCTTCAGAGAGGCAAACCGCAGATATCCTCACCAAACCACTTGAGCAGGATACCTTTGCTCGCTTGCGAGGGGAGCTTGGGGTTTGTTACCCCTTTTAGTTGCTAGCTTTTCTTTGGTTAGCTTTGTAGGTTTTATTTGCTCTTCTCTTCGTTTTCTAGTTTGGTAGTTGGTTTGTGCATATGCATTGTACATTTCTGCATTTTGCATTGCTCACTTGCACTAGCATTCTTGTATACATTGCTATGATCTCCTGGTGCTTGCTAGTGTGAGTTTATAAACGTGATCATGTTCAGCTTGCTCTTCTGTGTATAATACATCTTCTGAGTATAGCTGCTTTTGCTTTGAAAATCTGAAAACATGGTCACCCTGTCTTGGCTACTAGCATGTTAGGGTGTGTTGATATGCTTTGCTATCTTATTCATGCTAGTGTAGCTTCTTGATACTTAACTTGTTGCAATTCATCCTGGTTCAGCAATTCATTTTTGACATGATCTAAAAATTGATAAAATTTCTTGAATTGTGCTTGAAATGGAATGGAAAGATCCAGGTGGGATTGTTTGTCGCACTGATCGAGCTTTCGGGACGGCTCACTTTGCACTTGTGAGAACCCGGGCAAGGCTGTGCATGACTGAAACGAGTGTCTTAAGCTTCTGACTGCTTTTGGCATAGGCTTGGCCTCGTTGCTAAGTAAAGCATAACAAGCTTTCAACCCCTGGTATTAATAATTTGATCGCATAATGGATGTTTGCAACATGTCTTGGCTGTTTTTGGTTCACCTGTATGAGTTTGATTAGCACTGATTTCCATTCCCTACTTGTTAGTGCTAGTTCATGGGTGATGCTTTTATTTCTCCTAAACTGAACTTGCTTAGCTCTAGATTGATTTGATATACCCTGTTGAGCTAGATGTAGGTCTTGTTTATGGATGCACACATGCTTGTGACTAGATGTTGCTCATATCCTTGTATCCCTGAATGCTTTCACTTACACCTCCTGCATTGCATTCATTGCATAGCATATTTTCAGGGGGAGTCTCAGCTTCAGGGGGAGGCTTAGGTCTATTTAGCCTTGATGTGTGCATTTGCCAACAAGGGGGAGAAGTCTAGTGATCGAACAAGGGGGAGATTTGTTTGATTTTTGATAGAACAAAATCTTGTTATGCACAGGGCTTTGAGAATACATACATATGGTGAGAGTTGCACGTGTGAGGGGGAAATGCATTTCAGGTAGAGTTTCTGCTTTGTTTTGGCTCTTGGTTTCCTCGTCATTTCTGCATGACTGTGTCGAGCCCTGCCTCTGTCTTTGGGGAGTCATATTTGTGTTTGATCGATTGCCCTTGTCTTAGGGGATCGATCTTTGCTTGGTGAAGTGACTTGTTCTTGCTTTCTTCGAGCTTTCTGTCACTTGCTCAAACTCTCTCTTTCTTCTTTGTTCTTCTCTGTTTTGTTTCTCTCTTGGTTCGATTGTGGTGTGTTGACAATGCACTCATCAAGGGGGAGATTGAGGAATGATGAGTACCTTCTCCTAGTTATGATGAGTGAATTGTCAACCGTGCGGTGTGATCGTGTGCTTGGTTTTTGGTTGCAGGTACACGGGCATCGAGTGTCAACGGAGAGCTGACGCGGAGGTGCTGTGGCCGATGGACCGTGCGGTGGACGACGGTGAAGGGCAGCCGGGACCGGAGCTCGGGCCGGGCGGCAGCTGTGGCGTCCACTCCTGGATCGAGGGCGCAAGCGCCGACGGATGGCGAGTTTCTTGGTTTGCGCCACAAAACCAAGCTGGCGGACGGCGGTTGAAGACGCCAAGTCATGGAGGCACGGGCGTCGGTCTCGGGACAGGCGGAGGAACGAGCGTCGACAGCGTCTAGAGCCTCGCTGCGATCGAGGAGGTGACGAGCGTCAGGCGGCGTCTAGGGCCGTCAGAAGGCCGAGGCGGGAACTGCGTCTAGGGCCATGGCGTGGAGGCGGGAATCTTCCCGCGCGTGGAGTTTTAGCGGTTTTCTCAAAACCGGCCTCCTACCCGGGTTTCGCGGACCCTCCAAAACCGCGAACCGGATCTTCATCGACTTGGAGGCATCGCGGAGAAGACTTCGTTTCGAAGAAAGAACCTCGGCCGTCGGATGAGATCATGTAAATATTTCCGGTTTAGCCCCTACGGGTGTTTTAGTCTCTTGTTTGAGTCTTGGGGTATTTTGGACCCCTGTGTGGGCACCATAAATACCCCCTCGCCCCTCTCCTCTCTCCCCTGCGCCAGCCACAAACAGAACACAGGCAGCACCCTCATCCTGGCGCCCCCTCTCTCTCTCGGTCCCTCTCTTTCTCCTCCCTCTCCTCTCTAGGATTAGAGGTATGGATTCTTGAGACACTTGTACTGAGATTGTGTGGGAAAGGAGGCCATTCCCTCCTTGTGCCCTCCGGGTTTTGAATTCATTTCAAATTCGTTCATCTTGTGTTTCGTTTGGTTGAAATTCGATTTTCCTTCGTCGATTCTTGAACACTAGATGATGGGCTGTTTCTTGATGATCATGTGACTCTTTGAAGTGATTCTAATCCATCTAGCCTAGTGCTAAACCCCCCGGAATCACGAGTCCACTCGACTCGTTGAAATCTTTTGGGGATGTGTTCTTGAAGTCATCATCTTCATCTCCCCAAAATTTGAGCTCCTTTGGACTTGATTTGATCGTACAATCGTCAAGTTTTTCAAAGATCGCGAGCTGGAAAAACCCTGTTCTGCTCGGGCAGGATTTTTCGTTATCGCCGGTTGAACTGACGCTTGCACTCTTTTGCGTCGGATCAACCGGTGAGTGGTTCTTTCACGTGTTAGGGTTTTTAGGGTTTTCTGTGGTTGCACCGGTGCATCAGACTCTACATGCATCGGATCAACCGGTGTTACTACTGGATTTGCTGTTTTGCTCATTCAACCAGCGTATAGATTTTCCTAGACATCGGTTAAACCGGTGCTCAGGTTGTTTCGTTTTGCTGCTCCTCTGGACAACTGCACCGGTGCTTTGGTGTTGATTGCGTCGGTTTAATCGGTGCTTGGAATCTCATTTTGGTGCCTCTCTGGACAACTGCACCGACGCTTGTGTTGATTTTGTCAGATCATCCGGTGCAGTATCGTCGGTTGAACCGACGCTGTCTAAGCCACTGCATCGGTTCAACCGGTGCTTGCTCTTTACTGCTGCCGACTCTGTCTCACCGGTTTAACCGACGCTCTCAAGGATATATACGTCGGATCAACCGGTGAGGTATACCGTGCTGGTTCCTGCGCTGTTTCTTCGTGTTTGCTTCCGCACTTGCTCTTGTTTGTTCCTTGGGGTGATTTGTGTTGGTGTAGCTCTTCCATAACTACTCCATACTTCACCTAGGATTCCAGGGTTGGGTGAGATCTTTGGGACTAATCCGAAGCTAGTTTGCAAGAATTTTTGATTGGCTCCCATTCACCCTCCCTCTGTTCGCATTTTCGGTCCCTCATTTTTTTCTAGCAAAAAAGAAGAAGAGAGGGGCTATCATGTTGTACCATACCATAAAGTTCATGACAGACTCTCCCCAGATATTCTGCACGGCATGGAGAATGTGGTAAAATTAGGTCAGTTGATAAAGATAGCAAACAAACGTAAAACAAAGCATTGGAATAACCAAATTACCTTGATGGCGTCTGGCTTAAAGAGTTTGAGTCCATCATAGCCGAAAAGAGCAAAGCATGACGGCAACTGGGTGAAAGTAGTTCCAGTGCGGGGAACTCGAATCTAACCCCTGCATCAAACACCAGTCCTATATGGAAGAAGATCCGGAAGTTACACTGTCCTCCAAGAGTGAGACACTTTCTCTAGCACTTCGCACATAAGAGTTTACTTGTTCGGAGAAACATATGTAGGTGAGGCATGGATATCGATACAAGGTGTCCAGTTTGCTGGGGGTTGGATGAAGATGGTCGCCACTGTTTTCTCAAGTGCAAATTTGTTAAACAATGCTGGAGAGCTTTGAACTTAGAAGATGCAAGGCAAGTTCTGGGACTGGGAGGACCATCTTCTGCAAAACAGGTTACTGAACATGTCCTATCAATGCCGGAGGAGAAGAAATTACTGATTATTATTGGCCTACTGTGGGCGTGGTGGGATGCCCGGAACAAAGCTAATGCCCGCAATCAGAGGAGGTCGACTGAAGAGGTCATCTTCAAAGCACGCTCAATATTACTTCATGAGAAAGAGGCAAGTGCTGATGAATTCCAGCCAAGAGCAAGCAATCGTACTCAGAGATGGGTTCCGCCGCCGCTGGAATGTTGGAAAATTAACGTGGATGCTGCTTTCTGCAAGGAAACTTCGGGTGGTGCTTGGGGCTTTGTTGTCCGTGATAGTGATGCAACGGCAGTACTGGCAGGGGCTGGGCGCTTGGCGATGGTCAGTGACGCTTTACGTGCAGAAGCGCATGCCTACCTTGCAGCTATTCAAGCCGCAGCAAGCCAGGGCATGCAGAAGATTGTTTTGGAGACTGATTCCTAATTGTTTTGGAGACTGATTCCTAAGGCTATCTCCAACAAGGCAACCCAAACCTAAAAATAGGTCGTGCACAGTGTTTTGCATACCAAAATCACCCTCCAACGGAAGACGCAAACAGAGCACGCATTTTGCGTCCGCCGCGAACCGCGACGCAAAAATGCGTGGCCTCTCTCCACCCGACGCATTTTTTCTGCCCGAGCTCTCCAAACCGGCAAGCTCCTCCCTGTGCGAGCTAGGCAAGCCGGCGGCCCAAGCTCTCCACCGGCGGCGGCCCTCCTCTGGCGCGAGCTCCCTTGGCAGCAGCCCCGCCCCCTGCGCCGCCACGGTGGCCGCCGAGGCTGCGGCCGGCAGCCTGTTGAGCGCCACCGAGAAACAGAGCTCGAGCGCGTAGCACTGCAAGGGGGCGCGCGCCGCCGACTCCGCCGGCGCCACCGCCTACGCCAGGGCCGGCCCGTGGACGACGACGATGGCAGCAGCGAGACATCTGCTCAGCGGGGATCTGAGCTCTACTTTTGGGTCCGCTGTTGGAAACAGAAGATTTGGGTGGTGACCCTTTTTTCCTGCGTGTGACCCAAACGAACGAATGCGTCTCGCATTTAGGTATCCGCTGTTGGAGACAGTCTAAGTTCTAGTGAAGGACCTGCAGACAAATGAGCATGACTTGTCTCACGGAGGTGTGCAGTTCAGGGAAGCAAAATTTGCTTTAGCTACAATGTTTAGTTCTTGGGTCAGTTACCCACGTCTTTCGCTCTAGTAACTCTGTAGCTCATGAGTTAGCTCCTAGCTCATCATAGTCGTAGCAGGGACCCGGGTCATCTGCAGCTCATGAGTTAGCTCCTAGCTCATCATAGTCGTAGCAGGGACCCGGGTCATCCGATTGTTTGGGTGTACCCCCTCTCAGCGTTTGTACTCGACTTGCTGGTCCGTGATTCTACGGCTCCGTAATAAAGTGACGAGAATTCCCATAAAAAAAAAAAGAAAAGAGCAAAGCCAAAGGGCGTCTCAAACAGCACCAATATCACTCCACAATTCCCCAACATGGCCACCACTGCCAAAACCAAATTCAAGAATTACAAAAGGAAAAACGTGTGGAACAGAAGCACGTCAAGCCAGATCCCACACCGGCCCTTCCGTAATTGAGCCCATCGTAGCATTAAATTGGTATAGGCTCGCTCGAGCTCGGCTCATTTCTCGACATCCCCCCCTTCCGCTCAGCCGGCTCAGCCGCTCAGGGCGGGCCTCACGTTCGTTCATATCTCCTCCCTCTGTGTCTTCAACCTTTCTTTCCCTTCTCTCGGACTCGCTTCCTTCCCTGGCGGCGACGACCGCCATTTGTCCTGTCTCCGCCCAGCCCTTTGCCGTCGACGAGCGCGTCCTCCAGGTATGCCCGCCCCTTCTCTTTCCTTGTGCTGCGCGAGACTGAGCACCCCAAACCCTAACAAAACTATTTGTATTCGGATCTGAATCCATGTCCTATCGCCCCTGGTCCATATAGGTTCTGATTAACCTCCTATTATTAATTAACCTTTCACCCTGCGACATGATGCTGTATAACATTCAGAGCCAGAAAATATGCGTGTATCTTTGCTTTTAATCCTCGTGAAGAATCCTTCCGGTACTGTGCCGACCCGCTTGGTCGAGGCCCCTCCCCGAGGCTTCACCTCCCGGTGCACGGCGAAGCCCCGCGGTCCGCGGAGGCCCCTTCCGACGCGCGTCCACGGACGGCCAAGTAAACCGCACTGTGGGTCGTCCGTTTGATTCCTGGTCTAGGTTTGATGATTCCCATTCTCTGTTGCGTTTCCCCCCAAGGATCCTTCTATTTGGTGAAAAATAAGTTTGTGTTGATTTGTGACTAATTACGACTTGTTTGATACCTACGGTTATGCAGTTCTTTTGTTTCGATTTCTATTCAAGGTCAGATCGGTTCTTTTTTTTTTTAAAGCTGGTCAGTTTAATTGGGTAGCTCAGAAAATTTGAGATGTCAGCAAAACAGGAAAAATATTATTGGTGTCCAGCAGCAGCAAATTGCCACTGATTTGTAGAGTCTTTTGGCAAAGACATTCTTTTTTTAGTGGTCTGTAGCAAAATCCATGTTTGAAGGGTGTCCACCAGCCAATTTTGCCTTTTTACGTTGTTGGTTGCAGACTGCGCCATGTAGCATCTGATAATTGCTCTACAAGAACTGTCTTCACTGGATTTCATTATTGGAATACAGACTGATGTGATGAACCATGTGTGTTCTAGTAATTAATCATCATGTTTTTGTCACCCTTCTTATTTTCTATGGCATTTCTTGCACAGCATCACTTTTCATGTTTAGAGGAGAAAAAGTAGGAAAACAAATGCCGTTTAACACCAATAAGTTACTCTTACCCTTTTCAGATTCAACTGCTTGAACAAAACAAGTGAAGATGGCATCAGAAGGGGATAAAGATGCACCTAGTGGAGCTCTGTCCATGGAGCAGTCATCAACTTCTGGTGCCAAGCGCAAGCGTGGTCGCCCAAGGAAACACGAGTACCCTGTATATGATGTACCACAAAAAGCACAACCCATTCAGAGTGTCCTACCTCTTCGCTGCACACAAGATGGCTTGAGTATTCGACCGGATGGGCTGCAGGCCGGCCATACATCAGGTGGCGCTGCTCATGGTAATCGGTCTGGTCGACCTAGGAATTCTGCTAACACGGTGAATAATTCTGGCAACCAAGCATCCTATCATAACAATGCTTCTCTGCAACGTAATTCAGGAAAGGATGACGTTCTTGGCAAGCATTTTGTTGGCAAGCTGACAAGGAAAATTCCTGGATTTGCCCTCATTACGGTAAAACTGAAGGACAATCAGGTGCTCAAAGGTTGGGTTCCAGATGAAAATAATCTCCGTCCAATAACACCTAAGGATGATCTTGCCCCAGAGCTCCCCATGCTTCGACCAAGCCAAGTTCGAAAGCGAGCATCAGCAATCCTCATGCAAGCAGCTCCTCCCGTGCCAATCCACTTGGAGGATGTTACACTTGCAAAGCCTCTGCAGATGAGGAGGCCTGATGAGAAAACTATTGCTAAGCACACTGTCCCTCATGCTCCAAGGCCTTACATGGGTTCTGCTGTTCTAGCAGCAGTACCTGTATCAATTTCGCCCAGTAATCCTGAAATGAGAACTTTGGCCAAGCAGGATACTGAACCTGTGATCCCACAATCATCAGTTGCTGCCGTGCCAATTAAATCCGCTCGTCCTGTATTGGTGCCATGCAAACAAGTGGATAATCAAAATGAACTTGCTGGAAAGAAGTCTGTCAATGAGTTTCAGAAAGATTCGGAGTCTTCAAATGAAACTAAGGAGACATCAGGTATGCTTTGCTGGATCCGATGTCCTGCTGAGTTTCAGATCATTGACTACAAATCTCAAAACCGTTTTGTCCCACAGAAAAGTTTAGAAACTTTCCAACCCTGTTTATACATGATTGCCAGGAAACTGCGTTTCCCATCTGATTTTTCAATCTCATAAATCTTTGTCACATTAATGTTTGTAAAATTTTCCTTTTGTAGTGATAGGTGAAAAAACAAACACTGGTCTTGTGGATGTAGTAGTCAACGATTCTCCAGGTTAAATATAGTTTTTATTACACTTATCATATTGAAATGAACATTACTTTGGGTTCAAAAAGATTTAAACTAATGTAGCCTGATTGCTTTTCCTTTGGTTGCTATAGAGGGAAGGCAACTGCTTAATGTTCAAGTAATGGATGTGGTTAAGGAAACTTCTGGTAAGGTCTATAATTATATGCTTGAAATATAGCTGGCATAGTGCATGCAGTTTATGCGCTCTTTCTCCTGGCAGGCCAAACTCAGACAATTACTGATGAGATCAAGATAACATCAGGTACAATATAATTTTATACTCCTGAATCACATCTGTTATTGAAAGTGACCATTAAGTGGAGTATTTCTTCAGGCGTCGGAGATCAGCCAAATTCTGCAAATAGTGAGCAGCAGAGTTCTAAGGAGCCATCAGGTGATGTATGAGCCCAATATTTCCCACAATTTAAACTGGCCATGGACTTATACTCTGGGTGTGAATATTTAGATATTACGGAACAATCTGAGCGGCTGAAGACAGAGACCAGTGTCCTGAAAGGAGTTGATGGCTTAAAGTCAGGCGCCTCAGGTAAAAACTAATCCTTCACCTTTAATTTGACTTCCTAGTGGCATCTTCAACGGCATCTGAATCCAGGTCAGATAGGACTAATCATTTGATTATACCCTTCTATCTGTGCAAAATAAAAATTCCTATGCATGTAGTTATTACCCTACACTTTCTTGTTATTACCCTAATAAAAATTTGACTAATATTTGTTGAAAACATATCCAACTATCCAAGATGTCTAGTTATTACCCTACACTTTCTTGTACAGTGCTTAGCACATGCTAGATTTGTTGTCTGCCTTGTGTAACTAGGCCATAACTTATTCTAACCAATTTTTAGAGGAGCTGTGCCTACGGCCAAAGCTTAAGTACAGGCAGACGCCATATCCATATAAATATGTACAGGCATTACCTGGATATTCTCTTGTTAAAAGTCTTCTTTTATTTTTACCGCACGAGCTAATAAACTACTGTGGTGTTTAAATTTGTAATTCCAGATGATGTTCACCCTGCTCACGATGAACATGAAATGAAGGTTGACAGCAAATGAAAGCAGAGATCAAGTTTCAAGAAATGCAACACAGTTCCTGTTGTTTGGTGGAAGCTTGCAGTCTGGACTCTGGAATGTTCCTACCAATCTTATCATAATTCAATTGCATGGGGAGCTGGAGTTTTAGCGAGTGGCTCAATGCTTTAGGTCTAGACTCATATAGTTACAATTTAGTTTTGTTGCCCTCAGTTATTGGTGAGAGATTCAGTAGAGACGCCTCAAGAACTCATGCAGTAGAATTGTAAATAGAAAAGCATATTTAGGAAAAGCCACATCTGAATATTCAGTTTTTATTGTACACGTGGCCTATGACATTTAAGCCTTATTCTCAAGGCATCAGGAACACTGACACTTAGCAAGATGAATGTACATTAGCCTTGTGAAATAAGGCCTTCACTATCTTAATCATTCACAATGTCACATTGTACATCTCTTGGAAGAAGAAAAGGTATTGCTAAGACAAAACAAAGAATTGCTGCAATCTTCTCTCTATTTCATATTACTCCCCCCATGGAAGTATGGAACCCACCTAAAAAGAATATTTCAGAAACCCACGCCAACTATGAAGAATGGCAAAAGTTGCAAAGCCCTTCCAACTAAAATACGGACACAGACCAGCAACTGACAAGTGAATCAGGAGACTAGGCAAAATCGTGAGTCCTTTGAGACAAGAGACATACCCCAAATCAAAGGGGTGAACCAGGATTCTTCTAACAAAAGGAGATGTCACATTGGTATGACAAGTTTACATGTATTTGCCTGGGATCATGCTGCTTGCAGCAGGAACCATGATGGGATGAATTGCCTGGAACGGCTGCACAAGTGGTGCAGGGCTTGGTACCACCAATGGCAGATTCCCAGTTGCCATGACTTGAGGGGCCAAATATACAGGGGCGTTTCCTGGAGAAAAGATTTTGCATGTACTTCCATTGTCAGTTGAAATATATTTTCCATTCAAGAAAAAGAAACTGAAGCTAAACATTGCAATATCATTTCTACAGTAGCCTCAACCATGACTTAGGTTTGTTACCTTGGAACTTCTGCATGCTAGCTTGGTATGAATTCAACATCACAGGGCGAGGCCATCCTTGAGAACCAATGGGTGTTCCATGTATTGCATCCTTCAATGAGAACCAAGAGTCAATGAAAAGATTAAATAGGTTAACTGATCAAAAGTAACAGAAAAGAACAGTTTCAACAGAAAAAAAGAAAATTGTTCTAGTTAACTAACGAACTGGAACGGGGTCTGTTGCACAAAGATCACGTAAGGTTTTATTAGACAGAAAATTAAGTTATCAAGTAAGAACATGAACAAAACATTCATCAATCTGTGTCAAAACTTTACCCAAGGTCTAGGTTGATCAAGTAAGAACACTCACAAAAAATTTCTATGTTGGTATGTAAAACAACAACCTGTGCAACATCAGGACTGGCAGCAAAGATCCATCCCATGGGAAGAACAGTCATAGTTGCTGAAGTGTACAGCTAAAATACTTTACCCAAGGTCTAGATTTTAGTAGATGGTAAATTAAATTCTCAAGTAAGGTTTGGATAATTTTTGCCTATTCTGCCGATAAAGCAACACAGAAGGCATATTCTGTCTCTATGGAATGGGGACTATTGCACAAGTCATATAAATAGCAAAGCAATTCTGTGCATCGTCTTCCTAGTATTGAACAGTGTTTTAAAGGCGTCGCCTAGGCGTCCAGGCTGACCCAGCTCGCCTTGGGTTATAGTGTCGCCTAGGCGTCCAGGCGTACCCAACACGCCTTGCCTCGCCTTACCGCCTTTAAAACACTGGTCTTGATATATCCACTAAAGTCTTAACACAATGAATATTTGTGAATCACTCACCTGAGAAATTGGGTGAACATAAACAACAGGACTGAACTTCCCGGTCATCACCTATCATGTCATCACATAAATTTAATATATAATTTTGGAGACATGAACATAATTTTACCCAAAAGAATAAAAAGTAGATGAGCAATCTCATTAAAAGCGCATGCAAACTTACATGCTGAGGACTGGGGCTATTGTAGGATGCTCCCACTTGCATGGGATGGTATGGTGTGCCAATTCTAGCTGGATCTAGCCTGGATGCATTATGCCCCACGACCTATGATGCAAAAATTTAAGCAGTATTAGAATTTTGAAGCATGATAATGTTAGAACTTATTTCTTTCGGGTTTCATCTCTAGCCTACCCCAACTTGCTTGGGAAAAAAGGCTATGTTGTTGTTGTTGATAATGTTAGAATAAAACATTCATGATAGAGGTAGGAAGCAAGCAAGATCAAATTTAGGTGTATTTGCACATATACTTGCACAAAGTATAATTGCAGAACATAAAAGATAAGTTGTTAAAATAAGCCTTCAAACATCAAAAATACATTTACATGTGAGCTAGTTTTTTATTAAAAAATACAGTTTAGAGGAAAAAAAATGTGTCACGTTCCCTGCATCGGAATGAAATTAAAGCTGAAAGTTGGTGTGGACAATCTGCTACAGGTTCAAATTATTCATTTGACTCAGCAGAAAAATCAGATTAGATAGGTAATAAATAGCAATGGCTTGCATAGCTCAACCGCAAAGCATGTGCATAGGAGCAAGTGCAAGAGCTCAAATATAGAACAAATAATAATGGATTATATCGAATGACAGGCAAAACTATACAATCATAAAGCACATCAGGAATAAATTGAAGTACTTACTGACTGAACATATTGAGGTGAAATGGCATAATTTGCAGGAGACAGGTTACTGCAATGAATCTTGTTGGATAGAGATGAAACGCCTGGTGCAGATTTTGGCTCATATACAGGTATGCCCGTTGGTACTTCAGGGGCAGAGTGTGAGATGTAGTTTGAGTTAACGGGGGGCGCAGCTGCATGTGCTTGTCTAGAACTTGCAAAAGATGGAGAAAAGACCTTTGCACAAGGATTGAGTTTAAATTCCTGAAATAATGGACCATTGCTCTATTATAACATGAAAAAGAAACAGTCATAGAATGATTGGCATTTCAATAAATCTGTACAGCTAGAGAAGGGTCAAAACAAAAGATAAAATCAGCAAGCAGTACTTGTAGGTCAGAAGTCAGATCACTAGAGAATTACCAGTCTCCCAATTCAAATAAAGGAGCTCACCTTAGCATTGCTTTTGCTTGATGTGACAATCTTGGTAGCCGAATTATTGGCTGGTTGAGAGGCTTTAACATCTGAAGTCACCATAGGTGCGGGTATAACTGAGCTTGTAACAACATCAACTTTAGCCCCCATAGTTGCAGACCCGGAAACCCCATTCATGGACAAATATGGCTCCACATGTCCGGGAGAAGGGCTAACACTTGCACCACTAACTGAGAAATTGAGCAAGTTTAACGCAAAGAAGAAAAAAGGTATAAAAAAAAATACTATCTTGGTACTAGAAGAAACAAAAGGGGTTCTTACGTTGGCCATTTTTATTGACGGTGGCATTTTTCTCCTTACCCTCCGTGGTGCATTTCTCAACTTGCCTGTGACAGAAATAGTATTAATTGAGTTACAACGATTAGAAGAGTGAAGAATTTAATCAAGTTAAATAGATTGCTTGATATCTACATTTTGAATCAGCATGAGGGGAAAAATTCACTTTGTCATTTACATTGGGGCCAAGTATAATGCATACATAGAATCCAAAAGGGATAGATATGAAACAGTATGCGTACATTTTCGTGTCATTTGCATCTGAAGTCTGAGGCTTCAAGGATCCACTGGCAACCACCACATTGCAATCAGGAGTTCTACCAAAAATGGGTAGTGTGAGACCCTGGGGAAAAAAGGAAAGGATGTCATGAACGCCAGTGATTAGACAATGCTTTGTATTGTACCACTGAAATAAGCCTACCTTTGCAATCACTTGAACAAGATCATCTGGGTGAACAACAAGAGTATCCACAAATGCTCCCAGCGACAGATTGGCGTCTCCCTTCCCATTTGCTATCTTCTTTGCTTTCTTTAGCACAACACCTGCTCAGTATAAAACCATCAATGCAATGTTTTTTTGGCAACAGAAAATTAAGCTTTCATTTTTAAAAAATATTTGGCATTTCAACTCACAAAACGAGTGGTATAGGACAAACAAGGAATAAATGATGACAGGCAATTTGTCGCATACTCTACTTGCAACCTAGAAACTAGGACCGCTCCTATGATCTCAGAAATGCCGTATAAGTTTTCCATGTAATCTATCCTTGAATCCAATCATGCTGTGGTTCCACGACAATGCGAAATCAGCGCTTCAACCAAGACCATGGAACGAGGAGATCTTGGCCGCTAACAAAAGAAAGCATGCATAGCTGCATCACAGGAGGAACCAAACCCGGCGATCTCTGCCACCCGCCTCCAAATCCATCCCGACGTATCAAAAACTAACATCCGGCGAGCTCCCAGCGACCACAATCACCCGCCCGCCAAGCAGATCAAATGGATGCAGAGGAAAACGGGGCCACCAACTAGCCTGGCAGCGTCCACTGTTCCACTCCACCCACTGTTGGATCACGTCCCGAACGCCAATCCCGTGATCCATCGAACACAACGCAGCCACGCTCAACGAGACCCGCGAGCGGGCCGGTTTCGACGAGACGGGGAGGGAGGGGCCAAGAGGTCACGGTCGCTCACCGTATCCGTCGTCGACGCAGGCGGTGTGGAGGACGCCGGCGTAGGCGGATCCGTCGCGGACCTGCACCTCCACAGGGAGCCCCACCATGCATACCGTGGCCAGCAGCAGCGCCTCGGCGAGGGACGGCGCCGCCGCCTTGGGCGGCGAGGGCGGCGGCGGCGGCTTCGCCTTCCTGGGGCGGGCCATGGGGGAGGGGGAGGGAAGGGGAGGCGACGAGCCGACTCGAAAAAGGCAGGGGGAAAGGACCAAGCGGGGGGCCGTGGCCGTGACTCGGTTCGGAGGTGGCACCGCACCGCAAGTGGTGGCGCCTTTTGTTTTCCTTTCCGGGATGATTCGTTGCTCCGCGCGAATCATAAAGCCTGACTGACGGCGTGATTATGCAAGTAATAACATTGGTAGTAGTATACAAAATAAAAACTCTGCTTGCATTTATAAATCAAGAACTCGCCCTGTGCTATCATTGGCAAATTTCGCATGTAAAAAATTAGTCGTCAATTTAACAAACGAGCTCTCGCACGAGTTTGCTAAGGCTTTGACACTTCAAGAGGAAAAGCACCGCCAAGGTAAATAAGTGCGAAATTTTGGTATCAAATCAAGTGTTGGCTTAAACTGATCACGGTAACCGACTTGCTAACCGTGCGGCCGCTCGGCAGCGCGTACAAGCAACTCTCCCATCTGCGTGTTACGCTAAGTTCAGAAAGACTCGTCTGAAGTTCAAATATATACAAATTCTTAGGTGGCCATTCCTGAAAACGGTATCAGATCTCGTTTCTAGTTCAGTCGTATACTACGTACGGTCACGGCCATGACGGCAGCTAATGCTTCGCTTCTCCTGTCATGGTTGCAAAAACATTGAAATGTTTGCGTTTAACCAAACAAAGTGTTTCAAAACAAACATTGCTGAGCCACATTGCCCCGGACACATTCTGTCGTGATATCATGCATGCCCATGTGCGAAATCAGAGAACAAAACACAACTGTTCCATAGGGACACGGCGAATCCAACACAATAATAAAGTAACCAGAAAGATGCAACGGGAAGCAAACGGTACAGTGTACATATAGAAATACACAATAATACGATACCACTAGATAGGAGAACATTCAGAGAAGCTAAGAAAGCATGTCTGAGCATAGCAATCACAGTAGAGCACCACTTGTTCATAGCCATAACACAATGCATAATAACAATAATATAAAATTGATGAAACCATGCCATGAGGCAATCAAAATCACGAGCCTTCTGAAACCATCTCTCTATTGACAAGAGCTAGAATGCAATATACCAGCGCCTCGAAATAACTTTAGCACATCTCACAACCCAATGATTTGACTGAGCAAAACAGGCTTCACTGTAAGAAAAAAAACAAAGCCATGTCAGATTAGTAAATAAGGTTATGGACACTCCGTAATGCCAATTGATACAGGCACGTTGTAGCCTTGTAGACCATGGCAATGCCAAAGATGGCATACATTTGTTATCAGAGGAGATAATTTTTTCACCATTAAATTCACAACAGTTAATTAGTTGAGAGCTTCACCTGCTGTTGCTGTGGCTGCTGTGCAGCTGGTTGCTGTTGGTAATTGGGATAACCAGCATAAGCACCATAACCATACATGTTAGGATCCTGAGGTTGTGCATAACCACCGCCATAAGCCTCATAGCCTTGTCCATAGCCACCATAGTAACCACCGGCAGCAGCAGTAGCAGCAGCTCCACCCCATTGGGTGGAATCCTGCTGAGGCTGGGAATTTTCACGTGAGTGTTAGCCCTTAAGCTACATTAAACCATGCTAAGAAAGAACATTGCTATGCAATATGTGACATGAACCTGCTTGTTGGACAGGCTTCGACCCCATGAAAGCCGAACATTCTGCCCCCCAATTAACGTTCCTTGCAGCATCAGCAGCGCTTGCTCGGCAGAAGGTCTGAAAATGTGGTGTCAGAGTAACTAGGACGAAAATGCTCGACATTAACATTTCAGAGGAACAGCTGAATAAGAAAAAACCCAACTGAATAAGAAGAGTCACCTGGTAACGAACTGAACAAAACCACATCTTTTCCCAACAGGGATCTTAACATGGACCACTTCTCCGTAAGGAGCAAAAATTTGTTTCAGGACATCTTCAGTAACGTTGGGATCAAGGCCACCAACGAATATCTAAAAACAAAGACAGACAAAAGTCAACAAAAAACTGAATGATGAATGACTGCTTTGCAGGAAAAAGAATTAAGAACGCACAGTGGTATTGTTAGGATCATTCTCATACTGAGCTCCTTGAGAATTTGGTACTGTAAATGAAAGCAAAAACGGTGAAGGAAAGATAATGTAAGATTACAAATATCAAAAGCTATAAATGAATACTATCATGCAAACGTTTGTTGGGCAATAAAGTTGTTGGGTTAACACATATTAGACAGTGAGAAATGATACATGTATTTCATATCATACAAAGAAGAATAGCATCACAGAGTGCAATAAAGAGTTACAAGTTGGCCCAACAAGAGCACATAGTTATGAAGAATCTCAGTAGAAATAAACTGACAGGTGCAACATTTAACAGACTAAAAAACACTCATGTGGGTAAAAGATTGCCAGTGAAGAAATAATGAATCATATGAAAATAAAAGCAGCCTACGACCAAAAATAAAGTGCTATTTCGAGTGATAAAATAGACAGTTAAAATCTCAGCTCCAAGCATTGATTTAGCAGAGTAAGAAAGGCAGGAACAGACCATGCACGTGCTCATATAGATATTGATATAAATCCAAGTTCAAGGAAACAAAGGAAAACCAATAGATAAAAAGTCAAGTACAACATAACTGACAACGAATGAAAGACAATCAAAATTTTAAACCACACCCCCCCCCCAAATAAAAAAAAAATCAAGGTGCGTACGAAACTATCTTGTAGGGAAAGAATGAAAGAAAGAGACCGCTAGTATTTCAAGCTCTACAAGTCCGAAATGGGCAAAGAGATTTAATCCTGCCCTCGCTGAAGATGCAATAACAAACTACAATACTAACTTACCGGTGTACTTATCAAGAATGGGTGTATGAAAAAGAAAACTTGCACTAAATGTATACATAGATGAAAATAGAATAAAAATAGCAACGGAAATAAATGGACAAAGCACCAGAAACTGAAGGAAACCAACTTTGAATTTAGGACGTAAATGATTTACCGACCTAAATGAGGCCACGCATTAAACATGAAATGCATCACACCTCAGGTCAGTTCCAAGGCTCCTATTCATAGAGCCTGTTGGTATCCTGCTTCCAGATAGCATGAGTTCAATAAGTCTACTATCGTTCTAGTGAATTAAATTATCCAAATTCACACTGGGAATGATGTACTAGGGAATGATTTTTTTTGAAGAGAAGTGGTCGGAACCTAGGCCTAGCTTCCATTTGAACACAACTAATAAAACAACCAAAAAAGACAAACATGAACAGAACAAGGGACTAACAGCAACATGTAGAAGCTAACAACTATCAAAGGGGCATGAGGTTAGCCATGCCTACCTCTTTCTTGAACTCCAGTTGTTTTCCTACTTGCTGCAGGACCAATACGCATAGGCCTGGATGAACAAGGCATTCCATTCATTTCCGTCATTGCACGAGCTTGCTCAGTAGGATCACCAAATTTCACAAACCCATAACCCTTCGAACGCATTGTCAATTTATCAGTCACAACTTTTGCACCCTTCACCGAAGGATAATGAACCCTGAATGTCTCTTGTAATAAGTAATCTGTAACATCTGCTGCCAAATCCCCGACAAAAATAGTATAGTCAGGGGTATCATCACGCTTTTCACCAGCACTGGCCCAGTTCAGCCGGAATGTCAATTCAACATTGGGCATCATTTGTCCATTGTATGTTTGAAGAACTCGCTCTGCAGCTGCACGGCTTGTAAATTCAACAAAGCCATAACCCTGGAGCTGCCCTGAATTCTTGTCACGGATGAGCTTTACAGATTGAACCTGCAAATTAATGTAAACGTAATGTAAGTAAAGCGTCAGGAAATCATAAATGCATGGAGAAATATGCTACCTTGCAGTTTATCTGAGCAGTACAACTATAAATGCCAACTAGTACACTAAAACTGACGCATATAAATAGTTATGCACAGCAATCTATATGGCTGGTAAACATTATTATGGCCCATGTGCGAAAGACAAATGGGCGCAAACAAAACTATAGAAAGCGATGGTTTAGGTTATTTCACCAGATGCAATTCTCGCTAGATCATGGTAACAAACTCACGAAAAAAAATTAAAATTATTCCAAAATCACATGTAACCTAGCCCAAAACTTGATTATTTCAAGAGAATCAAGAAAATCTACCAAGTAACTCGTACCGTGGAGCTTCAGTCGTTAGTAGTCATACGAAATTCACAACAAAATCAACATAAATCATGAGATTTACAGCGGGACCTATTAGCAACAGCAAAGTGCCATATCCGAAATTCCGAGAAGAGCACAGCCCTCCGAAATCACGCGCAAGCACAACCAGCATCAGATCGGACCGCATACCTCCCCGGTTGTAGCGAAGCATCCGTAGATGTAGTTCTCATCCATCCAGTACTGCAGGTCCCCGATCCAGAGCGTCCTGACCTCGTCCGCCGCCGCGGGGGCCGCCGGCGCCGGTGCGGGAGGCGCGGCGTAGTACGGCTGAGGGGGCGGCGCCTGCCCGTAGTGCGCCTGCGGCGGCTGCTGGCCCCACATCGCCGGCGTCTGCTGCGGTGGCGGCGCGCCGTACTGCTGCGCCATCGGCGGCGGGATCCCACCCCACTGCTGCGGCTGCCCGCCCGCGGGTGGTGGTGGCGCCATACCCGGATGCTGCTGCGGCGGCGGGGGCTGCTGCATCATGGCGACTTGGCGAGAGGCCCTAACCCTAGCCGAGACGAGACGACCCGAGCGCGAGAAAGAGAGAGGAGGAACAGCGGACGAGGAGGAGACGGGGGATGAAGGGGAGAAGTAGAGAACTCATCAGGGTTGAGATTTTGTCTGTACGTGGAGACTTTACGTGGGCCGTGGGCCGTGCGTTGGTGCTGGTCCAGTTTTGTGCCAGACAGCTGGAATGCTGGGGTGATTATATTATCGGATTACTATTCTAAACAACTTGCTTTGGATTGAGCCGGGACGATGCTTCAGTGATTATATTATTATTATCCGATATAGTATAAGGGACTTGAGTTGCCAAAAAAAAATTAGCTGTTACCCGCAAAAAAAAAATATTTAGCTGCATCTCATGAAGATGTTTCAGTGCAGGTTCGGTCATGTTCATGAACCCAAGGCAAAAGGATATTTCTGACAGCAACGTCAACTTTTAGCAGATATAATATACATATATATCTTGACCATGTAGTGAGATAGCTAGGTCGGTCAACGTCAGTTGGATCCGGTTGAGATATCATAGCATGTCAAGAAAAAACAGAGTCATCTGTACTCTGGCCGGTATCATCACAAGGTTTTCAAGTAGAAGTAGAAGAGTAAAGAAAATATCTGAATCAATTCTTTAATCTTTATCCATTATGCTCTGAAGAACTCGTTTGCTTGCTGCATAGTGCATATACAGAGCCACAGAGGTACACTTGGTGCATCGAAGTCGCTCCTTAAAAATAGAACCTGAAGATATATGCATCAGATGAGGACGGCAGACTGGTTCAGGACAAATGCAACATAAATCATGATGCATCCCGCGGAATACAGAAACGCAGAACACAAAATCTGATTGCTGACAATAAGATTGTGGGCGCTGATATGCGATCGAAGGGAGCATTACATGCATATCGCAATTTGACGAGGAGGGGGCAAATATGATTCAACACTGAAGCATGAACGGGCAGCAAACCAAATTCTGAAGTTCAGAATTTCGTTCATTACTGATCATTAGACATTCAGACAACAATAATATAGATGGGTAGCAAATGAAAATGCCCAAACCTACAGAAATTTTACATTTAAAGAGCCAGAGTCAATTTATCATGGATTCATATGTTACTGTTCTTATATGCTTGAGAAGTCTTACTCCCAAGATATCACAGTAAAGCACAAGACTTCAGATAATCAAACGCAACTAAAATCAGTATCACTCACTGGTCACCGGTGCTGATTATCACTCCAAATGCATGATACCTTGTCCAAAATCTCCTTCAAAACCAAAGGGCAGCTTGCAACAAGATGATTGAATCCGTCGGTTTCCATGATTGGGCCAAGCATGTTGGGCGAGGCCATGAACCCAATGCAAGCTCGTTGCAGCTGTGAGCAGTTGTGCTGCTCTGCTAAGGCTAGTGTGGTCGCCACCGTTTCCACATCAATGGCTTCGCTGAGCTTACTCTCACACATCAACCTTAGCCTCTCTACTCCATACCGGTCAGCGGCAACTAGCAAGTGCTGCATCGCCGCGTTCCGACCATCGTTGCAGCTGTCTGGCAGACGATCCGTGTAGATGAAGTGGAGGAGTGCCTCGAAGATTGACGGTTCCATGTCATCGATCCTGATACAGCTTGTAGCTTTCTCCTTCATCGGACCAAAGAGCTCGGCTCTAAACACCGGAGACCGGTAAGCCAGAACACACCTATGGGCACGGAACGATTGGCCATCCACAGTGAATGTCACGTCTGCCCCTTCACCATCTTTCAGCATCTCTCCGAAATCCTGGTGCAGGTTCGGCGGCGGGACGACAACCGAGTTGATTTCGTCCTCCACCGTGCGGGAGTCGATGACGACAGTGAGCACGCACCTGATCGTGAGGCTGTCCTTGTGGAGGTACGGCGAGCCTGGCATCAGCTTGGATTTCTCGATGAACTTGATGAAGCCCCAGTTGTCGCTGGCCGGAGTGAAGGTGTGCTTCATGTAGGGGTTGGTCGGCTGCTGGGGCATCCTCACGTCCCTCTCGAGCAGGTTGAGGGTGAACCGGGCCCTGGCACCGGCCGCCGGCTGCCGGTTGAAGTAGTAGAGGAAGGCGGACACGTGGCCGAGGCAGCCCGCCGTGGCGCCGTCCGGGTAGAACCGGACGGCCCAGTCGCGACCGCCGGTGGCGAAGGTGCTGGAGCTAACGTACCTGCCGACGCCCATGCCGTCGAGCAGCGAGTAGTCGGTCACCTTGAAGTCGTGCACCGCGGTGACGGACCTGGTCAGGCTCGTCGACGACGTCCTGGGCAGGCAAAAGGCATCCGGGAAAGCCGAGCCGCCGCCGTGATGAGCCGTGTCGAGGAGGGACGACGACGCGATCGGCGGCTGCGGAGGCCCCGCGACCGATCTGGCATCCATGACGCCGAACGAAACGCCGCGCGAGGCGCGACGAGCTATCGACGGCAGCGGGCGGAGGCGAATCGGACCTTCGGGGTGGATCGGCGGCGACGGCCTGCGCGCGAAGCGGCTAGCGCGCCGCTGATGAAAACCCTAGCTGATGATGGAATCGAACATCGTCGGGAATTTTGGGGGAGAGATGGAGGGGAACAGATCCACAGCACGCCGGGGCAGCCTAGTCTTGGAATATCCCCCGGGGTCGGGCGCCGCTCGTTTAAAAACCCCGCCCGATGGCTGCGGCGGTGCGGCCTGCCGCTGCCGGAGGGTGTCAGGGAGGGGACTTGGGAAGGAAGTTCGCGGAAGAAAACCCCCTGCTCGTGCGCGGTGCGCGCACGGAGAAAATCCCCGCCCCCGCGGCCCCGCTGGCCGCTGCGGTCGTCGGGTCAGGTCAGGTGGGGGAGCGTGCCGTGGCCCCGCTGCCCGTGCGCGCATGTGGCGTCGCTAAAATTTCCGGGTTTTTTAGCATGCTAAAAAAATTTCGACAGTGGCCCAGCTCTGCAAGAGCCGCGGAGGCCCAATGCAAAGGGCCCGGTCGGTAGCCGCGGAGGCTGCCAGGAGACAGATCCAAGCCCAGAGCCCAGGAGAGTCTGAGATTGCTTAGCTAGTTGCGGATGGCACTGGGCATGAGCGACAGAGAGCTATGTATACGTTCAAAGAAGAAAGCATAGCTAAAAATAATAATAAACACTTCAAAACAACCTTCACACACGTTCCGCGCGGGAGGAGTTCCAATGCCGAGTTTTCAGCAAACAGTTCACATGATAACAATATCTCGACTACGAAAGGTAAAACTCTGCGCTAGACTGAACAGAGAACTCCTTGCTCAGTTCTGTCTGATGCGATCGTCTAGAATCCCCTTTGTAAACAAAGGGCAGCTTGCACGAATCCCTCTGTTCCCATGACAGCGCCAAGCACACCTCGACAGTCGATAAATCTTAGGCAAACATCTCTGAGCTGCACGCATTGGTGCTGCTCGGCTAAAGCTAGCGTGGTTGCAACTGACTGCACGTCAAGCCAGCTGCACAGCTTCTCCTCGCACATCAGGCGTAGCCTGTCCAGCCCGTATCCATCAGCGGCAAACTAGCAGGTGCTGCATCGCCACAATTCTACCCGCATTGTCATTACAGTCATCTGGCAGGGAATCTGTGTACATGAAGTAGAGGAGCCACCCGAAGACAGTAGGCTCCATGTCACGGATCTTGACGTGCTGCGTCGCCGTCTCCTTCATCTCGCCGAAAAGCTCCGCCCTGAAGACCACGGACCGTGCGGCCAGGACGTACCTGTGAGCATAGAACAATTGGTCGCCCACACTGAATGTCACATCCGTGCCTTCCCCGTCCTTCAGCATGTTGGCGAGATCTTGATGCAGGTTTGACTGAGGGACTTCGATGGCCATCTTCGTATGCCGTTTAATGATTGTTAGAACGCACCTGATTGTGAAGCAATTGTTGGAACTGCGTAGCAACTTTTGCAGATGGGATTTCCTGATGAAAAGACTACCCCACTTCTCATGACCTGTCGGCTCATCGGTGCTGTGGTTGTGAGTCGTCCTCCGCACCCTTTTTTCACCGCGAGTCCTCCATACCTTTCTTATTTTTTCTCCCTTCCTCCTCTTGCCTTTTACACGGAACACTCTATGATCTTTGTCGAGTAAACTTAAACTGAACTTGGTCCTCTTAGGTGCTACCGATCCTTCCTCCTCCAAGGAAACACAAGTAGATCGACACACAATCAGCAAATCCCTTCATCCTGCATCCGTCGGGGTAGAGCCTGATGTTCCAGTCGTAGCCGCCGCCGCTGAAGGTTCTGGAGCTAGCATACCTGCCAATGCCCGCGCCGTCGAGCAGCGAGAAGTTGGCAACCTCGAAATTGTGCGTCGCCCTGATGCTCTCCATCACAAATCTCGACGACGTCTCCGGTAGAATTTGTTTGACTCGCGAGCTGTTAGCCATGCTACACTACTAAAAACAAGCCTGAGATCCACCCCAAAAATACCGGTTCCGGTTCATCTACATACCGGTACTTTTGGGGTGGATGGAATTTATGAATGAGTCTTAGGTACCGGTTGGTATTATCAACCGGTACCTAAGACTTTCCATAGGTACCGGGTGGTAACTTTTATATTAGTATTGGGTAGTACCACTAACCGGTACCTATAGATGAGCCTTAGGTACCGATTGGTGTAGGCTCATCCATTGGTTACTTTAAAAGGAAAATATCTCCTTGAGATGATAAAATATCAGAACAACTGTGTAGTTGAGATGATAAAGGAGCAACGTGCGAGGCTAGAGATCGCGAGTTCAAGTCCCAACCAAAAAAAATATTTTGTATGAATTTTGAAGGCTTAGTTACCGGTTGTTTTACCCGGTACCAAAGGCTCACTTTGGGGGTACCGGTTCAAAAAATCGGTACCAAAGACATTCTCCGACCGGTGACAAAGGCAGTTTTTCTAGCAGTGGCAGAGATGCCGCCAAGGAGCTAGAAAGGGCGATTCTCCAACCAACTGTTACTTTCATGGGCCCATCTTTATTCATAGTTTAAAAATTAATATCTCTTAAATTAAGAGTCAAAATTGAAAACCGATTTCACCATCATGTTCGTCGCGATTAAAGCTACAAAACTAGATCCACTTGATATATTTATCTCACTCTCACTTTCGCGAAGAATTGCTGAACAGATCAAGAAATTACATGAAATGGCTGACTAACACGAATGACTGAACAAAATTAGAAATAGCTGAACAAAAAATCAAAAATAGCTGAACAAAAGTCGAGGTGACTGACATCATTTCCATGGAATGGCTGAATAAACGCGAATGGCTGAACAAAAGTCAAGGTGGCTGACATCACTTCCATGGAATGGCTGAATAAAAAAATAGTGAGCACTGTAGCACAGACTCGTTTACTGTGGCGCGGACTGGTTGGGTCTAGCCTGTGTCGGTTAGGTGTTCTGGTTGGATCTAGCCAGCAAGCCGGTTGGCTCTGTCGGCTGGTCCGGGTGTGGTCCATCACCTAAGGTGATGTATAGCATATGTGTGTGTGTATATATTGACTGGAGAGATATATACTGCATTGTAATTAAACCATTACCGATTTTGTGCATCGAGGACTGCTTCATTACGTTGAAAACGAGGACTATGAGTATAGGTCAGGGAGAGAAGGAAAGGTGCTGGATATGATATATGAATGATCCAAGAGGAGAAACAATGCCCTTCTAATCATGAGTTCGTGACAATAGCAGATGATATGGGCAAAGGCGTCTTGCCACAATGATTAAAACGAAAGCAATGGTTCTCCTAGAGTAGTTATCAAAAGCAGAATCTTAATTAGTAAACCGAGAATTTGGTCCACAGCTTCAGTATCTGCTAGTATCTGCAGATGATATGGGCAGAGGCGTCCATGTGAAGCCATCTAAGATGATATGGACAGTATCTGCAGTCGATAAATCTTAGGCAAATGTCTCTGAGCTGCACGCATTGATGCTGCTCGGTTAAAGCTAGAGTGGTTGCAACTGACTGCACGTCAAGCCAGCTGCACAGCTTCTCCTCGCACATCAAGCGTAGCCTGTCCAGCCCGTATCGATCAGCGGCAACTAGCAGGTGCTGCATCGCCACAATCCTATCCTGCTCAGCTTCAGTATCTGCAGATGATATGGGCAGAGGCATCCACGTGAAAACCATCTGCGATTCTAGGTGGAGGCTTAAAAAAATAAGGAAAAAGACCACACCCTGCCTCCCTCAACTATCACAAAAGTCTAATTTTCATCCCTCAACTACAAAATCGGATATCTAGTCTACTCAAACTATCAAAATATTTGTTTTACCTCCCTCAACGGTTTCATAAGCGGTTTTTGCATTTTTCTTTTCATAAATTTTTCTCCCTTCTCTTATTTTTCACTCAATTGAGGTAGCAAACGTGGTTAAAAAATTATAAAAATTGGCATAGCGGTAGAGGAGAATAACAAAAACCCAGTTTTGCAAATTTATAAAATTTAACAAAAATAAATTTAAAACAAAAAATTTAAATAAAGAAAGAATTCAAAGTTCATTTAATTTTTAAGGCATCAAGATGAGCTCCATATTTGACAAAATTTAAACTATGTGAAACATATTATAGGTACATCATTAGGGAATTTTTGTAAGTATAGGTTCTATAGCAAAATTTGAAGTTTATTATGAAGGGTTAAATTTGAGCTAAATTTATATTTTTTATTTATTTTCACATATTTAAAATCTACTCAAGAATTTTCATATGTATAAATCAAATATACAAATTCTTGAGTAAATTTTAAATTCTGTGAAAATAAATAAAAATGATCAAATTCGGCTCAAATTTGACCCTTTCTAAGAAACTTAAAATTTTACTATAAAACTATACACATAAAATTTCCCTAATGATGAACCTCTGATATGTATCACACAGTTTAAATATTTTCAAAGATGGATCTCATCTTGATGCTTTGAAAGTTCAATAAAGTCTGAAATCTTGCTCTCTTGAAAAAATTGAAGTTTTTTTTTTAGTTTAATGAGAGCGCAAAGGGAAAATTAACAAATAAATCCACACCGCACCCTGGCCGGCCGTGTTATTATAAATACAGGATAAGGAGTTACGTATTATCCCAAGACCAGGGATTACTAATTCGTCGAGGATACTGAGTACGAACCGTAAACAGCAAAACTCTAGGTACACGTTGAGGCAAGTTATTGGAGTGCATACCGTGTTGGAGCTGTTGGAATGCATGAACGAGTTAAACTCACGTAGTCACGCGAAACAAGAAGAAGAGGGTGGACTTGGTGAAATGAAAATTATCTGCACCAACCTATAAGAAAATTATCCGCTATAATTTTTTTAGAGTATCTCCGCTACGCTATTTGTATTTGTGCCGCTATGGGAGCTATGGACGCTAAATTGGGTTATAGCTGCGCTAAATGACATAGCTTTAGCGCCGCTATAGCCTTATCCTTAGCTCGGTGCTACTATTTTTGTCTTTTGAACAACTGAATATTTGATTGTATGAATTTTGTTGTATTGTCAACTTAAGTAATGTTCCCGTAGCCCTAGAAATATATTTATGTTTATGAAATTCGCTAATTACTATATTTTTGTGCATCTATTACTTGTATTTTTCATGGTTTATTAGTAAACCGCTATTTGCCAAAGCCTGCTATAGCCTCGGGAAAAAATACGCCGCTATTTGCCATAGCCCGCTATTTAAAACCATGATTCATAGGGGTGTGAGTGTACGTGCGTTTGTGAGTGTTTGCGTTTATACTGTGTTTCGAAAAAAGAAGAAGATCAGCAATCTAGACTAGTGAAATTTATCATGTTTTTCTAGTGCCATCGGTCACACATTATTCTTGAATATACGAATCTAGCCATGCAATTGACATTGATACACTGCTCATGTAACAGAAATCTGATCATTACTCTTGCATGATCAGAGATGCTGCATACTCGTCCTCCTCCTCCTGAATGTGGCAATCTTCTCTGAAATCTCCCCGAGGATCAAAGGGCAACTTTCTTTGAGATGTCTGAACCCATCCGTATCCATGATAGCACTGAGCACGTCCCTTGAGGCAATAAATCTGAGACAGGCATCTTTGAGTTGATCACAGTTGTGCTGCTCCGCCAAAGCTAGGGTGGTGGCAACTGTTTGCACATCAATGCCCTGGCATAGCTTGGCTTCGCACAACGCCCTTAGCCTGTCAAGTCCGTACCTGTCCGCAGCAACTAGCAAGTGCTGCATTATCGTATTTTCGTCAGAGTTGCAGGTATCTGGCAGGGAATCGGCGTATATGAAGTGAAGAAGCCCTTCAAAGATGGTAGGATCCATGTCGTTGATCTTAACAGGCTGTGCGGAATTCTTGCTCAGTGGGCCAAAGAGCTCCGCATCGAAGACAGGTGATCTTGCAGACAGTACACACCTGTGGGCATGGAACAGGTGGCCATCTACGTCGAATGTGACGTCGACGCCCTTGCCATCCTTCAGCATGCTCTCAAGATCTCGGAACAAGTTTGCCGGTGGGACACTGATGGTTGTGTTCACATCTTCAGTTCGGGACTTGAAGACAGTTAGAACACACCTGATGGTGAGGGAGTCATCGTTGAGGTACAGAAAGTGTCGCAACTTGAATTTCTCAATGTAAGTAACACCCCAGCTCCATTCTCGATCTCCCGGACCGAAGGTATGTATCAGTGGTCTGTCGTCTCCCAGCATCGGAAGCTTCGACACTCTATTATCTCTGTCCACCATACTTAGGCTGAACTTCGCCCTCACGCGCGTCGCTTCTCCTCCGCCAATAAAGCATAAGAACACCGAGACAAAGGCACCTTCGTGCTCCTTCTTGTTCCCGTCTGGGAAGAGCCTGATGTTCCAGTCGCAGCCGCCGACGGTGAAGGTGCTCGACCTCACGAACTCGCCGATGCCCATGCCGTCGAGCAGCGAGAAATCGGCCACTTCGAAGTAGTGAGTGGCGGTGAAGGTCTCCGTCCGGCACCTCGACGACGTCGTGTCGTGTAAGCCCTGGCCATGGCTGGCAGCAGAGGTCGAGTCGTCGCTGGCCATGGCAAAGACGTACGTACAGGAAAGAAGAGCTTGTGGGGGCTTATTGTTTGTGATCGAAAGCTTGATTTAAAAGCTTGTTTGCGACGTCCTTGCATTGCCGTGTTCTTTACGACGCGTACACAGGACAGCTATCATGCCTAAACATACTAGGACTCCGAGGCCTACGGGAATACCAAGATCACAAGGAGCCGAATCGTAGAATGATTGGACTCTATTTATATGGGAGGCGATATGGTTGTGGACTTATTCTGTGCATGGGATGAAAAAAGCTTCTAATTTTGGACTTGTTTTGGACAGTTATTCGGAAAGGATTTAATTTAAGTCGCGCGGATGGAAGATGTTTTAACAGAAAATGCAGAGATTCTAGGTACTCTCGGGCCGATCTGCCACAGCCCAACCCAGCCCATCCGGATTATGGCCCAACCAGGGTCCAGCGTCCAAGTTCCATTGTCCGTCACGGTGCATAAAAATTGTGAGTATCAAATTTTTGCCTAAATTTTTGCACTGACAATGCGGTGGTCTGACAGTAAGCCGATATAGAGAATGTGTTCATCATTCAGGTAATTATTTTTTGCTTTAGCGAATGCATCTGTTGGTGTATTGGTGTAATAAATAAATATGTAGGGACTATTGTGCAAAGAGAATGAATAAAGAGGAGAAGAGAGTGGCCGTGGGAGGGTAGCCCAGTCACAAAAATTCCCCAACTCACAACATGGCATCAAGAGCTAGGGTTCGAACCTGAGTGGTGGCGGCGTGGTGCGCGCGTGCGACGGGGTGCGCGGCGGCTCTGCGGCACACACGCACGAGGCGCCCGGCGCGAGAGGCGCTTGCGCGGTGGGCTATGCGGCGCTGGCGCGGCGGCTCGCGTCAAGCGCAAGCGGCGCGTGCGCAGCATGCTTGCTGGTGTGCGTGGGGAGCTGCTGCGTGTGACCAGCAATCGGCAAGGCTGTGCAGGAATCGTAATTGAAAGTGCGTGCTAGAGTGTTGGGATTGAAAGGCGTGCTGGATGTGGTGTAGCTGCTGGGATTGAAGCTGAAATTGGTGTGGTGAGCTGCGGCAGTGCTGAAATTAGAGCTGAAATTAGTGAGCATGCTCTATTGGTCTGGTTGAGCATCCGCTGGTAATTGATTTTGGGGAACTCTAATTCGAGTGGTGGTGAAGATGGATACTCAAGGTGAAGATGCTAGTGGTTCCGGGGGAATTGCAAAAAATGAGATGAGATGTGAGATGAGGTGTATGATCCAAGAGCTCATGGAGTTGGGTCTGATTGGTGCTAAGGCAAATACAGGCACATCTGAGTTGAAATTAGAACTTGTGCCGAATGATGTGAAGTTGGAAGGCAGCAAGAATTACTTGAGCTAGTCTAGGAGAGTGCATGTGCTTCTAGGTGGCAAGGGAGTGGAGCATTATTTGGAGGAGACCTGTGTTGAGCCGGCTGATAAGCTCAGCACTGAATGGAGAGTTTGGCATGCAACAAACTCTGTGATAGTGGCATGGTTGTTGGCATCCATGTCCCCTACTGTTAGCAAGAGAGTGGAAGCGATGCGCACTGCATCATTGATATGGAGGACTTTGAGTAACATTTACTCTCGGAAGGGGAATGCGATGATGATGATGGAAATTCAAGGTAAGGCGGATGCAGTGAAACAGGCGGGGAGACCAGTGGAACAGTATGCTAGTGAGCATCAGTACTTGTGGGAAGAGCTAGATCACTATGCTCCTCTCCAAATGTATGATCCAAGAGATGCTCAAGCGGTTCATAAGTGGGTGGATGATAGAAGAGTGACCCACTTTCTGAAGAATCTGGATCCTGAGTTTGAGAGTAGGAGAGCTGCTTTCTGTCACCAGGAGAGTCTTCCTACTATGGATGAGGCCATTTCGGCTATGATTGATGAAGAGAGCAGGCTTCGAGTGATGGGTAGTGGCAATTCTATGAAACCGGCTTATGTTGCAATCGAAGACAGAGAGTGCTACAATTGTGGAGAAAAGGGACACTTGAGTTATAATTGTCCCAATCCAAAAGGCAGTGGTGGCCGAGGTGGATCTCGTGGGGGCTATGGAGGAGGACGTGGTGGTCGTGGTGGAGGCCGAGGTAGAGGATGTGGTGGCCCTAGAGCCAATGTAGCTACTACTGAAGAGACTCCCACTCTTACTCTGACAGGAGAACAAGTTAAGAAGTGGGAGCAATGGCAAAAGGGCAAATCCTCTGAGAGCTCTACTTCACTTGATGAAAGCACCACCAACAACTTCGGTAACTTTTCCAACTACGCCCACATGGGCGAAGATACTCAGGCACAGGCACTTGCATCCTCATGTAGGCATCATATAGATTGGGTCATAGATTCAGGAGCTTCTAAGCATGTCACGGGCATGTCTAGTCCTTTCAAAACATATAGTCCATACACTCACCATGAATCTGTTCAAATTGCTGATGGCACATCCCAAAAAATTTATGGTGTAGGGTTCATAGAGTGCAAACCGTCTCTTAGCCTATCATCCGTCCTGCATGTTCCATCATTTCCAGTCAATCTTATCTCTGTGAGTTCAATCATTGATCAATTCAAGTGTACAGTAACATTTGATGAAAATTCTTGTGTCTTTCAGGAGAGGGGGACTGGGAGAAATATTGGGACTGGAGTCAGGCATAATGGGTTGTGGTTCATCAGTCATGAGGAGTCAGCATTGACAGCAGCTGCTGAAGGAGGTGTGAAAAAAATTCTGCTACTCCATCGCCGGTTAGGACATATATCTTTTGAGGGCTTAAGTCGGTTGTACCCTGCTATGTTTGAGGAAGTGGACAAGAGTAGACTTGTATGTGATGCATGTGAATTTGGCAAGCATACCCGATCCATCTATCCTAGTATTGGTCTTCGCAGTTGTGAATCATTTATTCTAATACACTCAGATATTTGGGGTCCATGTTCAATTACTTCTGTGAGTGATGCTAAGTGCTTTGTCACCTTTATTGATTGTTATACTCGGATGACTTGGACCTATATGCTCAAGCATAAAAATGAGGTGTTTAATTGCTTTCGAGACTTTCATAAATTGGTTGAAAAATAGTTTAATGCAAAGGTTCGAGTTATTCGGAGTGATAACGGCATAGAGTATGTGAATAATAAATTTAGATCATACATCTCAGATCAAGGAATCATTCATCAAACAACTTGCCCTGGAACTCCACCTCAAAATGGTGTGGCTGAGAGGAAAAATCGCCATTTGTTGGAGGTAGCGAGGTCTCTCATGTTCCAGATGAATGCACCTAAGTACTTGTGGAGTGAGGCAGTGATGACAGCCACATATCTCATTAACCATATGCCTTCAAGGATATTTGGTATGAAATTTCCTGCTGAGCTTCTGTTGAAAAAATGTGATTTCAAGGTTCCGCCTAAGGTATTTGGTTGTGTTTGCTTTGTAAAGGATCATCGCCCCACGGTGGGTAAGCTGGATCCTCAAGCTGTTAAGTGTATATTTGTGGGATATGCCTCTACTCAGAAAGGGTATAAATGTTGGGATCCTATTGGTAAAAGATTGTTTGTGAGCATGGATGTGACTTTTCGTGAAGAAGAACCATACTACACCAAAAAGGGTGACCTGGATCAATTTCTGGATGAATTCTCTCCGGTCAATGAGAGTGACCGTAGAGAAGGGGAGGATGATGGTGTTCAAAGTAGTGATCCAGTGAGAGGGGTTTCAGGAGAAGTGATTGTTGGTGGCGTGGTTCCACAAGATGTGGAGGTACCAAGCAGTGGTGATAGTGGTGAAGGCAGTGGTGATACGAGTGTTGAGGGTCAGGTGGAGATGGTGAATGATGACGTTGTGGTTGTTGGGACAATTTGATGTCCCACTGGGGAGAAGGTGAATGAGGAGAAGGGGGAGCAACCGAAGTGGGGGGAGCAACCCATAGTGTATTTTAGAAGACGGTTTAAGAAGCAGGAGGAGCAACCACAACCTGAACAAGTTGAAGCTCCAGTCCCATATCCCTCTCCAGACTCCTCTCCATCAAGTTTGTCGCCTCCAGCTGGTAATGTTTCTCCCACCCTTGAGCCTATAGAATTGCGTCTTGCACAACGAAAAAAAATCCTAGAGTCAATGCTGGAATACCTCCTTTTGGGTATGGCTTTGAACATGACATTGCTAAGTATGTCTCATATTCTAATGTCTCACCTGCATATAGAACATTTGTTGCATATAGAACATTTGTTGTATCTCTACAAATAGTGCCTATTCCGAAGGATTGGAGGTGTGCTAAACAAGATCCGAAGTGGAAGGATGCAATGAAAGAAGAGCTGCTTGCTCTCCAAAAAAAACAAGACATGGGAACTTGTTCACCTTCCAGAAGGAAAAAAGGCGGTTGGTTGCACGTGGGTCTTCACAGTAAAACAGACCCCTGAAGGAAAGGTTGATAGGTACAAAGCAAGGTTGGTTGCGAAAAGGATATAGTCAGACATATGGTATTGACTATGAAGAAACCTTTGCACCTGTGGCAAAAATGGGCACAGTGAGAACCCTAATCTCATGTGCAGCCAACTTTGGTTGGCCACTTCATCAGCTGGATGTGAAGAATGCATTCCTTCATGGTGACCTACAAGAGGAAGTCTATATGAAAATTTCACCTGGATTTGCAAATGAACAGACTTTTGAAAAGGTGTGCAGACTTAAGAAGTCAATCTATGGCCTGAAGCAGTCACCACGTGCATGGTTTGATAGATTCAGGCGAGCAGTGTGTGATATGGGGTATTCACAATACAATGGAGATCACACAGTCTTCTACAAGCACCAGGGCACTCGTATCACTATTCTAGCTGTTTATGTTGATGATATAGTGATCACTGGAGATGATGTGGAGGAGATTAAGAAACTGAAGGAAAGGCTAGGAAGAGCCTTTGAGGTAAAAGATCTTGGACCACTTCGATACTTCCTTGGGATTCAAATTGCTAGGTCACCAAAAGTTATTATTATTTCTCAAAGGAAGTATGTCCTTGATCTGTTGTCAGAGACGGGGATGCTTGGGTGTCGTTCGTGTGGTTCACCTATTGATAGGAATCACCAAACTTGTGCCGAGTCTGGGGATCCTGTGGATCGAGAAAGATATCAGAGATTGGTTGGTCGATTGATATACCTTTGTCATACAAGACCCGATATTGCTTACGCAGTGAGTGTGATAAGTAGATATATGCATGATCCTAGAACTGGACATATGGAAGTGGCATATCAAATCCTGAGATACTTGAAGGGAACCCCTAGTAAGGGGCTGTAGTTTAGAGCAAACCAACACCTGAATTTAGAAGGCTATTGTGATGCTGATTGGACTAGCAGCAGGAATGATAGGAGGTCTAGATCTGGATATTGTGTGTTTGTGGGTGGTAACCTTGTTTCATGGAGAATCAAGAAGCAGGCTGTTGTGTCTCGGTCCATTGCGGAGGCTAAACAAAGGGCCATGGCCTTGGCACTTTGTGAAATGATGTGGTTGAAGGGTCTTCTGAAGTAGTTTAGAGTGCTGAAGAAAGAGACTATGGTGCTTCATTGTGACAATGTAGCAGCAATTAATATAGCTAATAATTCAGTTTAGTTTGACCGCATGAAGCATGTAGAGATCAACAAATTCTTCATCAAGGAGAAAATGGACAATGGGGCTTTAAAGCTAGAGTATGTCAGGTCTCATGATCAACTAGCTGATTGTCTCATGAAAGGTTTAGGTCCTAAAGATAATGAGTTGGCATGTAACAAGATGGGCATGTTGAATATATTTAGTCCATCTTGAGGGGAGTGTTGGTGTATTGGTGTAATAAGTAAATATGTAGGGACTATTGTGCAAAGAGAACGAATAAAGAGGTGAAGAGAGTGGCTGTGGGAGGGTAGCCTAGTCACAAAAATTTCCCAACTCACAACAGCATCTGAACGCGTATTTTATTAAGAGGAAAAAAGATTGAATAATAATAAGAGCCCAACTAGAGAAAACCCACAACAGCAATTCAGTATAATTAATTTTAGCTAAACACACGAACTTAACAAACACTACGGACTCATGCCTTTGACGATCTTGTCCAGAATCTCCACCAAAACCAAAGGGCAGCTCACGGCGAGATGCTTGAATCCATCAGTTTCCATGACAGCACCAAGCACATCCCGTGAGGCAACAAACGCGAGGCAAGCGTCTTTGAGGAGCGCGCAGCGGTGCTGCTCTGCTAGAGCAAGAGTGGTGGCGACCGTTCGCGCGTCGATGCCACGGCACAGCTTGGCCTCGCACATCAGCCGGAGCCTGTCGAGCGCGTACCGATCCGCGGCGACCAGCAGGTGCTGCGCCGCAGCATTCCTGTCGCCGGTGCCACGCTTGTCGCCGGAGATCCGGTCGGTGTAGATGAAGTGAAGCAGCTCCTCGAAGACGCAGGGCTCCATGTCATCGACCTTGATCGGCTCCGCCGTGTCCTTCTCCTTCATCGAGCCGAAGAGCTCCGCCGCGAAGACCGGAGACCGCGCAGCGAGCACGCATCTGTGGGCGCGGAACAACTGGCCGTCGACCTCGAACGCCACGTCCGCACCTCTCCCGTTCCTCAACATGTGCTCGAAGTGCCGGTGCATGTCTGATGGCGGAACGGCGATGGCGGTCACGTCCTCAGGTTCAGATTCCCCAACGACGGTCAGAACGCACCTGATCGTGAAGCCGTCGCCGCTGGGGCGCAGCGGCGGTTTCAGCTTGGATTTCTTTACGAACTTGGGGAAACCCCAGGTAGCACCAGGCGTCCTAAATGTATGCGATAGCATGGTGGTTGTGCCCTGGGCCTGGAGATCGGATACCCCGCCGTCTTTCTCCAGCAACTCTAGAGTGTACCTCGTCCTGGCGCCCTTCGCGCCGCCGACGAAGCACAGGAGGACCGACGCATGGGCGGCTTTGTCCTCCTTCAACCCGTCGGGGTAGAGCCTGATGCTCCAGGCACGGCCGCCGGCGGTGAAGGTCCTCGAGCTGACGTACCAGCCGGCGCCCCAGCCCTCGAGCAGTGAGAAATCGATCACCTCGAAATAGTGGGTGGCTTGGGCGCTCGTCGTCACGAACCTCGACCACGTCTCGGATCGGCGCTTGTCCATGGCTGGCGCAAGGAGGAGGTCGATCGTCGAGTCGTTGCCTATTCCCACAATCGCGCGCTACTTATCTTGCCGGCAATCGATGCGACCGGCACGAGCGCTCCTTCCCTTCCTTTTTTTTTTATCCGGCGCGGAGCGCTCCTTCCTTTTCGTTGGTGCACGATGTGCTCTGCTGAGGCATGAGGCAGAGTTCTGACTTCTGAGTACGTACGTGATGCTGAGTGATAGGCACGCGTATTAGTTGATATTCTTTTTTCTTTTCCTTTCCAAGTTTGAGTTCTATTAAATCAAATGTAATACGTGCTATATTCCCTTTTCAGTATTTTTGACTTCTATTATGTTATCTCCTAGGAAGTTTTTTTTATAATTGATTCATCAAATTTATGCTAAAAATATTTCTCAAAAAGTTGGATAGTGAACTTATGCATAGAGGTTGCACAAAAAGTTTTCCAGATAATATTTTCTCGAAACATTGGATAGTGAACTTATACGTAAAAGTTGTGCAAGAACTTATCATGGAAAGTTGGATAGTGAACCTATGCGTAAAACTTGTGCGATAACTTATCATGGGAGTTACACTAATAAAATCTTTCGATAGATTTTCTAAAGAAAAAAGTTATGCATATAAGTTGTATGTTGTGAAAAATTATGTTCAAAAATATTGTGTAAAAATTTGATTGAAAGAAGTTACGTGTAAAATTCCATGCATCATAAAAGTTGTGCTAAAAAAAATGTTCGCTAGGAAGTTATTTGGAAACAAAATTTATGCTTAAAATTTATGTTCATCAATTATAAATTTTCAGAGCTAGGAAATTAGGGATGAGAAATGTTTCCTAGAAAGGAAATGCTTGCACTGTCGGAGATCGAGTGCTAGCTTTCTTTCTGGCGCGCGGGCTCACCAATTAGCGCCCCCCTCTTGCGACGGGCACCTTGCGAACACAAGGTTGATATGTGCCCTTGTGGTTCGAGTTTGATGATGAGTGATTGTCAACGGTCGAACGCGTCTGGTTGAGGGTGTGGACTAACCGTGGCATGAGTCGTGTTGAGTCGTGTCGTGCAACGTGTTTCTTGGCTTGTGGTGCGCAGGCGTGGAAGTCGGAGGCGGTGGTCGGCGGCGAAGGTGAAGGTCATGCGGATTCGTGCCGATGGACCGGGAGCGGTGAAGGATGGATGCTGGGCTTGGACCGAGGGACCAGGAGGCCAGACGACTAGTCACGGTGACTGACGTCTGGGGACATCGACGAGCGCAAGACTACATGGGTTGACCGTGTTGACCGAGTCAAGACGGCGGTCGCGCAAGTTGAGCGGAGGCTCGAGAACTCTTGGCGTTGGGCGCTCGAGGACGGCGATGACATGTATCGAGGATCGGGAGATCGATGGACGGTTTCCGGGTTTGGGCCGCAAAACTCGAGGAAGGATTCCGGCGGGAATCGGGGTGGAGAGCCCGAGGAGATCAAAGGACAGGTGGCAGGGTCGCAAAGATTGCGTCGAGGCGAAGCAAAGTCGTGAAGTCGCCGGGTTCGTTGGATGCTCCGAGAAAAAGATGGACGAAAATACCCCCGGGCGTGTAATAGAATTAATTATTAGTGTAGGGGTAATTTAGTAATTAAGTTGGAGACTTGAGTAGAAGAGAAAGGGGGGCACGGCACCTGACGAGGGCTCCTTCTCTCTCCCATCGCCCCCTTCTGTTTTTCTTTTGTTCTTCTTGTTCCCCTCCTTCCTCCTCTCTCTAGGGTTAGAATTTCATCATGAATCTGTGAGATTTTATTCTGAAATTGGATCCGGGAATGGAGGCCCTTCCCTCCTGTGCCCTCTGGGGTTTTTGATTTGGATTGAATCGAGTTGTTTTTCTACTTGTGTTTCTTTCCCCTCTTTGGCTGTTTTGTTTCTGCAGTTCAGGAAGCTTCGTGCGCGCAGGGAGAACGGTGCCCTCTGGGGTGATCTCCCAGCAGCAGGTGGAGGCCACCATTGCAGCGGCGTTCTGCTCCTGCTGCGGGGCCAGGCGGGCCGCCGGCTGCTGTCAGCCACGGCCGGAGCGGCCGCACACAGCAGGTGCCAGGCAGCAGTTGCAGCCAGTAGCGGCACCTGGGACGCGCGGCCCCCTGCGGCTCTTGGCCCCCGCGCACGGAGGCAGGCGGGCTTGTACAGCAGGCCGCTAGCAAGCTGCAGTAGTAGGAGAGCACGCGGCACCAGGGTGAGGCACCAGCATCGCGAGCAGGCACACGTTTGATCCACGGCCGGGGCTTCGGCAAGCTCTATAATTTCTTCAGCAAGGTCAAAGGTTTTTTTTTCTTTCTCTGCTTGGCCATCGAGCCATTTGATTTCTCTGTGCAGGTGCCCACGTCAAGCATCAAGTGTGTGTTTTGTGTGGGAAATTAAAGGTGAATATGAGGCTAATTTTCAGCAAGTTGTTTCTCGCTCACATCCTGTTCGATGAAATGTCATACTTGGTTTTTCTTTTCCCGTTGATTTTGCTAGGATTGTTTTAGGCTCTGTGTGATTAGTGAATCATGTTCTAAGCTTGTGCTCTAGGCTTTGTTTCATGTTTTGTCTCTAGATTCTTTTCGAGCTTTAAGTTTTTTTTCCTGCTTAATCTAAAACCAGAAAAAGCAAAACAAAAATTAGTTTAGCTGAGCATGTGTTAGCTAGATTTTATTCCCAGTGTTTCTAGTTTTGTTTTTCTGTGGACTAACCCCTCTTTGCTTGAGTACTTGAGATGGTTTCGCATTAGTGATTTTTCTCTGACCGGTTCTTGTGAGTTTCTGCAAGTGGGCGAGTCTTTTGTTCGAGTTTTTCACTGTTTTGCTTCCTCGTGTGTGTTCCGGCTACTGAGCGTGGGTATTTCTAGTGCCGATAGCCGTCCTGATTAGTACCGGTACTGATACTCACCGTTCGAGGCATGTCAGGTGTAATCGGGACCTTTTTCTCTCCGTTTTTGAATCGGATTTGAGGCTCCCATTCACCCCCCTCTGGTCGCCTGTCCGGTCCTTCACACCTTCGTTGGATTAGATCTTGCTTGCTGCTTGTTTCGTTTAATCTAGCCGCATCAGTTATTTTGTGGGATTATATTCCACCGTTTGGATAAGGAAACTATATGTGCACAAATATATTCGAGACTCGAGAGAATACATACTATGCGTGGGAGGAGAACAACCAAGAGATACTCAAGGAGGAAATAGCTAGCAGATAGTAAATGGGAAGAGACGAAGCTCTTGCAGTGTTGTAAAATATCTCTATCTCTAGTATTTCTAAAATAAGAAATGATTACTTGGTTTGTCAATCGGAATTTTAATTGGAACCCAGTTATTTCCATTTTGACAACGTTGGCGTGACCTGATTTCCATTTTGTAATACTTGAACTGAACTGGCTGCTCTTTCATCGAGATAGGTAATACTTCATACCTTGCAATCATGAAGCTCTGCTAGGTAAACCTTTCTTATTCTGCTCTCTCTTATCACATTCTCCTCTCTGAAACTATTTGTATATTGCTGAAGAGATGCTACTGAGAATGGTGTGGGAGAAGTCGACTTACTTGTCTCCGGTGAAGGACCATATTGCCTTTTCTTGGTGGAACAATAGGATTTGCAACAACTTTTTCAAATGGGGGTAGTGACGGTAGAGGAGGGACTGGTGGTCGAGGCTGCTCGATCAAAATTAATAATGCGCTCCTTTTGGTTTCGGGAGACTTATTTGGAAGAGCTGTAAACAACAGCGTGCAAACTTTCAGACATTTGTAGTCGGTGATATAATATTCAGTGCTGTTTTGACTTGAACTCTTATGATACATGTTCTAAAGTATGTTCCATTTTTAGTTCACTAAAAGTCAAAATCTATTGAACTGGATGAATGCCATAACATGTCATTTCTTCAGTTTTGATCTGTATCAAATATTTTCTGGATTAGTTACAACAACAATAGAGCGGCTGGTTGGAACAACCACAGCCGCCGCGCTGGTTGGAGACATCAACAATAGCTCGTTTAAATAACATCTGAATCAAGCACTAGGAAAATATAGCTACAAAGTCTTTAAGATGTGAGAATAGCATCAATAGCAAGGTACTCATATGACAATGATGCCAAGGTGGCTGGTTGGAGATCGTTTAAATAACATCTGAATCAAGTTCTAGGAAAATATATATCAACTTTATAAGTATTTAAGTGTGAGAAGAACATCAGTAGCAAGCTACTCATATGACAATGACACATCAACTTTATAAGTATTTAAGTGTGAGAAGAACATCAGTAGCAAGCTACTCATATGACAATGACACAAGGGTGAACACACAAAAGATAGCACTTTTTACAACTTAAATACTAGTACAATCTAACAAAGCTGAATATTTCTGAAACAAACCAAAAGGTTCATCACTTATACTAAAATTATTATTATGCTAGGCAGCCTTAACTCGTTACCACACCAACCACACATGACAATAGTGCTACACCAACTTGTGGTCATTCGGCTTCATCATCGGTGACTTCTAGCTGGTAATCAGCATACCCGCTGATGATGGACTGGCGGCGCAAGTACTCATGGAACTCACACTCAACCTCATAGTTGCTGATTTCCCTAGCAAAGATACCTCGGAGGTTGGGAATGGGGGTAGGGAAGGTGAAAGGCTTGACAGGGGGGCGCTTCACAATACTATCAATGGACCTCTTGTCCAACCTCATAGTCACCATCTTAGTCTTCCAATTTCCGCCGCTACCCTCCATCTCCGCCTCCTTCGATCCGCTGCCCTCCATCTGTTAGTTAATAATTTGGATTTCATTAAGAAAACATACTAAATAAATGGAAAATAAAAATTGATGGAATTCCTTTTATTCTTCTTCAAATCCAAAGAAACACTTTTCTGTACATAGGTCATCGACAATTGGAAAAAGGGCTGCATGGCCTTCGAGTAGATAGTTCAAACTATTTTATGGATGAGTGTTCTATGTCACTAGCTATTTCCGCTAAAAGCATTTCAGAGACTAATAGAAAGAGTAGCCAAAGGAAAGCAATTGTGAATGAAAATATTAAAAAAAAATACCTCGCTCGATCTCATAGCCTTAATCTTTGATCCGCTGACCTCCTTATCCTCGCTCTTAGCCTTCTTCTTCTTCAATCGGCTGCTAGATCTATTGCCCTTCTTATCCTCGCTCTTCGCCTTCTTCTTCTTCAATCCGCTGCTAGATCTCTTGCCTTCCTCCCTCGATCGCTTCGTCTTCTTCACCGCTCTGGCGTTCACCACCATCGCCTCGTCCTCCATCGCAATCTTCTTGCATTCCTTCCCGCCCTGCGACGGAAGGACAGCCATCAACTCGCTGCCCTCCTCCCTCGAGCTCTTCTTCTTCTCGTTCAATCCAGCCGCCTTGTCCTCCTCATCGGGCCCGAGCTTCTCTGACAGCTTACGAGAGCAAGTCGGGCACATCTCTAACAGCGAACGGGAGCAAGCCGGGCACCTCTTGGTCTCCATCATAATCATCCTCCTCCTCCGAAGAACCTGCCACTGCTTCTTCGACGCCTCAGCCGGCTCCTTCTCCTGCAAGGGCCCGTGCAGGAGGACCGCCTTCATCAAGTCCCGCATCTTCTCGGCTTCCGTCACCACCTCCACGACCTCCTCGTCAGGATCGGGAATGGCTGTAGGCCTCTTCCTTATCACAAAACCGGAGCACGTAGAACACATGACCAAATCCGAGGCGAACCCCCGCCTCCTCTCACCCCCGTTCTCCATCGCCCTCCTCTCACCTCCGCTAGCTTTCTCTCACCTCCGTCGCCCTCCAAACCATCGTCCGTCTGTCAGGTCTTCTTCTAGATGTGGAAGGCGAGGTTGCGGCGGCGTTGGCTGCCTTAGATTAGACCGAGAATATATAGGACGAGGGGGAGGGGCGAGCCCCCGATATATATATGTGATTCCCCCGCAAACCCTAGGTGCCAAATGGCCCCTAAGCTAAGCAACTGCCGTTAAGTTATATACGGCACCAGCACCGCGTCGATCGTGTACATGGCAAGGGGGTTCGCGTCCGCGAGCGTGCGGGTGACCCGGGGCCACGTGCCCACGTTCCGCGTCGCGGACGCCAGCGTCCACCTTGTCGCCGGCGCTGCGCACCGCCAAGTCGAAGCCGCCCTCGCCCCCGGCCCGCCTCTTGAACGTCGGCTCGAAAGCCTCCACGGCCCTGTCCGCGAGCCATGGATCAAGCACACATTCTCAGGCACCCCGCACCCTGCAACGGTGCAAGATAGATAGTACAACTGAAGAAAGTGAGCTTCAGTACAGATCCAATTCAACAGATTTCACGCAAGCACGAAAAAGGTACAAGTGAGATGAGAACTGAAGGAAGAAAGAATGCTGAAACCTAATGATTTTCTTTAAAATTTCATTATAGCAGTGGATCAAGAAGCACACATTCTCCAATACAAAGCGTTGCAATGGATACACCAGTAATAGTAATGTGACAGAAAGTACTCGAATACTAGCTGATACTGCATCTTACATTCATAGTAATACTACTGTTCAGCTATATTTCCGTGACACTACTCGCTCCATACGGCAGCGACCTTGTCCAACATCTCCTTCATGATCAAAGGGCAGCTTGCGATGAGATGCTTGAATCCATCGGTTTTCATGACGGCACCAAGCACGTCACGTGAAGCTATAAATCCAAGGCAAGCATCTTTGAGCTGTGTGCAGTGGTGTTGCTCTGCTAAAGCTAGGGTAGTGGCAACTGTCTCAACATCGATGCCTTGGCACAGCTTAGCCTCACACATCAACCTTAGCCTGTCCAGTCCATACCGATCCGCTGCAACTAGCAGGTGTTGCTGCATCGACGCATTCCTATCTGAATCACAGTCATCTATCAGAGAATCTGTGTAGATGAAGTGAAGGAGCGCCTCAAATATGGTCGGCTCCATGTCATCAATCTTGATGCAGCGTGCGTCCTTCTCCTTCAGCGCTCCGAATAGCTCTGCCTTGAACACCGTGGATCGCGCAGCCAAGATACACTTGTGAGCAGAAAACGATTGGTCCCCGACACTGAATGTCACATCTGCACCTTCCCCATTCTTCAGCATGTCTGTGAGATCTTGGTGCAGGTTTGGCTGTGGAACTACAACGTGGCTTCCTTCCAAAGTGCGAGGCACTTTCACGGTAAGAACGCACCTTATTGTGAAGCAATCACCGTTGAGGCGCAGCAACTCTTGCAGCTGGGATTTCTCAATGAACTCGGGCAAGCCCCGGTCGCTACAAACCGATGGAAAGGACCGATTGTACATATGCTGTTTCGACACTTGATAATTGTTGACAGTCAAAATTGGCACCAACCGGTCTGACCGGTCTGACCGAGCGGTCTGACCGGTCGAGGCACTGTGGCCTGTCCGGCAGGGACCGACCGGTAGGTCCGACCGGTCTGCCCGGTCCAGATAGAGTCCGAGTACAACTAGGATTTTTCATAAATTTAGATCTGTAAACAGAATTTCTTGCGGGATAAGTCCACCCCACCCTATAAATATAAAGGGTCACGGCCGATTAGGGAATCCAATCGAACAAAAATCAATACAAACTCTACTTTTTATCCTCTTCTCCAAACCCTAGCTTTTCCAACCACATCTGTTGTTCTTCCTTCGTCTCCGCGACGTTTGAAGGCGTTCTAGGTGGCCTGTCGATCCTAAAACAACCCTACGTGCGCCTACCCTGACGGGGTCCCTCCTGGGTTCGCGTTCGTTGGCCGTCGCCGATTCTCACCAGCGACCGATCTGACTGGTTCCTTAGACCGGTCTGACCGCTCCACGCAGGGAGAGCTGCATCGAGCTCTTTCTTGCACCGCACGATCTAGTGCGTTCGTGTGTTGACCGAGATTTGCGTCAGCATACTTTTTGGCGACTCCGCTGGGGAAGAAAGATCTTGTTTAGCAAAACCGATCTAATCTACCCTAAAGAAGATGGGCTCCAACGCAGAAATCGACAAGGAGAACATCATCCCTTCGACATACGAGCATCTTCCGGAAGACGTCCGTCTGCTGCTGGAGGAGCGCAAGAAGAAGCACGATGAAGAAGATCTACAAGCGGCGCTTGCGAGCATCAAGGTTGATCGACGCGGCAAGGTCACCAAGATCAAAGAGATCGACTTCGCTTCCATCTCCACGGATGCATCTAATGAGGTAACACCTGCTACAACTGCTCCACCTTCTGATGTTACTATAGAACAAATTCAGAAATTACTAGCTGAGCGTGATGTTTATTGGGTTAATTGGCTTAGCTCTAAGGAAAGGGAATCGGTTGGTAAGAAACCAGAAACAGCCGATGAACCTCCATCTGTTTCTACTTCTGAATTTTATGTTCCTCAACCATCGGCAGCATCTCCTGTGAGTCAACCTCAATATGGGATGCCGATGAATTATTTCAGTGGTCAAACTGTGACACCTGCATACACTGACCCCATTATGAGTATTCCAGGTTCGGCCAACATTAGCCGAACAAACGAGATTGTTCAGTACACATCACCAGAAATCTCCAGGAACTCAGTGCCACACATCGGTCCTATCTCCAACGAGATGTTCGACCGATATGTACAGCGTTGGCAAAACCGGCAGAGACCGGTCAGACCGGTATATCAGTCTGGTTCCCGCCAACCGGTCCGACCGGTCGTACAGACCGGTCCGACCGGTCCATCCGGTCAGTATGTTTCAAACCAGCGTGAGATATCTACATCCACACAGCCAAATTCTTCGAGTAATTTTGATAAAATGCTTACTGATTATAAGAATGATTTGGCTAATTTGCTTAGAGAAAGTTTTGGAGTGGATGTTAAAAGCAAATCGCGCACATACCAAAAGTTGTATCCTACTTCGTTTGATTCGATTGCATACCCTGCTGGTTTTAGTTTGCCTGAGTTTGTTAAATTTAGTGGGGAAGATACTAGAAGTACTTTTGAGCATATTAGTCAGTATCTTGCCAAATTAGAAGAAGCTGGTTCAATAAACGAATTGAAAGTGTGTTTATTTTCTTTATCTCTAACTGGAACCGCTTTCTCATGGTTTTCATATTTGGCACCTAATTCTATTGTCTCATGGGAACAATTAGAGCAGAAGTTCTATGAGCACTTTTTCTGTGGGCATGATGAGCTTAAATTGTCTCACTTGACAACAGTTAGATAATTGCGTGATGAATCTGTCAATGATTACATAAGACGATTCCGCGATATAAAAAACCGATGTTTTAGTGTGAATATTGCAGAAAAAGATCTAGCTGATTTGGCTTTTAATGGCTTGCGCTCTCACATCAAAGAAAGATTAAAGAGCTATGATTTCTTTACCGTTACTCAGGTGCATCAAAGAGCTTTGGCTATAGAAAGCCGAAGCAAAGAACCTCAAGAGTCTCATAGACATCATCGTTCTAGTGTGCATATTTTAGAATGCAATTCAGATTGTTCGGATGATGAGTCCAAAGATGTATATGCTGCTGAGTTTGTTTGGCCATCTCAAGCCAAATCATTTACTTGTTCTGCTCTTAAGCCGATTCACAAAAATCGGCAGGATGAAAAATTTACTTTTGATGTATCCAAGTGCGAAACGATATTTGATGAGTTATATAGGATTGGATACGTCAAGATGTCACATACTTTACCGCCGCTTGAAGAATTGAAGCGGCGAGCATATTGCAAATTTCATAATATTTTCTCATATGCCACTAATGATTGCAATGTGTTACGTAGACAAATTCAATCGGCCATTAATGAAGAACGATTGGTTATTCCTAATATGCAAATTGATCAGAATCCTTTCCCGGTGGATATGTTGGAATTGAATAATCCCAAAGTGTTAGTTCGGCCAAGTCAAGCCGAATCGACAAAAGGGAAAAATGTAGTTATTGGTGATGAAAGACTTGAAAAAAAAGCTGACATTACAGACCTCTCAAGGCGCAAAAATACTCGGGGGACAAGACAAAAAGAAGAAAACCGACAACAAGTCGACCGGTCTGACCGGCCATAGCGGCGGTCTGACCGGTTCGACCAGTCATGGGACCGGTCTGACCAGTGCGTCCAGTAAATCTGGGAACTCCTCCAAAATCAAGACAAGGCCGAGTTTTAAGGAACTTTTGGCCAAATATGAGAAGGAAGGGAGTGCTCAGAGACAGAAGGGGCCACCAAGCGAAGTCAAGGATACGGGATCATCGTCAAGACATCAAGAGCAATCGAGTCAAGGTAATTATACTTCATCTAGTGGACCGATTGCTCCATGGTATTGCTGGTATCCTTACTTTTATACACCTATGGATTATAGTAGGATGCATATATAATCATATTATATTCAATATCCTCCTATGTATCCAAATCATGCATTACTACAAAGACCGATTGTTGCTAGCAATAATCCGGTCAAGCAAGATGTTGATTGCAGCAAAGAAAATGAGAAGAGCAAGGAGCAAGATTCAAAGTATTTACAGCCGAGGTGGTGTCCCTCAGGCTTGTCTCGTACTCAGAAGCGAATGCTGCAACGTATGCGCAAGAAGGAGGTAATGGAACAAAAAGTGGAGGCCGTGCTAAAGACGTCAGCGACAATGAAGAAGGTGTGGCGGCCCAAACAAGTTGTTTCAACATCGACTTGAGCAAAACATGGCCGATAATTGTTTATCGCCTTTAGTAAAAAAATGGCCGATGTAGTGTTAATCATCGCCCTTAGACAATTTTGGCTCGGAAGAATATTTTTTGGCAAGCAAACTTTACCAAAAAAAATAGGGGAGCATATGTTGACATCCAAAATTGGTACCAACCGGTCTAACCGGTCTGACCGGTCGAGGCAATGTGGCATGTCCGGCAGGGACCGACCGGTCTAATCGGTAGGTCCAACCGGCCTGACCGGTCCGGATAGAGTCCGAGTACAATTAGGGGTTTTCATAGATTTAGATCTGTAAACAGGATTTGTTGCGGGATAAGTCCACCCCACCCTATAAATATAAAGGGTCACGGCCGATTAGTGAATCCAATCGAACAAAAATCAATACAAACTCTACTTTTTATCTTCTTCTCCAAACCCTAACTTTTCCAACCCCATCTGCTGTTCTTCCTTCGTCTCCGCGACGTTTGAAAGCGTTCTAGGTGGCCTGACGATACTAAAACAACCATACGTGCGCTTATCCTGACGGGTCCCTCCCAGGTTCGCGTTCGTCGGTCGTCGCCGATTCTCACCGGCGACCGGTCTGATCGCTCCACGCAATGAGAGCTGCATCGAGCTCTTTCTCACGCCGCACGATCTAGTGCGTTCGTGTGTTAATCGAGATTTGCGTCAACAGTAATCTTTGCCCAATAAACTTAAACTGAATTCAACCGTCACACCTGCTGATGTTCCGCTGACAAAATACAAGAAGGCCGACACGAAAGCACCATTGTTCTCCTTCTTGTTCCCGTCGGGGTAGAAGTTGATCCTCCAGTCGCAACCGCCGATGCTGAAGGTGCTCGAGCTGACGAACTTGCCGACGCCCATGCCGTCGAGCTGCGTGAAGTTGGTCACCTCGAAGTTGTGCGTGGCGGTGACGCTTCCCGTTACGCACATCGACGACGTCACGGGTAGGCACTGGCCATGTTTAGCTGCAGAGGTTGAGTTGGTAGCCATGGCGGAGTAGTATGGCAATGGGCGTCGCACAAGACGGATCTCGTCAGAGGGCCTTCTTTATATAGGACATTCCAGCAGTTTGAGCGACGCACGCGTGCGTATGGGATCGGAACTTGACGTTTAGTTTTCCGTGAACGGGGGCAACGATTGGATACGCAACCGTGTTGTTTGGAGTACGAAGGGATTATTCGGTAATAAGTGCAATAATTAAGTAAATTAACAACATTAAGCGGCCGTACGTGTTCCTAGTTCCTAGGGGAGTTAAACTCTGTAGTGCAATTTCTATTTTTTAAAATAAAATTCTTCGATACATTCCATAGAAGTTACACTCTTCCCACAAAGATGGTTCATTTAGAAAATTTCAGACATATTAGAGCATCTCCAAAAGTTTGTTACTTGACAAATCTTGTGATTTGCCAACTCCCAAAACTATTTGTCAAGTAAAAAAACAGTTCCACTCCAATAGTTTGCTATTTCGAACTTGGCAGAATGAAAAAAAAAGCAATACTCCCTCCATCCTGAAATGTATATCATTCTAGAGTTTTTAAAACAGATTATGATTGTATAGAAAAGACTCTCCTACCCCTAATTATTAAGTATTGGGAATGTGCCAATTAAACTAGCATGTCTTTTCCCATGTACCTCCCCCATATGCACCTCTCCCTACATGGTTGCATGCACATATTTCTATTGAGAAAGACCCGAAAATGATGCACAATTAAGATGGTTGGGTTCACTCTCAACCTAGAATGACATACATTTGAGGACAAATTTCAAACCTTAGAATGACATATATTTCAGGATGGAGGGAGTAGGCAGCATGCAAGCAGGGAGAAGTCTTTATTTTCGTGGTCAGCACGCAGCATGCAAGCAGGGAGAGGATTTGCCAAGCACTTTGCGAAGTTGCCAAATATACGCGGTGAGGGAGGGTTTTTGCCAACTTGCCATATTTTACCAAGTCGTTTGCCAAACTGTTGGAGGGGTGTTTTAAGCGTTTTTCCAAAAATTAAGGATGCCAACTCTATTTGCCAAATTTTTGGATATGCTCTTATATTACTAGTAGTGGAAAATGACTATGTTACCCTTAATTAATTATAGGGGTTGTGATTGAAGACCGCGTTGTTTATTTGGTTACCTAATCCCCAATATGCACCGGAATCAAAACAATAACATCTACTGAAACAGTTGATTGGCTCCATGCCCTTTTTCAATGTAATTATTTCTTAATACTCGTATTTCATATTGCTTTAATTTGACGGATTTTACTACAATATAAATAAACAGCATTTGTGGGATAAAATTTGAAGCTAAACGAACAATCTTTGCAGCGCGGAGGGAACTGTGTTTTGCTACTAATTTCTTGTTGATCAGTTGAAATCTCGATGCAAATCCAGTGGTCGACTGTGAACTTGGCAGGTGCTTTCGGTACTCTTGCCAGCCTCATAAATGAAGGCTACTTCAACTCTCTTTGGACAGATGCACCTTCAAGGCTGCCCCTCGAAACCAGCTGGGCGCAGCTCGCCATCAGGTGCTTGAACTCGTCTGGCGCCACAAGGACTCTCAACACTTTTGGCGCCGACATGAACGCAACGCAGGCTTCTTTAAGCTCTTGGCAATGGTGCTGGTCCGCCAAGGCCAGTATGGCCATGACGGTCGCCACATCAATGCTCTTGCACAGCTTCTCCGCGCACATCAGCTTGAGCCTCTCCATCCCGTACAGATCCGCAGCGACCAGCAAATCCTGCGCCGTCGCGGTGCTGTAGCCCTCGAAGCTGCCCGGCGGCGAGTCCGTGTAGATGAAGTGGAGGAGCATCTCGAAGACCGCCGGCTCCATGTCCTCGATCCGCACGGCGCGCCGGGAGTCCTTCTCCGCCATGGGGCCGAGGAGCTCGGCGTCGAAGACGGGGGACCGCGCGGCGAGCAGGGCCCTGTGCGCGCGGAACTCCCTCCCCGCCACGGCGAACGTCACGTCGGCGCCCCTCCCGTCCCTGAGCGCGCGCTCGAGGTGGCCCGGCAGCTCCGGCGGCGGGGCCGGCGCGGGCGTGGTGTACTCCGTGCGCGGCGGCGTGAAGACGGTGAGCTCGCACCGGATCTTGAGGCGGTCGTCGTCGAGGTACCCCGAGAACCGCAGGAGCGGCTTTAGGTAGAAGACCTTGAAGCCCCAGCTCCTCGGGTGCGGCCACCCGTAGGTCACCGTGGCCGACCGGCGGCGCCAGAGCCACGACGCCGCCGCCCTGCCGTCCCTGTCCACGAGGCTCAGGGTGTACTTGGCGTTCACGGTCACTGCTCCGTCGCAGATGGACACGAACGAGGACGCCGCGCTCATGCAGCAGCAGCAGCAGTCCTCCATGGAATGCCCGTCCGGGTAGAACTCGATGATCCAGTTGTAAACGCCGACGGAGAAGGGGGCGGACTCGATGGACATGCCGGCGCCGATGCGGCCGTCGAGCAGGGAGTAGTTGGTGTTGGGGCAGAACTAGCCAACACACGAAAACGCTTGAACGCGCAGCAAGCAACGGCATGATGCAGCGCCGATGCTCAGACCGGTCAGACCGGTCGGGTATACCGGTCAGATCGGTTGTCGCCGGGCAGGCCGGCGGCGAGACCAACGAACGTCGCCCGGGAAGGACCCGTCGGGGCAAGCGCACGCAGGGTTGTTCTAGGGTCGGCAGGCCACCTAGAACGCCATCAATCGACGTAGAGACGAAGGATGAACAGCAGATAGTAGATGGGAAAAAGCTAGGGCAAAAAGAAAGTAAAAAAAATAAAAGTTGTATTGATTTGATCGATTGGATACCCTAATCGGCCGTGACATTTTATATTTATAGGGTGGGGTGAACTTATCCCGCAAGAAATCCTATTACAAGATCTAAATCAATTAAAAATCTTAGTTGTACTAGGATTCCACTTGGACCGGTCAGACCGGTCGACCATACCGGTCAGACCGGTCGGCTGCTGCCAGACCGACTACAGCGTCTGACCGGTCAGACCGATCGGTATTGTCGAATGTAAATTTTGGTCGTCAACATATGCCCCCCTATTCTTTAGCAAAGCTTGTGTGCCAAAGAACACTCTTCTGGACTAAAATTGTCTAAGGGCGATGAATACATCGGCCATTTTTTTAAGGGCGATAACAATTTATCGGCCATATCTTGTTTCTTCCTCAAGCTGATGATGAAATAATTTGCTTGGGCTTCCATACCTGCTTTATGGTCGCCGATCTTGCTGGTACAACCTCCGCTTGCTGTTTCATGGACTCTTTCTTGCGCATCCTTTGCAGCCTTCTCTTTTGGGTGTGAGACAAACCTGAGAGACACCACCTCGGCTATATATATTTTGAATCTTGTTTTAAGTTCTTCTCACACTTCTTGCTGCAATCAATGTCATTTTTGACCAGATTATCGCTAATCGGTCTTTGTGAAGCAAAGTTTGGATGTATAGGAGGATAATGAATATAATATAATTGCATGTTCATCCTACTATAATCCAAAGGCATATAGCAATGATACCAGCAATACCATGGAGCAATCGGTCCATTAAATAAATTACCTTGGCTCAAACTCGATTGCTCTTGAGACGATGATGGCTTTGTATCCTTGACTTTGTCCGGCCGTCCCTTCTGCTTCTAGACGACTCCTTTCTTCTCATATTTGGCCAAGAGTTCTTTAAAACTCGGCATTTCTTTTTTCTTATTGTTTCTGGAATTTTTTCCAGAACTCCCAGAGTGACCGGTCTGACCGGTCAGGAAACCGGTGCAGACTTGGCGCCTTTTTTCTATTCTTGCCCCCTGAGCGTTGAATCCTTCAATAAATCTTCAGAGATCTTCTCCGCTGGAGCTTCCTGGTGAGATTTTGAGGGCTTAAATCTCTCTTCACCGATAATTACATTTTTTTCTCTTGTTGACTCGGCTTGATTCGGCCGAATTAACACTTTGGGATTACTCAACTCAACCACATATGTATGTGCAGGAAAAGGATTTTGATCCACTTTCATTTGTGGAACAATTATTCGGCCTTCATTAACAGCCGATTGAATCTGTCTCCGAAGCACATTACAATCATTAGTCGCATGAGAGAAAGTATTATGAAGTTTGCAATAAGCTCGCTGCTTTAATTCTTCAAGCGGCGGTATGACATGTGATATCTTGATGTATCCATTCTTATACAATTCATCAAATATTCTCTCGCATTTGGATACATCAAAAGTAAATCTTTCCTGCCGATCTTTGTGAATCGGCTTAAGAGAACCGCACACGCAAGGTTTATCATTGGAGGGCCAAACAAATTCAGCGGTATAAACATCTTTACCTTCATCGTCCGAACAATTGGAATCACACACAAGCATATAAACAGGATGATTAGGTTTTTCGTTGGACTTTTGAGAATCTCTAGCCTCTTTAGCTCGACTTTCATTAGTCAGAGCTTTTTGTAGTACTTGACTAACATCTAAAATTTTTTGTCCCTCTAGATTTGCTTTATGAAAATCAAGTAAACCAGCAAAAGCTAGATCGGCCAAATCTCTATCAGAAATTGTCAAACTATAGCATCGGTTTCTAGTATCTCTAAATCTTCTAATATACTCAGAAATACCTTCATGTATTTTTTGTTTAACCGATGAAAGATGTGACGATCTCAATTCAGTTTCACCAGTAAAGAAATAATCATGGAATTTATGCTCTAGATCAGCAAAAGTAAAAACTGAATTGGGTGGCAATGAAATAAACCAAGTAAATGCAGCACCCGATAGAGATAAAGGAAATAATCTCAATTTGTAAATGTCATTAGTGCTAGCTTCACCACATTATATAATAAATTGACCAATATGCTCCAATGTAGTTCTACTATCATCACCAGTGAATTTAACAAATTCAGGAATTTTAAACCCTTGAGGATATGCAACATAATCATAATTCTCTGGGTATGGTCTTTGATAAGATCGGCATTTGACATTAGACTCTATACCAAAACTTTGCCGAAATATCTTAATCACCTCCTCTTTAATACTACCTGATCCAACATCATCGGCGTTAAGCCGATTAGTGATCGGTGTATTATCAGGTTGAGTAAAGTTCGGCGGTGTAGAATGTCGCAACGAACTTGATGCCCCATATGGCACATTGACATTAAGTGATGCATTATAATTAATTCGGCTTCGCTGATTAGCCGAATTAGTCACAATAGCATTATTAGTTGGAATTGCCGAACCATACATTGTCTTATCGGTATTAGATGTAGATGCATTATTACCGACAGATTTTATACCAAGATGTATTTCAATTCGGCTAAAGCGATCGTCAAACATATCATGCATATTTTGGCCAATAAATTCCAACTTATTATTCACATGAGAAGAAACAGTATCATCTATAGCATTAGCTATTTCGGAATTAAGGATAGGTTGTTCGTTCTCATCGAATTTTACCTCAAACTGTGAAGCGTCGAAGACGTCATCCGTCATGACCTTCCCTTGCCGGTCGATGGAGAAGTGTGAGATGTACTGGTTCATGGCTTCTTCTTCCAGCTTCTGGATCTCTTTCTCCTTCTCTTCTCTAATTTTTTGGATCTCCTTATCTTCTCCGATCTTCTTCTGGACGCCATCAAGAATCTTCTGATGCTCGACCGAAAGTTGTTGAACATTCGACCTCCGGATATTGGCAGAATCTACTTCACCAGGTTTAGGAATACCGGCCATGGCAACCGATTTATTTCTTTTTTTCCCCAGCGGAGTCGCCAAAAATATGTTGGTGCAGAACTAGGGCTAACACACGAAAACGCTTGAACGCGCAGCGAGCGACTGCACGATGCAGCGCCGATGCTCAGACCGGTCGGGTATACGGGTCAGACCGGTTGTCGCCGGGCAGGCCGGCGGCGAGACCAACGAACGTCGCCCGGGAAGGACCCGTCGGGGCAAGCGCATGCAGGGTTGTTCTAGGGTCGGCAGACCACCTAGAACGCTCTCAATCGACGTAGAGACGAAGGAGGAACAACAGATAGTAGATGGGAAAAAGCTAGGCCAAAAAAAAAATAAAAAGATAAAAGTTGTATTGATTTGATCGATTAGATACCCTAATCGGCCGTGACCCTTTATATTTATAGGGTGGGGTGGACTTATCCCGCAAGAAATTCTATTACAAGATCTAAATCTATTAAAAATTTTAGTTGTACTCGAATTCCACTTGAACCGGTCACACCGGTCGACCCTACCGGTCAGACCGGTCGGCTGCTGCCGGACCGACTACAGCGTCTGACCCGTCAAACCAATAGGACGTACCGATCAGACCGTATGGTATTGTCGAATGACAATTTTAGTCATCAACAGTTGGCCACCTCGAAGTCGTGCGTCCCCGTCACCTTCTCCGCCCGGCACCTCGACGACGTGTCCGGTGGACGACGGCGGCGGCGAGGGGATGCGTGGTGGGCCATGGCAGCAACAGGCGTGGAAGATCAACCATTCAATCGGTTGTGCAGGCTCCTTGCATGATCTTTATATACAAGTAGACCAATATAGACACAAGATCTTAGAGATAGAGTATCTTTCTCCCCTTTTTTAACCTTTTTTTTTGCGAAAGAATTACTCCGTATCTTTTTTTTTTTCAATTCAGAAGATATGACAATGAGATAAATAAATTGGACGTCCCTTATTATTTCTCAAGTGCAGTACTAGTAAGTACAAACTGCATTCCTCGCAAATAAAAAAAGTACGAACTGCACGGAGGTAGTCAAATAAATTTCCACAATCTACACACCATCAATAACTATATAGCAATGAAGAACTACAATTCAGGCAAAATGAAGAACTATATAGCAATGGACATTTGGATTGCGAGGCAAACATCTCTGAGCCTCGGGCAGTTGTGCCGCTCCGCTAGAGCCAGCATGCTCGCCACCGTCTTCTCGTCGGCACTAGCGCGCAGCTTCCCCTCGCAGATGTGCTTCAGCCTGTCGACCCCGTACCGATCCGCCGCCACGAGCAGGTGCTGCAGCGTCGCGGCGTCACAGCCCTCGCCGTCGCCCGGCAGGGAGTCCGTGTAGATGAAGTGGAGCAGAAGCTCGAAGATCTCCGGCCGCACGCCGGCGATCCTGATGCGGCGCGCATCCTTCTCCATCATGTGCCCGAAGAGCTCCGCGCGGAACACCGGGGAGCGCGCGGCCAGCAGGGCCCTGTGCGCCGGGAACGCCCGGCCGCCAACGTCGAAGGTGACGTCCGCGCCCATCCCAGTGGCGAGCAGGCTGCCGAGGTGGCCGGCCAGCTCCGGCGGCGGGACCGGGTCCGTGGTGCGGACGACGGTGAGGACGCACCGGATGGTCAGCGCGTCGTTGTGGAGGCACCGCCACTTCTGGAGGCTGGTCGCGTCGGCCAGCAGCTTGTGGAAGCCGTGGTTGTCCCGCGGCGGCGCGCCGAAGGCGGCCGTCATGGCCCGCCTCGCCATCGGCGACACGCCGCCGTCCTTCTGCAGCAGGCTCAGGGTGAACCTGGCTGTCACCTCCGCCGTCGTCCCCGCGCCGGCGGCGTCGCGGAGCTGCAGGGACGCCCCCGCGTAGAAGAGGGGCGGCTCGTAGTGGTCGATCACGTTGCCGTGCTGCCTCGGGTAGACCCTGATGGCCCAGTCGTGGCCGCCGGCGCTGAAGGTGCCGGAGCTGACGTACTGGCCGATGCCCAGGGCCCTGAGCCGCGAGTAGCCGGCCACCTCGAAGTCGTGCGTCACGGTCGCGCTCTCCGCCACGCACCGCGACGAGGTCTTGGACTGGCGGCGCGCGTCGCTGGCCGTGACACGTTGGTGCGGGTTCATCGTGCGTGCTCCCATTGAGGAACGACAGGCGGCGGCGCTACAGATTCTGATGTCTGTCGGTTGAAGAACGACGTGCTCGATCGTTGTTTATGCGATTGTGGGCAAGCTTCTCATATCATCAATATATAGACGCACCTGCAGGAGTATTGTTATCCGCATCGGTTTAGGAGTTAGCGAGAGCAGATCATTATCATCATCTCATCAGAAAAAAAAATAAAAGATTTAAAGAATGGAAGCAGAGAGGTCGAGACTCGAGACCGAGTCCGACATTCCATCGAACAGGCGGCGTCGTGGCTTTGCCCAGGCCGCGACGAGCGAGAGGGACGCGACTATACATAGCTTCTGGTGATGATTACGATAACCATCGTCTAAAGTGGACTGTTTCCCGCCACTGGACCGAGGGGATTGATTGGTTTGCAATTAAGCCTCGTTACCAATTTTCACGTGCAGATCCAATCAAATTTACGGGCATACCACCGGTTAAATAGGAGAGCATCTATGCATGCATGCAGAAATAGACGAGTAATGCTGACATCATCCATATACATGCAAATCTAAGATTAAAAAAAGTTATAACTATTAAACCGATCATCCAAATTAAATTTGGATTGCATCATTATTTTTCTTATGATAAGATCTTCAAAACAAGACCACACTTGCCTATGTTTGCATATTTTTTAAAACATATTTTTTAATACTAAAAAATTAGTTTCGACTACTGGAAACAAATATTTTAACAATACGAATAAATAAATATTTTTATGAACAAAAAATTAAACATAACGAACAAATAATAATGTACCACGAACAAAATATTAAACATCACGAACATTTAATTGTATAGGCTAAATAATGAAAATTAATATCACGAACAAATGGATCAACATCCCGAACAATTTAGTCTACATAGAGAACAAATAATTTAGCATTTCGAACAGATTATTTACACGCAGACAGATAATTTTACATGAAGAAAAAACAAATACATTGCAAAAAATATTCTTATAAGCATATGCACACATGCTAAATAAATAGTATATAAAATAAATAAATTATTTAACACATCAACTATTAACTCTACAATACAAATGAATTAGTAGACATTGAGTATGAATCGCTCATAAATGTGAATACCGTGCGAGCTGAGCTAATGGGCCAAGCGGTCCATACGCTGTTGGGCTAGGTGGGCTTTTTTCTGCCAATTATTTAGGCCCATATTCTTGGCCCGGCCTGGCACTAAACCCCCGAAGCAAGCGTCGCTCGCGCAGCCGTCTTCTCCTCCTCCAGCGCGCGCGCCGGCGCCGCCGAAACCGCTGCCGGCCTTCTTCCAGGCTTCCACCGGAGGACGCGAGCCGCACCGAAGAAACTCTTCCCTCCTCCTCTCTTCGGCGTGGTCTTCCTCCGCTCTATAGCCGCTCACCTACTGGTATTGACTTGGCTTGGGGTGGAGTTCCACCCGCACGTGGGGTGGGGATTAATTTCTCTTGCTGGTGATAAACCCTAGCTCGCTGAGTTTTATCTCAGGTTCTCCTTCTTATTCAACGCGCCACGTCATCGGTTTCGGTTGGCGCCATTGGACTTGCAATCCAAAGTGCGGGTGCAGTTTATTTGGCACAAGACTGAGCTAAAACCCCATGGGCGACAGTATGGCCTCCCCTGCAGTAGAACCCAAGCGAGAGCAAAATTTTCTAGTGAGGTTGGGGATGGATGCCTGGACTCAGCCATTCGCGGTTTCCCACAAGGTCCGGTTGGTTCACATCCTCAAGAATCTCCACACCTCGGAGGTGAAAATCTACTCAGACGCGTCCAAGGAGTTCATTAAGCTACTGGACGGCGAGTCCGGTGGGGAGGTGCTACGGGAGTACGTGCAGCAGTCACCGCAGCTCGGGGAGCTTGTCGAGGCGTGGAGGCTCCACCGGGAGAAGCCGGGGGTGGCCTACATACTTTCGCTCTTTGCGACAGTCCTGGGCCACCCTGAGGGTAAGCTGCGGCGATATGGTTTGGTTAAGAAGAGTCTGGATGGCGTTGCGAGGATGATACTGGAGGATAAGGAGAAGATGGGGGATGTGCTTCTGGAGCTGAACAGTAGCGAGTTCCGGCGGCATTCTGCCGCGCTGGATTTGCTGGCTGCAATCGTCAGGCGTGGTGGTGGCTTGGCGTCAGAGGTTGCTGAGAGATTTGATTTTAAGATGGCTATTTTGCCGCAGCTTGCAGGAACAATGAAGAAGAAAGGAAGCAGAGATGGAGGGAAACGGCAGAAGGGTGCTGACTCTGGGTCCACAAGGCGGTCATTTGTTGGGTTTGCCATGTCATTTTTAGAGGTTGGGAACCCAAGGCAGCTAAGATGGGTCCTTCAACAGAAGGAGGTATACTCAGGGGTGCTTCGTGGGATCGGGAATGATGATGCCGAGACTGTCATGTACATCCTTTCAACTTTGCGAGATAATGTCCTGATAGAGGAGTCACTTGTGCCACCAGGGCTCAGGAGCGTCCTCTTTGGAAGTGCCACATTGGAGCAGCTGAGCTTGATTTCAGGGAATCGGGATGCAGGCGAAGCAGCTGACGTTGCTCATGAGGTATTGGTCATGGTGTGCACTGATCCAAAAAATGGATTGATGCCAGGATCAAACTTGAAAGGTAATGAGAAACGCTTGCTGGATCTCATGAAAAAGTTGAAAGCTACAGAGGTTGCTCACCACAAAAATTTGTTGCTGGCCATTGTGAGTAAGAGGCTGTCTCTTTGTTCAGCCTACATGAATGAGTTCCCTTACAATATCGAGCCACGGTCATCTCCTTCATGGTTAGTTCTTCTGAGCATTTATATATTTATTTTCTTTTTAGTACAATATCAATATGGTCGTGTTGCTCTAATTATTATTTGCAGGTTTGCGGCCATCTCCCTTGCAGCTAATGTTATAGCTTCAGCAAAATGTGATAGCATTGTTCATACTCTTTCATCCAATTCACATGGCCTGGTATCTGTAGATGATGAAGAAGTTCAGGTAGTCTTGAAGTGCATCTTGCCCAACGTATGCTCTCGAGCAGTGATCAATAGGGGGTTGCTGCATTCTGATGATCTTGTGAAGCATGGTTCACTGAGGCTTGTTTTTGAGTCAGTTAACCTGTTATGCTATATTCTCGAAGCTCTCAATGGCATGGTATCTAGAGGGAGAGCGAAGTCAGAATTCATTGGCTTACCGAAAGTAACCATCAAAATAGATGATTCGCCTGTATTAAGCTGTTCTGATGCTGCAGATGTACCCTTAGTTGATGAGGTTCACCAGGGAGATGAAATGCAGGCCAAGAGGTGGGCAGCTCTAAGAGAATACATCCAAGATGAAGTTCATGGAGCTATGCCTGATCCTCAAGTCCTTCTGAAGTTGCTCTCTTCTGCCAGTCAGAAACATCAGAAAAATGCTCAAGTTTCTGAGCCGTCTCAAAAGAAACGAAGATGCAATTCTTCCAGTGAGGTTGATGATATTATTATTGGTGGGATTGATGCTGCGCAGAATAAGGACACATTTGAAGAACAAGACCTGGAGTTAAAAAATGATCCCAGAACCACCTTGTGTGAGATATGGGGCTTAGATAAACAAGATCCGAACATGAAAGATGCAAAAATTGTAGAAGATGTCTTCCATTCAAAGTTGCTGGATGTTCTCAGGCTTTATTTGGTAAGCTGCAGCTAAATTCAATTATGCTTTTGCTTGCACTTGCCCTTTTTATTTGCATGTTCTGAGTGTATTTCCTCTGATACTGACCTGAATATTTGTTTTGTTGACTTCTTTAATTGATGGGATTCATTGGCAGTTTATAGCCTTGACATTTTCATTATTTAATTTTCTTTCAGAGGGTGATGCCTAGCTCTTTCGATGGATCGTATGATTTCTTTAGGATTATACCACCTAACCCATTGGATCTATCCATGGATGAACAACAATCCTTATTATCTCTTTTACTCGAGTATTCAGGCCAATCTGGAGGATGTTGGAACCTAGAAAGAGTTCCAGAGACAATGTACAAGTATCTACAACCCTTGTTTTACATCATGTTGGATTCACAAAATAAGAACATCCGTGATCAAGCATACATTTTAGTCAAAGCTGCTATGGCGAGTTCTGGTGCGTTTGATCAGGACTTCGCGGAGATTGATGCATGGTTGGTTTTCTTGCCTGGTTATGTGGCCAAATGGTGTATAAGAGAGAACCGAAGAGTTGGAGCACCTAATAAATTGTCACACATTGTGATTCCTTTCCTCTGTGATGCAGTTTCAGTAGTTGGTAACAACTTGTACAAATACCAAGAGCACACACGCAAACTTATCTCTAAATCAGGCCAGTTTGAAGGTAATACTTTCTTTATGAATGTTATAATACATCAGTGATCAGTAGTTACTCTTTCGATATATTATGTCAAATGTCTGTTCTAGCTAAACTTTTTAAACTTGTCTATGTTGCACCATATCAGCTATACCACCTAATACTCGTGCTGTAGAATAGTAGTCTCCAAAATGGAATGCCAACTTGCCAAGAATATGTAGTTGACAAAAGGAATTGCACGTCACCTGAAACTTAGTAGTTCTGTCACTGTCAGACTGCCAAGGTCTGAGAGGGTGTACCCTTCTATCTTATCACTCACCATGTCAACAACATGTTTGTTGATACTTGATATGCTTATGTGATGTTAGCAAGTCAACATGTTTGTTGATATTTAACCGCAGTCAGTTTTTTGGATTGTGATTTAGATTTATGTGCTACATCCTAAAAAACCTCCGGAACACTTATTATAAACACTTTACGCGTTACATTTTTTTTCTTTGACTTCTAATCACCGAGTCATCTTTTTCATGCTTCTCTTTGTTGTCTGTTCTGTATAACTGTTACCTGTTGAGATTTAGCTTCATCTATATGCTCAACCTTTTGCATTGTGGTTTGTAGGCACTCCAGCTTTCAGCCCTCTGATTATTTGTGTTCTTCAGAAATGCCTTAGGCTACTTGACTCAGAGTCTGGAAGTATGAAATTTCATGAGAAGTCCACTATTTCATTGTATGTGTGCAACACGATCCACCTTATTCTGCAGTCTCAGGTACACTGGACATTCATTATACTATGACATTTTTTATGGATTTGCGTGATGAATTGACTAGTCCGATGATTGTAACAGGTGGACGCACAGTTATTGTCTGATCTTATAGGTGCTGTTCTAAATGAGAGATTTGATAAATTTTCATCAGAAGAAATGAACTCTTCGATTTATCTTGCTGAATGGAGGCCATTAACAACTATGCTGCATTTCTTGAAGAGAATTTCCAGCCAGCACACTTATAGTCTGTTCACCACGGTGGAACATTCTTCTGGGTTTGATGGTAACTCATTGTGCTCTGTATCTAGAAAGGTTGAAGAAATGTTGAATCAAGAACAAACTAATTCGCCGGATGATGTGGCAACTGCATTTTTATTTTCAATCATATGTGCACCTCCAAAAGATATTATCAGTGACTTTCCAGATCTTCTTGATGTTGTAAAAACGCATTTTCCATCTCATCTTGCTTTCCTCTCATCGGTTCTTTTTCTGCAACATGATTATCTAGCTAAAGTTGCTAGTTGTTGGCCAGATATATTCTTCAGCAGCATCAGACTGTTCAAGGATGATCTGAATGTTGACCATGTAAACACTGTTGAGGACAAATGGCAAAACCTCTCTGTTTCTACAGAATCAGCTCCCCTGAGTACATTTTTAAGTGTCAGCCCCTTCTGTGCACTTTTACCTTCAGTATTGAGCCTTGCATTTTCTGTGCCAGATGAAATCAGGGAAGCACATAAGGATGCACTTCTAAGACTTCTTCAAGTTAAGTTGTCTGAATGTACTTTCAGTGAAGTTACCTTGTACCTGAGAGTCATCTTGTTCTGGAGTCATCACCTGCTGTCATCATATACCATTGAATCTTCAAATGTTCTTGAACAACTATGCCATTTGTGCTTTGCTCTTGTTGATCGAGTATTTGAGCGTATTCAAGTTTTGACTGCTAACAGACAGTCAAAATCTGCAGACCTGTCCTATCCAGTTCAACATATCCAAGACATTGTTGATTCTGTTCTTCACCATCCTATAATTGCCCTGTCTTTGTCACGCTCTTTATCCAATTGCCAGAGTTTATCAGATGGGAGTTTGGAATATCTGGAAGAAACTTTGGCTGTTTTTTCAAAGGAAAATCTGCACCTTTTAGATCATTTTGTTTTAAATCTTTTGGGTAAACTGTATGACCTTTTACTAATGGTTCGTAGCTTTGAAGCTAACTACTCTAGAGATGATGGCCCGTCCCATGAGTCACTGTTTGCTGCTCCAAATCTTCTGCTGGAGAACATACTATTGTTGTTAAAGGAGAAGTTTGAGCTCTGCATGGACAAAGTGAACTTTGGACTGCTTTTGCCCAATTTCGACATGATTCGTGCACTGTCCAAATTCTTTTCTCCTGTCAAACTCCTGGACCTTGCAAATTGGATGTTCACAAAATTAGGCGGTTGCAGCTCCATTTGTTCTCCTGCTTTTGTTCCTGCTGCTTTGATGTGTCTATATATTATTGATGTTGCCATGGAAATGGTGTGCTGTTATCTACAGAAAACTGACCAGATATCAGAATCATATCTACTATGGGACTTGGAGATTCATACCACCACCATTCAGCAAGCTTATCACATTGTTCTTCATTTTGCTACTAAATGGAATCTTGAATTTGCTGATCATTGCTTGCTGAAGATGCTGGGTCGTATCCATCACGCAGAAAGATATGCAAGATGGAGCACTGATTATGTTGCGTTCCATATCATATTATCTACATTGGCGATCAATACTCCCATTGACGTTCTTCATCACTGCATCTTGCCGACATCTAAGGTTAAAGCAAAAGCCTTACTGTTGCTTTTGGAAGCAAGTCCCATGCATATGAGGCTTTTTGGCAATATATTCTTGGAAATTTTAGAAAAAGACAATTCTGTTCCGCAAGTCAAGGATTCTGATTCTAATGCTTCATGGGCTCAAAAAGATGGTGCTATACTTCTATTGCCTGCTGCTTTATCATGCTTGAATTATCACACTGATGACAATGGGCGGTGTGCTGAATTCCTTGAGCCAGTCCCAATCTTTTATTCTGAACTCCTGTTATGTGATAAAGGGTTTTCAAGCTGGAAAAGTTTTGTTACCAGAAGCATTTTTGAGGAAGATTTTAGCGACTTTATACCCACATCAGTTAAAGATATAATGGTTTATTTCAGTGGCACTCTCTTGGGGAAATCAGTTACGTTGTTGCACTACTACTTTGCTTCAAAAGAAATGTCGAGGAAGCAACGCTTGGAAATAGTTAATTCAATATTTCCAGAGTCATCTGAGCTATTAGATTCTGATGTTAATGATATCAATCCGACTTCATGCACAGGCATTATGAAGGTTACTAATGAACTGTTTGCGAAGATATCACTAATTAGACTGTTGTTATCTCCTAGAAAATTATTGTCCAGTGAAGTAACTTCAGAGAGGGAGTCAAAGAGATTGCACAAAGCAAAGCTAAATTTCATTAGCATATTGGTCAGAACTATGGATAAAATACTCATGAATTTTCCTTCGAGTGACAATATCTTATCACACTCTGCTAAGGAACAAAAGGTAATCTGTTTTCTGGAATATGTAATTCTCAAGAATATCATTGAACTGTCTTCAGAGATCCAAAGTCATCTAAACCACTTGAAGTCAATACCATTCCTTAGTCAATTCATTAGATCATCCCTCCTGCACAGATTCAATGATCCTGTCGCAATAAAAGCAATTCGATGTATCCTTGTTGTGCTACGACAAGGAAAGTTCTCTGCTGATGAAATTCTTGAACTTATACTGGGTCATTCCAATTTTGTGTCGACAATAACATGCAATGAAGTTTCGGAATATCGATCTGCTTGTGACCCTACAGGGGGGATGCTACAGCCAGCTCCAAGTATTTTGAAATTAGTTGATTCTTCTTTCATGGAAGACAACAAACCACAACTTTGTATTGCAGAAAAGAGAAGAGTTGAAATCATCAGATTACTAAGGGTACTGTATAATATTAAGAGCAGGCAACAGAATAATAGTCAATCGAGTGAAACAAGAGAATTGGTTTTCTTGCTTTTGTCTATTTATGGTGCAACTCTTAGTGAAACAGATTTGGAGATACTTCATCTTATGAATGAGATAGAATCACCTGAATTCAGAACCATTACTGAAGTGGACCATCTATGGGGATCTGCAGCTCTGAAATTCAGAGAAGAACTGAAACTGGACTTTTCAAAATCAGACACACATAACATAGAGAATGCAGAAATTACTGAAAGACGAAGGGCTCTGTTTCGGGAGAACATACCGGTTGATTCCAAGCTCTGTGCAAAGACGGCTTTGCTATTTTGCTATAAACGATCTTCAAGGGCTTCTGCTTTCTCACTGGAACAGCTTCAACGGGAGAACTTTACCGATAGCTTCGAGGTAACTTTGTAAAATAATAGTGTCAACTGAACTGTGGACATTGTTCTAGTTTTTATGCTTTCACAATAATGTTATTTGAATCTACCTCGTTCATTTGCCTTCTTCATTCTGATTCTTGTTGGCAGATAACATCTCAAAGAATGGATCTTCAGATTTATGATCCTATTTTTATCTTGCGGTTCTCAATTCATACTCTCCTCATGGGTTACATCGAGCCTGCTGAATTTGCCCGACTAGGGTTGCTTGCAGTAACACTTGTTAGTATAGCATCTCCTGATCAAGAATTAAGGATGCTGGGCTATGAATGCCTAGGAGCATTCAAAAAATCCCTTGAGGTACTTGCTATTTCATGAATCTCTAAATTTTTGTTCAAACAAATGAATCTCTGAATTTTACCTGTTGTCTTGATCGGTTTAGTTGCTTATCAACTATTCCTGTCTGCTTATGTTAGATTTCCTATATGACAATTTAGCTTCGTGCACCTAGCATATTATTGGTTAATATACATGCTCGTATCTGTATGTTCCAATTCTAGTATTTGTAAGAACGTTTACATGCTCGTATCAGTATTGTTGAAATTCCATTTATAATTTTCATTTTCTTGGCTTTTATGCAAAATATATCTGTTATCTTCTTCAGAAGTCCACTTGAAAGCTATTTTCACATATTTACAGGCTTCTCAGAGAAGCAAGGAAACATGGCAGCTTCAGCTCCTTTTGACGAATCTTCAGAATGGGATATCTGAGCAGTGGCAGAGGATTCCTTCCATTATTGCTGTTTTTGCTGCAGAAGCATCTTTGACGCTGCTGGATAGCTCCCATGCTCAATTCACTGCCATTAGCAATTTTTTAATGAATTCTACCTCTGTCAGCATGCAGGTACCTCTTCTTTTATTTATTTGCATATATGAACTATCTGAGTGTGTATTCTACAGTATTGTATTTTAGTATATGATCTCTCTCTCTCTCTCTCTCTCTTTTTTTTTGCAGAGCATTCCATTATTTCCAACCTTATTGCAGAGTAGTTCAGTTCATTTTAAAGCTGAGCGCTTGTGGATGCTTCGGTTATTATGTGCTGGATCAAACTTAGCTGATGATGCCAAAATATACAAGAGAGGAAGAGTCTTAGAGCTTGCTCTTGCATTCTGCTCTTCACCTGTTTCAGATTCTGAATCGAAGGTTTTAGTCCTCAAGGTAAACTTTGTAATTTTTTAGTGTATTTGACTTGCTGGGTTCTAGTAGCTGCTTAGATATATGAGCATTTGTGTCCATTTGATGTTTGTTTTACATTCTAGGTGCTGAAGAAGTGTGTGAAGCTGCCAGATCTAGCTCATCAACTAGTAAAAGAGTCTGGCCTTCTGTTATGGTTATCCTCTGTTATGTCAATCTTTAGTGGAGGATCCGATGGTACCGAAAGCTCTTGTTCTAGAGTAACTGAGTTAACATTGGAGGTAAAACACTTACATAAATTATTCTCTGCTCTACTGCAAGCCCCTTCAGAAGGGAAAACAAATAGAGCACATGATCTATCATCTTTTGCATGAGTCTTCAGTGCAACTGGCAATCCATCAATTGTTTCATGGAAGTTCTGTTGATAAACATGAGGACTATAACTTCATTTTTTTTGTGCAGAAAACTGCTTTAGGTACTGTTTGGTATACTATATAGGACATACTGATCTGTTATTTTGTTTTTTTCTGCATTAAGTCAAATTCACTCTGCTAATGTTATAGAAACATCCTTGAGGTAATTCAACATATTAGAGGTGGAAGGTGGAACAGATGGAATTTTAGAAATCATATCCTTATTAATTGGTTTATGGACATTAATCTTTTGACCAAACTTATGGATTAATTGCGCATATTTCAGCTCCATAAGGGCAATCCCAACCCATGGTGTCCGTAGATGATGTCTATGATGCCACATAAGCAAGACGTCTCCTTTAGAAACTACACTCTAAAGCCTGTGGTTTCTTAGTGTGGGCTCTAATAAAATTTATTCTCTCTCCTCTCCACCTATCACATTTGTTCTCCATCTACATGAAGACACTACCTTCTCCCAATGCAAACTTAATAGTGTCTAGTGTATTGGATTTTGTGTTGAAACCGAGTTGTGCATGAGACCCGGTTTCTTCTGTTACGGTAGGAATGGAGACTGAAATGTTAGATGTATTGAGATATGCCCAAAGGGCTATATATACAAGAGGAGACCCCAAACCCTAGAATATGTGAAGTGACTAAACTACCCTTGACACATATATAGTGACTATAATACCCTTAACACCCCCTCTCAAATGCAACGTGAATGCAATGTCGTTGCATTTGGAGAGTTGATACTAAGCACTAGACTCAAACATAAACATGAAATTGATACAAGATACATCCGAAATCCAAAATCAAAGATGTCGTCGAAGCGTGCAACTCTTGAATATGTCGATGTAGAAAAAGATCTCCTCCACAAGCGGGTATCGCCTTCACAACCGTACTCCAGCGAATAGCCCGAGTCTTCACAAACCAGTACATCAACTCCTCAACGAGCCTTGCTTTGGAGTCTTGAACTTGACAATAACTTGAGATGTGTCAAACCAGCCAAACGGAGAGGAGAATGGGAGATCACTGCTGCAAGACGGCAAGCAGGAGGACATGTGTTGATGACGACAAATAGACGGCCATTGATCATGATGTGGAGCAAAACGGCTCCGAAAGGGACCAAGAGGGCAAATGGCCGCATCAACAACTGATGAAGATGATTAGCTAAATCGACAGGATTCAACTAACCATAAAATAAAAAGATATTGGCTGATCTGACAATGAAATTGGTGGACACGCACGGCTTTGACGAACTGAAGGTATGCAATTGGACTTGGATTGATAGTACTAGAACTGGCATGACTGAGATGCTAACTGGACACGAGACAAGAACACTTGATATAGCAGTAGATACTAGTAGCAGCAGACAGATAGCAGCAGCGACAAAATATGGAGATGATATACTGGCACAACACGGCAAACTGAAAAACATATGGATGAACTTCGATGAACAAGCGAAACATGAAACTTGAATAGAAGGTACTGGCAGCAGCAAGCAACAAGCAAAAGATGAATTTCAGGTGGACTGAGATGCAAGTGGACAGCGATGGGCAAGTGCAGAGGCCATGCGAAGGCGCTGAAGATGAGCAGACCTCAGCAGCAATAAAGGAACTAGGCACGGGCTGCTCCCTCTGGCTACTAAAACAGAGGACAGGCTGAGCTCCTCCCCCTGCGACGGACGAACGGCGAAGAGCAGCAGAGGGGGGGCAACAGAGTCCAGCAGTAGCCGCGCGCGATGGACGAAGCCACGGTGGGGCCGGCGACGGGCAGGCGGGGGCTGCTGCGACGAGCAGCAGAGCAGCTGCACCCCTCCCGCGACGGCAACGAGCGGACGGCCGCGGTGGCAGATGGCCGGGCGGGGAGGAGCAGCGACGGGCGGCGACGACGAATCAGCGCGGCGCAGACGGCGGACGCGCGCGCGGACGGGCGGAGGACCACGGACGGCGACGAGGTGAGTGGACGGCGGCTCCGCAACGGGCGGATCCGCGATGGCGGAGGCCGCCGCGACGGGCAGATGGCCGGCTCCGCGACCGGCGGAGATGAGAATGACGGCGCGGACTGGGACACGACGGACGGCGCCCGCGCGGACGAAGACGACCGGATCTGCGACGGGCGGATGCGGCGGCGGAAGAGGAGGCTGCGGAGCCGGCCGCGACGGCGGCCGTAGATGGAGAGCCCCCCGCGGCGACGACGGCAGGGGAGACGACGGCCAGATCTGGCGCGAATGAGGACGAGGAAGGCTGGGCCGGCGTGGAGGACCGGATCCGCAACGTGCAGGGCCTGCTGCTCCCCTCCCGCGAGCGGCGAACGGAGAGGAAGACGAGCTGCGACCAGCAACTCCCCCTCTTGACTCCAGCAGCCAGATCCGCGATGGGCAGACGGCCGCGACTGGACGGGGCAGCGGAGAACAGCGACCCGACGGAAACTTGCTTGCTGCTGCTGCTGCTGCTGCGACTCCGCTACTAAAAAAAGAAATGGGTTTGGGGCTACTGGAGGAGATGCCGCCCCCAGGAGCAAGATGGATGCTCCCAGGGGCTGCGCAGCGGCGTACGAGGGTGGCGGCCGGATCGGGACCTAAAGCTGTGATACCATGTTACGGTAGGAATGGAGACTGAAATGTTAGATGTATTGAGATATGCCCAAAGGGCTATATATACAAGAGGAGACCCCAAACCCTAGAATATGTGAAGTGACTAAACTACCCTTGACACATATATAGTGACTATAATACCCTTAACATCTTCCACCCTCTCTTCTCTCTCTCATTTATTATAGTGCCACATAAGCTAAAAGTACTATGTGGCAATGTAATTAATGCCATGGACACCATCCTACATGGAGGGTTGGGAATCCCTAATAGGTTTCTTTTTGGTTTTGTTATGCTTTTATCTCTTCAGACAATTAGCTAGGTTGCAGTTAACTATTCTAATAAAGTTATTAGCAGTTTTATACTTTTATATAGGAAACAGTTGCTGAAACCCACATTTGCTTTTATTATTGTAATTATGAAGGGATATGATTGGTACAAATGTGCCATTGTTGTTAGTTGTTGCGTTTTTCATCTGAATGCTAGAACTAGCATGGATAAAAATGATCGAATGACTTGTTCTTATGTATGGCTTTTCTGCATCATAACTTCATAGGTGTGTCATAAATCCTCCATCTGTTGTCAGACATCTTAGTGTGGTTTGGAGACTGAAAGCTTCTGTATATTGATTTATTCATGGAGTACAGAGGAGATTACATATAAATAGGCTGAGGAGCCAAGGGTCCACAGTGTGAACACAAAACTGAAGAGGTTCAAGCCTAATAACTATCATTAGTACTGCACAGGGCACTAGGCCGGTGCATTCATACTAGGGGAACACGACTATAGTCTAACATGCCCCCGCAGTCGAATCGTCTGGTGCCCAGACATTAAGACTGGAACGAAACTCCGAGAAGACTGAAGTGGGCAGTCCTTTGGTGAAGATGTCGGCGAACTGAGAGGTCGTCGGAACGTGAAGAACACGAACATCACCAAGAGCGACTAGCTCCCGAACAAAGTGGAGATCAATTTCCACGTGTTTAGTGCGTTGACGCTGCACAGGGTTCTTGGACATGTAGATGGTGCTGATATTGTCGCAATAGATGAGAGTTGTTTTGCGCAAGGGAGTGTGGAGCTCAGTCAACAACTGTCGTAACCAAGTGGCTTCAGCAACGGCATTGGCGACCGCCCTATATTCGGCTTCAGCGCTTGAACGGGAGACTGTGTTCTGGCGCTTGGAAGACCATGAGATGAGACTGTCACCAAGAAAGACAGCATAGCCAGATGTTGATTTGCGTGTGTCAGGGCAGCCAGCCCAATCTGCATCAGAATAGACGACCAGTTCTTGCTGAGAAGACGGTCGAATAAGTAGGCCCATATGTAGTGTGCCACGAACATAGCGCAGGATGCGCTTTAAAGCTGCCAGGTGAGGTTCCCTTGGGTCATGCATATGGAGGCAAATCTGCTGAACTGCATTGGAGAGGTCCGGCCGAGTGAAGGTGAGGTACTGTAGAGCACCGGCAAGACTGCGGAAGTCTGTCGGGTCAGCAACCGGATCACCGTCGGCAGGGAGCTTTGGATTCAGATCAACAGGGGTAGTGCAAGACTTGCAATCTGTCATCCCAGCACGGTCAAGTATTTCTAGCATATACTGACGTTGGGAAAGGAACAAACCAGAGGGCGTGTGCTGAACATGCATTCCAAGAAAGTGATGCAGCTGACCAAGATCTTTCAAAGAGAATTCATGTTGGAGTGCACTGATGATCCTCTGAAGCAGGCTCGAAGAAGATGCCGTGAGGACAATATCGTCAACATACAGCAAGAGGTAAACTGTATCGGCACCGGAGTGATAGATGAATAGCGAGGAGTCTGTCTTTGCCTCAATAAAACCAAGCTTCAGAAGAAATGAAGCAAACCGGCTGTACCATGCGCGTGGGGCTTGCTTCAGTCCATAGAGAGACCGATTTAGACGACAGACAAAATCCGAGCGAGCTGAATCCTCAAAGCCAGCATGTTGTGCACAATAGACAGTTTCAGACAGAGTACCTTGGAGGAAGGCGTTGTTGACATCCAGTTGATGAATGGGTGTAGCGAAAATGGCCTCTCGTGCCATATTTCAATATAATGTTTTGGCGATTGATGACACACAACACTTGGATTAATATGATTGTTAAGATGACCATTCTCAGGCTTTTAGGTTCAAGTGATGACAAAGAGAAGATAGACGTAGCTAGGCCCGAAGGGCCGCACCTACGGTGGTTCCGCGGACGGGGGTCGAGGGGGAGCCGCCCCTCGCGGGTCTCAGGGCAGCGCCCTGAAACCTCTTCGGTCCAAAGGACAAGAATTGAAGAGACCGTGAAGAAAACCAAGTCAAAGAAATCAAGACAAAGATACTTTAGTATCACCGGTTGAACCGACACTGGGAAGATCACATACGTCGGTGCATTGACTTGGAGCACACCAGGAATTTTGGTTTCACCGGTTGAACCGACGTTAGGGAAGTTGAATACGTCGGTGCAATGGACCCAGAAGCTGAGGCAAGGTCTATACACCGGATGAACCGACGATTGGGTCTTTGTGAACGTCGGTGCAGTTGTCCAGAGAGTTTGTTTTTCATAGTTCACAGGACAACTACACTCACCGGTTAAACCGACGCAGCATCGGTTGATTGCCCGTACACGTAACGGCTAGTTTTTGAGGCGGGCAGTTTAGTATCATCGGTTGAACCGACGATGGCTATTGGAGGTGCGTCGGATTAACCGGCGTTAAGAGAGTGACTTGGTGTCCTAACCGAACCACGTTAAATCGTGTGTCTTGATGTCTTCACGGGAGTTTGCATATTCTCTCCCTTACCTCTTTACTTACCGTATTACGTTTCCGCATTTGCTCTATCTTGCGTGCCTTTACTTTCCTAGTTAGTTTGATTAGGATTGGTTATAGGTTGCAAGTCTTTTAGGGGTAAGTAGAGAGTAGTATAGATAAACCTAAGTCATAACTAGCATGTGTAGGACGTGTTAGGTTTATCTTATGCAAATAGATTGAGCCCTAGGATAGAAAGCGATTAGCGACCCTATTCACCCCCTCCCCCTCTAGGGTCGGACACCCCGGTGATCCTTACAATGGGCCAAGAACGCGAGAGAGCCAAGGACAGCACAGTGCGGACGGTTGCGGGCTTCACAACGGGACTGAAAGTCTCAGCGAAGTCTATACCAGGGCGCTGGGTGAAGCCACGAAGGACCCATCTTGCCTTGTAGCGCTCAAGAGAGCCATCAGCCTTGAATTTGTGTTTGAAAACCCATTTGCCTGTCACCACATTGGCATGAGACGGCCGTGGAAGGAGATCCCAGGTGTTGTTGGCGAGGAGGGCGGAGTACTCGGCCTCCATTGCCACGCGCCAGTTCGGGTCGGCGAGAGCAGCCCGGTAGGTGCGAGGGACCGGAGATAGCGATGCAGCCTGAAAGACGGCGGGCATGCGGATGCAGTGCTTGCTGCGAGTCCGCATGGCGTGCTGGTTGGCGACGGGCGGCACGGGTACGGCTCCAGCAGGGATGCTCGGAGAAGACGGCGATGTCGGAGTCGAGCCTGGTGCCGGGGCAGCCCCGGACGTCGGCGGGACTGAAACACCCGGAGATGGCGTGGCAGCCGAGCTCGACGCGGTCGGGGTGCCACGGGCCGCCACATCAGGTGGCGATGCAGTGGGGGCGCCAAGGGCCGCTTCGTCGGGGGCCACTGCGGTTGAGCCGCCAGCAGGGGCGGCCTTGTCGCGGCGGGTGTAGACGATGCCGAACCGTTGGTGCAGCGGCGGAGATGGCGCCGTCGCGGAGGAAGCCGGCGCCGCCGTGGGGGAAGGCGCCGCCGCGGGTGGCCGGTGTGAGCCGTCGGGGGGGGGATAGCGGTTTATCCGCTGCGACACAGGCAGCGGCCCATCAGGGGAAGACGGTCCGCCAGGAGCCCACGAGGCCGCACGGGGCAGCGGTGGGTCAGGGGTGGCCGGAAGTGGGCCTGAAGCCGAGGGCCCATGAGCCGGTGTGATGGGGGGACCTGCAGAAGGAAAACATGGTGATGGTGGAAAGGGGACTGTCACAGGGTTAGAAAAATCCTCCAAAAATTCAAAAGCTTCGTAAGGTGGTGGGAGGGATCTTCGGCGAAGGGAAATGAGGTTTCGTCAAAGACAACGTGGCGAGAGATGATGGTGCGGTTTGTGTGGCGATCAAGACAAACATAGCCCTTGTGGTGAGGGGAGTAGCCAAGAAACACACATAGGGTGGAGCGGGGAGCAAGTTTATGAGCGGCTGTAGCGGAGAGGTTGGGGTAACACTTGCACCCGAAAACCCTTAGGTGCTCATAGGATGGCTGTACACCAAACAGTGCAAGGTGGGGAGTGGAGAAAGAGAGGGTTTTGGTGGGGAGAATGTTGAGGAGGTGTGTCGCCATGCCGAGGGCGGCGGCCCAATAGGAAGGTGGTACACTTGCGTGAAATAGCAGGGAGCGAACAACATTGTTGGTGGTGCGGATAATGCGTTCGGCTTTGCCATTCTGAGCAGAGGTGTATGGGCACGACATGCGAAAAAGAACTCCGTGGGACGCAAAGAATGAGCGAGCACTAAGATTGTCGAATTCGCGACCATTATCGCTTTGGAGTCCTTGAACAGGAACACCAAATTGGGTGTGTACATAAGCGAAAAAATTCGACAAGGTAGAAAAAGTGTCAGACTTGAGACGTAAAGGGAACGTCCATAGATAATGTGAATAATCATCAAGAATGACAAGATAGTATTTGTGACCAGAGACACTAGTGATAGGCGAGGTACAGAGATCACAGTGTAATAACTGAAATATGTGACTAGCACGAGAGGAGGAAGCATGAAACGGAAGGCGAACATGTCGAGCAAGCTGGCAAGCATGGCAGAGACCATCGGTGTTGCTTGATGTGCACTTGATGGCAGCCGAGTGAGCGAGCTTGGAGAGCGCCTCATGACCGGGGTGTCCGAGCCATTGATGCCAAAGCGCCGGGGAGGAAGATGCAAGTAGAGCTGAGGCCGAAGGTAGTAGAGGGTAGAGAGGCCCGGAACTGTTACACCTGGCGATCTCGCTCCGAGTGGGAAGATCCTTCACAGAACAGCCAAAAGGATCAAATTCCACACTACACTTATTGTCAATGGTAAACTGACGAACGGAAATGAGATTCTTAATAAGGTTTGGAGCAATAAGAACATTATTAAGATGGAGATTATGTGGGAGATGAGCAGTGCCAGTGGATGTGACAGGTACAAGGCTACCGTCACCGACGACAATGTTAGTGGGAGAGTAAATAGAGGTAGGGGTAGTGGAAGAGAGAGTACCAGCATCGAAGGCAACATGGTTTGTGGCTCCAGTATCAAAATACCAGTCGTGCTGAGGAGGCTGTTGAAGATGGACCGTCAAAGCCTGCTGATCCCAGCCAAAGCCTGCTGATCCCAGCCAGTGGTGTAGAGGCTGGCGGCAGGAGGGCCCATCGGTGGATTTGGGGCTGGGACACCCCACTGACCGGCCCACTGACCAGGCGGCCCAGCGATGAAGGCGTGAGGGGGCTGGACCGGCCCAGCAGGCGACGGGCGGGGCGGACCGCGAGGCCCAGGCCACATATGAATGGAGCCTGTCCACGGGTTGTGATAGCTGGGCCAAAAGCCGCCAGCTCCTGGGCCTTGGCCGCCAGACGCGGTCGAAGCAGAGGAGGCGGAGTTGCCTCCGCCGCCGGGCCGTCCGCCGGCGTTCCCGGCGCCGTAGCCGCCCCCAGAGTTGCTGCCGCCTGCGCCGCCCCCCCCATGTTTCTTGCCGCCGCGATTGCCGCGCCTAGAGGAGCCACCAGAGGAGAGTCCAGGGGTTCCTTGCTGGTGCTGCGGGGGGGGGGGGGCGCCGGGCAGGCGAGCCCCGTTGGAGGAGCCCTTGCCGCCACTAGAGCTGGAGAAGAGGGCGGTGGCGGGGGCAGTCTTGGCCATGGTCAGCTCCTCAATCTGAAGATCAGCTCGGACCTGCAGGAAGCTGGGCAGGGGGTTGGTGCGGCGAAGGTGGAGGACGATGGCTTCGAACCGTTCGTTGAGGCCGCGGATGATGTTGAGGACGAGGGTGCGGTCGGAGACGGGTTCGCCGAGGTCGCGGACATCCTACGCCTTGCGCTTGTAGAGCCGACAGTAGTCAGCGACGGAGAGGTCGCCTTGACAGAAGTTGCGGAAGTCGGCGTCGGCGTACAGGGCGCGCGTCGCCTGATTCCCGAGAAATTGGGACTCGATGGCGAGCCAAATGTCGCGGGCGGTGGCGCGGCGCTCGGAGACGGTGTCGGCGAGGTCGTCGGAGATGGTGCCGAGAAGCCAAGTCCGCACGACGCAGTCCATCCGGACCCAATCGGCGGAGGTGGGAACGGCGATGTCCGATAGGACATGGCGCTCCAGAGAGTACCGCCCAAGGGTGAGGAGAAAGGACTCGCGCCACCGGGCGTAGAAGGTGGACGCACCGTCGAGTTGAAGTGGGATGAGGGCGCGGATGTTCTACACCGAGACCGCCTGTGCGTGGAGGTTGAGGAGCGCAGTGGCCTCGTGCTGAGCAACGGCGTCGTAGAGGGGTTCGTCGTCGACGGTGGCGAAGGAGGCGTCGTTGTCATCGTCGGGCGGAGGAGGGAGGTCGGCCGCAGCGCGTTCCCGCGCGGCACGGCCAAGAGCGGCACGGAGACGAGCATCGGCCGCATCACGGTCTGCCTGCGCCGCGGCGGCCTCGCGTTCTGCCTCAGCCGCACGGGCGAGTGCAGCGTCGCGGGCGGCCTGGCGGGCGCGAGCATCCTTCGTGGAATCGGCGGGCGTCACCGGCCGGCCATCAGGATGAGAGGCGGCGGCGGCGGCGGCCGAAGCGTCGACATCGTCGCCGGCCATGAGCGGCGTCTGGATGACGCGTTGGAGCAGCGCCTGGGCGGCGCGCTGGAGGGGCGGCGCGCTTGGAGCGGCGCCTGTTGCGGAAGAAAACGGCCTGGGTGAGAACCTAGGCGTCTGATACCATGAAAGCTTTTGTATATTGATTTATTCATGGAGTACAGAGGAGATTACATATAAATAGGCTGAGGAGCCAAGGGTCCACAGTGTGAACGCAAAACTGAAGAGGTTCAAGCCTAATAACTATCATTAGTACTACACAGGGCACTAGGCCGGTGCATTCATACTAGGGGAACACGAATACAGTCTAACAGAGACGTTATTTATGAATAATTTTAAGTTTTTCAAGCTATGAAGGTATTTGATTTGTAGCAGATTTGCGAAGCCATTTTTTTCATCATTAATCTGCAGCTTGATTTGCTTTCTTCAGGTAGTCAATGATTTGATATCATCAAGACTAATTACAGACTGGCTCCAAGAAACTGCCCTTGAGCAACTCTCGGCGGTATCATCAGACCTTTGTGTCCTAATTAACAATGCCAAATTATTGAAATTAAATGTTCCCGTGTTGACTTCAATGCTTAGTGTGATTACATCAACAATGAGGTTGTCTATGAAAAGGAAGATATACCAACCACATTTTGCCTTCTCCCTCCATGGTGTATTTAATCTGTGCCAAGCTACTGGTGGCAGCTCAAGAAGTGCAGAGCATAAGCTTGCAGTGGAACTTGGTATCGATGCCATTCTTATGAATGGACCTGTGCCAATTTTATCTGAAGTGGTACTTTCATGCACTGCCTTTATTTCACAAGCCACTAAAATCACATTTTTAGCCTTATCTGTTTTTCATAATTATAGCATTGTCTGTTTGTCATGAATATCTAAAAATGTGTAATCCTTACGTTCCTTTTTTGTATTGATTTTTTAAAAAAAAATTCGAAGATTTTCACTGTACAATTATTCAAATACATATCATATATCATATTTAAGGTTCATATAGATAATAATTAGGTATATGTATCATCATGAACAATGTATACACCGTGTCTGTGCATACAAATTACCAAACAGTTGTTTTGCCTGCCCAATGATTACATGGAATGTTATATAAATCTTTGTTTTGTTTGACAGGATAAGTCAAGGATATCAATGGTTGTTTCTTGGGCAACTTCAAATATCTTCTGGTTGTACCCTAACCAAAGGCCTCTGTTTGAAACATCCTCCAAAGAGACACCTATAAATGAGTCTGCACTTTCAAAGCTTTTGCGATTGTTAGTGGCTTCAGTTATACTTGGGAGGATATCCAGCATCTCTCATGGAAAGATTGGAGATCTTGCTCGGAGCACTAGCAGTCTTGGAACTCTTCATTCTTTCTTGAACGATGCAAATGAAAGGGTTGAAACAGTGGAGAGTTGCATGGCAAATGAAATGCTAGCTACCATTATACTGTACCTTCAAGACCATGTGCAGAGGAACAGTGATTCTTTGCCATCAGTTGTGATGACGCTTTGCTTGTTGCTTCTTAACAGATCCAGTAAGCAAGGTACACCTCGACTTTGTTGCATTCTTATGCTAGCCATAAAGAGTTTGGATGAATCTAAATTAGTCTCTGAACTTTAGGCTAGTTTATTGAGTTACATTTGCATTATGGAGTGCCTTTGTGCTCTTCTCATCTCTTTGCTGGAGTAATGAAGCATCTCATCCCCCCCCCCCCCCCCTTCTTTACCTTGTTGAAGCAGTGAACAAGCAGCTGGCCAACAACCGTGGGAAAATTGAAATGCTTTGCTCAAAGATACGCTGTCCTGCTGAATCTAATCCTTCATGGAGATGGTATGGGCTTTGAATGTTGACCATTCCATTTTTATGCACTTATCTTATGATGGCAAAGTGCTGTATATCATGAATTCTAATCGTGTTTATTCATTCTCAGGCATTACTATCAACCCTGGAAGGACCCTGCTGCGCCGCGCTCCGAGATGGAGCGCATGGAAGAAGAGCAGGCCTGCCAAAGCCTCCTTATCCTATTTTCTAATGCTTTCAGTACCTGCCGGTCAGAATTTCCGGCATTGTCACTGGATGATGTTGAGAAGTCTGGGCTGTTCCAGTGGGAAAGAGAGTCCATGGTTAAACAGCAACATTGCGCTTAGTTTGCTGAAGAAGGACCTAACACTGGTACAACCCCACATTTGACCTGCGCACAAGTCATACAACTGTTGGTATTTAAGGGAATGCTTTGGTCCTCAGTTGTATCATATAGGGTTCCATGCACAGAGCGTGACGGGGCTGCAGAACCCGACACTTCCACAATTTTGTCTGACATTCACGGTTCTCCTTTCAATTGTATAGGGTTTCTACTATTTTATACATGTCTTGGCAAACAAAGTGGTACTGCTGCAGTGCTGCTTTTCCTGTGTAGTAACAGATTGAACTCGAAGCCCATGTCTACAGAGATACTGTCTCAATTTACAGAAACACAGAACAGGTAACCTATGTTCTTGGAAATCAACAATCAATGCGTGTCAACTGAGAAAGTGTGAGCTAGATAGCTAGCTAGCCTTCCTCGCGGCCACAGCGTCCAGCGGCTTCTGCGAGTCGGGGAGGTTGCGGACGTAGAGCGACCGCACCGTCTCCAGCTGCTCGCTGATCCGGCCTTCCTCCCAGCCGTCGGTCCTGATCGGCGGCAGGACCTTCACAGTGAGCGGCACCGGGTGCACCCGTACGCTGTTGTTCCTCCACGCCTGGTGCGTCCCGGTCACCACGATCGGCACGATGGGCAGCCTCGTCTGCAGGGCGGCGTGCACGAACCCCTGCATCTCGAGATTTTGTACCCACATGAAAAGAAAGCTCATCTGGGCCCATGTGTGTGTGTGCGCGCGTGTGTGTTTGGTTCAGCTGCTGCTAATGCAGCCATGGTGGCGATGGATTTGTGTGTACCTTTTTGAAGGGAAGCAGCCTCCCGTCTCTTGATCGTGTGCCCTCCGGGAACAAGATGAGCGACAGGTTGTTCTTGACCACTTCACGAGCAACCTGGGGATCGGAGCAAAACAAGCCAGGCATCAGCACGAGTAGAATGCAGAAACTGGCACACTGAACTTAGAAGGAGCTACCTCTTTCATGGACCTGATGGCGGCGGCAGGGTTGGAGCGGTCGATGCGCAGGTGGTTGGCCAGCACGTAGAGCTGCCCGAACAGCGGGTACCAGATGATCTGTACGATAGGCTATCAGGAGGCACGTTCGTTTTCGACCTGAGCTGGGTCACCGAATGCTACTAGATGACGGAGTGAGTCACCGACCGACCTCCTTCTTGGCGATCCCGACGGTGCCGGTGGGGGCGAGCCACATGACGAGGAAGATGTCCAGCAGCGAGGCGTGGTTGCAGATGAAGATTCCCCTCGCGCGGAGGTGCTCCAAGCCTTCCACTTTGATTGGGTTCCCCAGGATCCACAGCTGCAGTGGTCATTGGACAGACACAAGTTTAGTTACTGATGAACAGTCTGAATGGAACAAGGCAACACACTTCAGGGAACACGAGTTTCACTCTCGGTGGCTTAGTACACCATAAAACATGTTGATTCAAAATCAAACAGATGGAAAGGAACATTTTAGCTAGGAGGAAGACAATCGTTGCTTAAATTGTCAATGATGAAAGAGTAAAATGCACTGGGGTCCTTAAACTAGTTGGTCTGTTCTGTTTAGGTCCATGAACTTCGAAAATGCATTTATAGGTCCACAATCTATTCAAGTGTGTCATCTAGGTCCAATTCAGCCACGCCATACCCTAGAAGCTAATGTGGCAGGTTGACTGTGCGGTGATGTGGATCCTTACATGTGGGGCCCCTATGTCGGCCTCCTCCCTTCTTCTTCCTCCCCCGGCCTGCGCGAGCCCCTGCGCGGCGGCGGGACGGTGGCCATGGCCCGCGGGTGCGCGGCGGGGTGACCACGGCGGCGAGGCGGAGCTCCGCGCGTGCGCGGGCTGGCGCTAGCCCCTGCCCCCGGCGGCGGAGCTCGTGGTGCCCGCTCCTGCCCCCCGGCGGCTTGGCTCCTCGAGCGAGCGGCTTGCGCGGATGGCGTTCACAGAGAGCGGCGGGGAGGGCGGCGCGGACAGGATCCCTCGGGATCCAGCGCTCCTACCTCCTCGGCGGGGATCCGGTGGCGCCACCTCCTGCCTTGGCCGGCACCCCTCCTCGTGGCTCGGCGGCCTGCGACGGGCGCGCCCCCTCGCTGTTCTCACGGCGGGCTGGAGCAGAGGGAGGCCCGCCGCCGCCTCCTTGACACTGCCGTCTTCCGCACCTCCTCCGCGCCGCCGGTGCCAGCGCGTGGGCCAGCTCGAGGTGGGGAGGGGCGGCGCGGCTCACTGCTCTGCGTGAGCAGGGAGGACGCTCGCCCGCCGCGCGTGCCCGGCCCTGCTCGCCACGGAGCAGGGGCCGCGGCGGCGCCCTGCTCTGCCCCCCCCCCCCGTGAGCTCGAGCGGGAGGGAGAGGGAGGGAGGAGGGGCCGCCGTTGCCATGGCCGCGCCATGGCCGGCGGCCAGAGAGACGGCCCGAGCTCGGTCCGCGCTGCCGGGGGCGGGGCAACGCCTCGCCGCGCGCGGATCCGGGCAGCGGCGGGGCGCCTCCGTGGCGAGGGAGGAGGAGGACCGGGGCGGCACGGCGAGGGAGGAGGGGAGAGGCCGCGACAGCGTGGAGCTGAGGCCGGAGGAGGAAGGGAGGAGGGGCGCACCCATGGCCGGCGCGGGGAGGGAGCAGGGGCGCCCATGGCCGAGGCGCGGGGAGGGAGCCGAGCAGCGGGGCTGCAGCGGCCCGGCGGTGCGGGAGCAAAGGAGATGAAAGGATGGGGGAGGCGGTCCCGTTGGATACGTGGCTGTCCACGTAGGCAGTCAATGGTGGTCAGAGATATTTTAGACCTAGATGACACACTTAATAGATTGTGGACCTATAAATGCATTTTCGAAGTTCATGGACCTCAACAGAATAGGTCAACTAGTTTAAGGACCCAGTGCATTTTACTCTTGATGAAATGAAGAAGCATGACCACCCCTGCAGGCGATGGAGAGTACCAGCATGCGCCCGGTGACGTGGCCGTAGGCGTTGCTGTGGCGGATGCGCTCGCAGGGCCACGGCAGGAGCAGCAGCATCACCACCGCCCACACCGCCGTGGTCACCATCACGGCCAGGAAGCACACCACGACCCGCGCCGCGGACACCGCCGACGCCGCCAGCCCGTCGCCGCCGCCTCCCCCGGCCGCCGCCAGGTACGGCGCCGCGCCCACGGCAGCCACCGCCGTCGCTGCACCGAGGTGGCGGCGTCCATGGCGCGAATGATCGAACGAAAACCCGGGCGACGAAGCTAGAGCGGAGGCGCGGGAAAGGTGGAGGAGGGTGAGGTGGTGAGGTGGAGCAGCGACCCGCGAGTCGAGGTGATTCTGGACTGGAGCAGCGGTGTGCGTCGCCGTGGCATTGGTTGGTGTTGATGATGGGCGCCTTGTGCCGCGCCGCGTCTCTCTTGGACTTTATGCGAGTAGCTTGCTTGCATAGCGAGGTGGCCAGAGCTCAGGACTCTTCTTCCATTAGGGATCAATCATGCTAGCAGAAAGCTTTGAACTATTAGCCACCAGATTACCGTCTGTTTGGTACGTTCATTCAGAAACGAAAAAAAGCAAAGGCTACTTCTCCGTTTCCGAGTAATCCAGTCCAGGCATGGCTTAGCTTCTCCGATATCCGGTTGCCACTTGGCAGGGTATTAGCCACCAGATGTCGCTGTTTTCTGCTCCTTTTTTTGATTTTGAGAGGAAGATGTCGCTGTTTGGGGTTGGCCTATGGGCCTCTGACCTACCGGGTGCACTGCCTCCTGAAAGACTACTTGCAGAGCAACAAACAGGTGCCACCACCGCTGGCTGCATCCTCTGCAATTGTGGTGCAGGAAAGAGCTGCAGAAATCACTACGCCGAGAGGTCCACGAGATGGTCGGAATGGATTTAAGACGATCGAGACCGGCCGGCCGTGCCGTCACGGAAGCCAATCGGAGCCCTGAATGGGTCTGCATCTGATGAGGCACTTATCTGAATTCTGAACCCTGCAGCACATGACACTATCCGAGCAAGATTTCTCTGCCGGAGGCTAGAGGTCAGCGTCGCCTGCAGCAAAACGTCGCATCGTGTAGGTCGACCCAGCATGCATTCCGCCGCCGCCCATACGCCCGCTGCCATTCTTGACGCAGCCTCGAGTGATCTGAATGATCAGATGGTGCTCTCGGTCAGGCAGACTGATCGGCCTGCCGTTTGGTATCCAGAATCCAGATGCACGGGGCCTGGCTTGCCATCCCGGCTCATGGGCAGCTCTCCACCCCCGCTGGAGAACAACGCGTGCGCGTGGCGCGGACCTACATGAACACCGTCCAGACCACCAACGGGGGAGGAGACAGGGAGTGGAGGCGTCCGAGCGCCCAGGCCGGGGCATGGAGTTGTGATCGGGGCGGCCACCGGGGACGCCATGGGCGGCCTACCCGGGCAATGGTGCGGCGGGCGGCGTGCTTCCTGCGGCCATGGCGCGAATTGGGATTGGATGGCAAACAGGCAATAGGGTGGGCGCGCGAGAGGAGAGGAGCACCTCAGTTTGCGCGCCGGCAGACCGGCACGGCGCGCTCCAGCGGCCACGCAGTTCGATGCTCCTTGTGCTGCCTATGGTGTGCGCGGTCGCTACCCTATCCTCTGCACCTCCATCGCTGCTTGCCGCTGCTATTGATGACCCAAACAATGGCCACGGTAATTCCCTTCCCTTATAGCCGGTGCCCGGTGGCAGAGATGGCAGGGGACGTCGCTCCTAGGGGAAGAGGGGGTGGACGGTATTTCAAATACCGTCCACCCCATAACCTAGATTCACCCCCAATTTGCCAACGCCAGACGCACGCTAAAACACCAAGAAAAATCATGAGCACTCACAATACATCTCCGCAACATGGCACAAAATTTCAGAACCTAGTACGTTGTATAGAGGGAGAACTAAAAAAGAGAAATCGCGACCTAGCGTGGACGGTATTTCAAATACCGTTCACCCCTTAATCTTTATTCACCCCCAATTTGCCACTTGCCAGGGTCAGATGCACACTAAAATTCCAAGAAAAATCATGAGCACTGACAGTCCATAGCCGCAGTATGGCACAAAATTTCAGAAGCTCAACGCTGTATAGAGGGAGAACTAAAAAAGAGAATTCGCGACCCAGGGTGGACGGTATTTCGAATACCGTCCACCCTAAGAACCCAATTCGCGCCCTTTTTACCAGAGTTATGGATGCTTAAAAATCCGGCGAATTCATGGATATAGGGAGTGAATCCCTGCAGCGTGGTGTGGAATTTTAGAGCCTGATATGTTGCACAGGAGGAGAAATTAAAAGTGACAGTTTTCTGCCTTGGGTGGGCGGAAAATTGGATTGGACCCCATTTGCCAGGGGCGTGGATTCGTAAAAGTTTCCAAGAAATTCATGGAGGTAGCAAATGGTCGTCCTTGGCATTCTAACAACATTCAGGTTCTCATATGATGTGTGGACGGAGAAATTAAAAAGATTAGTTTGAGAGTGAGAGGGGGAGGGGGGAGGCATTGGGACTGACAACCCTGCTTCCAGGTGCAGACTGCAGAGCATGCTCATGTCTAGTGTGCTGTGACTGCTACTGTTACCACTTTGATGTACCGTACTGCACAAAAGTATGTAATGACTAATCTCAGCAAACGAAGATGCTTGCGTGCTTGATTAAGTATGTAATCAGCAGGTCTAATGCTTCCAACCAATGCTAAAAGAACTGCAGCGCGCAGGCAGTTCGTTATCTGAACTCTCATATCATACAACTACACATCATGTTTACTCATCGACTAAACTCTAACGGGCAGACCTAGTCACCTAGCCTAAAAATTGAACGTGAGCCTATCATTGCATGAGCCTTGATAGCTTCACAATATAGTCCAAAATCTACTGAAATTCAGAATCTGAGTGAAGAAGGCACGATTTTGTATGCGCCGGTGCATCCTGAAAGGTGGTTGTAGAGCAGAGAGAACATCTCCATTGAGGCATTGACCGTCTGTTTGGTACGTTGAGAAATAAAGGAGATGCTTCTCTGCAGTTTTGGTGCAGGAAAGAGCTGCGGAGATCACAAGGAGGAGATGTCCGAAGTGGATGACAAGGTCGCGGAAGCCGACTGCAGCTCTGAATGGTGCTGCATCTGATTAGGCGCTTACCTGAATTCTGAACCTGCGGACATGGCGCGAATGCGGATTGGATGGCAAACAGGCAAAAGGGGTGGGCGCGCGAGAGCCGAGAGGAGACAGAGCATCTCAGTTTGTGCGCCGGCAGCCTGGCACGGCGCTCCAGCGGCCACGCAGTTCGATTCTCCATCGCCGCTTGCCGCTGCTATTGATGACCCAAACAATAACAGTGGACGTCGCCGCTCATAGACTAGTGGGAGGGAAGAGGGGGTGGACGGTATTTCAAAAATACCGTCCACCCCATAACCTCGATTCACCCCAATTTTCCGAGGCCATATGCACGATAAAATTTCAAGAAAAATCATGAGCACTCACAATCCATCTCCATAGAATGTCACAAAATTTCAGAACCTCGTATGCTGTATAGAGGGAGAACTAAAAAAGAGAAATCGCGACCTAAGGTGGACGGTATTTCAAATACCGTCCACCCTAAGAATCCAATTCGCGCCCATTTACCAGAGCTACGGACGCCTAAAAATCTGGCAAAAATTCATGGGTATCAGGAGTGGATCTCCGCAGCCTGGTGCGGAATTTTAGACTCTGATACGTTGCATAGAGGGAGAAATTAAAAGTGACAGGTTTCTGCCTTGGGTGGTCGGTAAATCGGATTGGACCCCCATTTGCCAGGGGTATGGATTCGTTAAAATTCATGGAGGTTGCAAATGGTCATCCTCAGAACTCTACAAACATTTAGGTTCTGATATGATGTGTGGACGGAGAGATTAAAAAGATGAGTGTGAGAGCCAAGGGGGGTGGGGGGGGGGGGGGGGGGGGAGGAAGAAATTGGGACAGAATGACAGATAATGACAACCCTGCAGGTGCAATCAAAGGTATGATGTGCAGGAGTATCATTCTATCATCAGTCATGCACACATTGTTTCCCCTCCACAAGAATGGGACTGACATTCAAATCGGCTGACCAACTGCCACAACTCTTTGTCACGGTGCTGGATTTCAAGCTTGTTTTGGCAACATCATGTGTTTCTGCATGGCTAGTCAATTGTTAAACGCCAAATTTTTTGTGCTCTGCTCACTCTGCATCGGCTCTCTTTCCTCACAAGATTGGCGGCGGCAATCGCAAGGCTGTGACTATCATCGAGTTTGACAATATCATGTTTCTGCATCTGGTAATGAGGATCCCGTGCAGCACAACATCGCAGCAGCTGCTTTGTCAACAAGCAGATCAGCTCATCAGTGGAGCTTCGCTTGATTCAGACGGATGTTCAGTTATTACGTGAGGTAGCCTTCGCATCAGCTTTCTGTCCACGATCAATCCTTAAAAAATGCTCAGGTGGAAGCTTGCATCAGGATCAGGAGATAAACGGCACCATCGACGACGAGGCAGGCCGCAGGCGCAGGACTGGAGCTGAGATAACCCGTGCAATTCTGAACTTCTGGAAGCAGATCCCGGTGGTGGCTTGAGGTTGAGGCTCTGTTCTTCTTGACAAATGCGGCGGCGAGGCTGCTGCTTGCCCAGCAGCGACCTCCACCGGCGGCGCTCGCAGTCGGGCTCCTCCAGTCTCGCTGTCCACCCGGCCTGGGCCCTCCGCCATTGCGCCGCCGCCGCCGAGCTGCCGCGCTTGCCTAAGCCTGACGACTTGACGAGGATGCCGTGGCTCTCGAACTGAAGTACGCGGCAGACCAATCTCGCCCGCACATCTCACATCGGACGGCCAAAACCGGCCGAGGGGGTGGACGGTATTTGAAATACCGTCCGCCCGGTCGGTCCTTCGACTACCGTCCACCCCCTGTCGCCGCGAGCACGCCGGCCTCCGCTGCTCTCCGTGGCTCGCCGGAGCGCCACCGCGTCGCGGAGGTTTCTCCTATGCCTCCTTTCTATCTCCTTCCTCCAGAGGAATCCCTGATTCTTAAATCCACCCGCTCGCGCCAGCCATGACCGGCGTGCGGTCCTCGGCTACTGCCCGCGTGCGCCGTGCCGGCCTGCGCCATGCTCTCGCTTCCATGACCGCCGCGCGTCCACCGAGAGCCAAGGCTACTTCCCCAGCAGGTGCCACCGCGCGTTCCTGCTGCCGTCCACCAGGAAGAACGCATCCTGCCTCGCGCCGTGGCTCGCGGCTCGCTGGAGCGCAGCTGCGCGCCTGCGCCCTGGAAGCAATTGGAACATCTCAGTTTGGGCGCCGGCCGGCAGCCCGGCACGGCGCTCCGGCGAACATGCAGCATGGCACTCCCTGTGCTGGGTCTCATCGGCGTCAGCCCTGGGGATGAATGCTCCGTGGCGGAGGATGAAACCATGGACGACGGAGGGTGTGTGGCTCTAGAGTCCAAAGGCGTTCACCAATAGCCATGCTAACTTGTGCACCTCCGTCGTTGCTTGCTGCTGCTATCGATGACCCAAGCAATGGCCACATTTGATCCCTTTTTGCCGGTGGCAAAGATGCGGAAGAATCATGGAATCTGGAAATGAGAAGGAACTGCTTTGTAGGGAGGGAAGTGGGGTGGACGGCATTTGAAATACCGTCCACCGCTTAAACCCAATTCACCGCCGATCCGTCGGTGCTAGATACACCCGAAAATTCCAAGAAAAATCATGAACACTGATGGTCCATCGCCACAGCATGTCACAAAATTTCAGATCCTCGTAAGTTGCATAGAGCGATAACTAAAAATGAGAAATCGGGACCAAGGGTGGACGGTATTTCAAATACCGTCCACCCTAAGAATCCCATTCGCGCCCATTTACCAGAGCTACGGACGCGTAAAAATCCGGCAAAAATTCATGGGTATCGGAGGTGAATCCCCGCGTCATGGTGCGGAATTTTAGGCTCTGAGATGTTGCACAGGGGGAGAATTAAAAGTGGCAGGTTTCTGCCTTGGCTGGTCGGTTAATCACTAAATCGGATTGTGGAGCCCCATTTGCAAATTGCAAGGGACATGGATTCGTAAAAGTTTCCAGGAAATTCATGAAGGTAGAAAATGGTCCTACTCAGCATTCTACAAAAATTCTGGTTCTAATATGATGTTTGGACAGAGATGAAAAAGATGAGTGTGAGAGCGAGAGAGGAGGGGGGAAGAAAACCCTGCTTGCAGGTGCAGACTGCAGAGCATGCTCATGTCTAGTGCCGTGACTGCTGTTGTTGCCTCTTTGATGCATGGTACTGCACGAAGTTTGTAATTTTTGAAGATCAGTAAACGAGGATGCATGCGTGCCCGATTAAGTATGTAATCAGAAGGTCTGATCCTGCCATGAACTGCGGTGCAGGCAGTTAGTTCTCTGAACTTTACCCTTTTACTAGTACACTTTCTCATATCATACAACACCAAAACATGTTCACAGTTCACTCATCGACTATCTCTGACGGGCTGACCTAGGCACCTAGCTTAAAAATTGAACGCGAATCTGCCTGTGCATCAGCCTGCCTTCATAGCTTTTACTCAATATAGTCCAAAATTATTTTTTTAGCGTGGTCCAAAATCTACTTGAAATTCAGAATCTGAGTCTGAGTGAAGAAAGAAGGCACGTGCCTTCCGTCCCTCGGTGTGGCCCAAATAGCCCTTGCTTGTCTGCGCGTTTTTTTTATTTTTATATTTTTCAAAATCGTTTTTACATAAATATATTTTCGGTTTCATAATTTACAGATTTATACCCCTACCGCCCGGCTGCGGGGCGGCCGGCCCCCTGCCGCCCTCCTGCCGGGCGGTAGGGATCTTAATGTAAATAAAATTTATTTTTAATTGTATTTTGGCCCCTGGGGGAGGCTGCCGGGCGGCAGCCTGGTGGCGGGGCGGTAGGCCTACCCGCCGCCCGGCAGGGGGGCGGCAGGCCCCTCGTGCAGGTTAAATCTTTGCCCGTCAGTGTGGCAGTGCGGCATTAGATATGGTTTTAAATATTTTAGATAGTAATAAAAACCGTTAGTAAAGTAGATGAATATGAAAAGTATAACTTAGCAATTCATACACATACGCAACTGAGAACGAAATAGGTGATGCATGAGAACGAAATAAGTATAACATGACGACATGTCCATAACAAAAATACAGAAACAACTAGAAGCACCTCCTAACCACCCCGGCCATGTCGACCTCTTTTACGCTGTGCATGGACGTGGTTTGTAGGGTAGGTGTGTCGGTCTGGAGGCCCTACGTCTCTACCTGGACGTCCGGTGGCCACAGGTGTCTGGACGGTAGGATCGGCCTGCTGGTTAGGTGTAGAAAATAATCGACTCCAGTCTTCAAAGCTCGCCTCAAATGTATCCTGTGTGGCCCCTATGCAGTAGCAATTAAGATATCTTAATCATCGTCTTATAAGTCATATATTTGGATACGAAGAAGGACCCATATCAGGAAGCTGGTGGTGCGATCCTGTAAACCGTTCAAATTATTTAAAATATTCATGGAAATAAGAAAAAACATGATAAATTCGGGCTACAGATTAGGTATTTACCTTGTGTTCCTTCTGTTGTCGTCGTAGGGTAATACGAAGAAGGTCTCGCATCATATAACTGTTGTGATCCTGTATGTAAATGCAAAAGGAATTAGACTTCATACCAAAATTAATTAAAATTAAGATATGGATTATATGTATATCGAAATATCGTGGTGGTGCCTGTGTTGGTTGAAATGACATCCCTGCAGCTGGTGCCATGGTACTAAACTGGGTCCCTCCGTGAGGTTGATAAGGTGGGTGTTCATCACCAGTATGGACTGAGAATTAATTGTTGTTATCAAAGTAGAAAGTCAGTAAGTATCCTCACGTACCTGGATAATACTGCTGAGACCAATAAGGTGCTGGGGAAGGCTGCTGCTGTGTGGGACCATAAGGAAATGAGGTCGAGGCTTGAGACGAACCGTAGGAGTCCTCGTACGATGTCCGGCTACCAAAGGCTTCAAGCATGGAATGTGCTCTTTGTGAAACTCGGGTCCAGGCCGACTCTTGGTCATTCCTATCCATCATAGATCCCGCTCGAATCCTCATCAAATTCGCTCTGGCATCTACGTCCATCGACCTGCACATTTCAAACTGCAAGCAAGAAAAAAAAGACATTAACACTCTAATCCAAAGTATTTGAAAAACGATGATAACTTTGACTCACCGCCCCAGCTAATGCCTCATCCCTATGTCGTGCATAGCCATCCTGTGGGGTCGCAACATGCGGCTGTGGATGCATGTCAGCATATAGCAAGCGGTAACGAGTTTAGGCTCGTACCAGCTCAGGTACGCCCTGTACGAAGCCTCCGTGTGTGCAGGGGTCGAAAATGCTACGTTCTCCTCTGCCTGGTCCCAGCCATCGACCCAAGGCTGCACCCTTGTCACCCACATGTTCGAGAATGGTTGACCAGTCCTCGACAAACTAAATATTAAAAACATTTTAGTCAAATATGATTAGTTAACTGTACAATGCATAGTCACTGAAATGACATATGAATCGTTACCTGTGGTCATGGCGTTGGACCTGATTTATCTGAAATTTTCATATACTTTTCTAGCATTTTCTATAATTTCGGAGCATTTTTCAAAAAATTTCTTGCATTAAACAACTAATCAATACCACAAAAATGGTTGGTAAACCTAAATGGTTTTTCTAAAAACTAATCCTAATTCTACCTAAATTATAATAAAAACAGTACCTAAATCGCTAAAATATCATTACTGCTGCATACACTAATTATAGAATGAAACATACAAAAAATTTAGAATGAGAAAGTTAAGAAATATTTATTACCTGCGGTTCGAATCCAAAATCCGGCAGAGCTTCGCCACTGCAACTCCCTCCCTCACCCCTCCTCTCTCCCTCCCCCTCTCTGGATGTCGTGGGAAGCAAATGAGAGGGGAGGGGGAAGCTCAGCCTTTTATATAGGGGGGAAGCCTGCCGCCCCCTGCCGGGCGGCTGCCTGGCCTACCGCCCCGCCACCGGGCGGCGGGTACCTACCGCCCGGCTGCCGGGCGGCAGCCTCCCCCAGAGGCCAAAATGCGATTAAAAATAAATTTTATTTATATTAAGGTCCCTACCGCCCGGCAGGAGGGCGTCAGGGGGCCGGCCGCCCCGCAGCCGGGCGGTAGGGGTATAAATCTGTAAATTATGAAACCGAAAATATATTTATGTAAAAAATGATTTAAAAAATATATAAAAAAACGCCTTGTCTGCTGTCACCGCGGACTGGACTGGCCCTAGGTGACGGCCCAGCAGCAAGGCACCACGCTCGCTCGGCCCATCTCGGGCATGCGGCCTGCGCTGCGCTCGCTCTCCTGCTCGCGCAGGCAAAGCCTCCACACCCTAGCCGATTTCGTCGAGCCCGTCCCACTCTGCTGCACCAACGCCCGCGCCATGGCGCTGCGCCTCGCGCCGCTCACGCTCCTCCGCGTCGCGGGCCTCCGGCCTCGCGCCTCCTCCCGTCTCGCCGCGCACCACCACCGCCTCCTCCTCTTCGCGGCGCCGGCGCGGCCGTGGCGCCTCCTCTCGCTCGCTGCGAGGCCGCGCGCGCTCGCCACCGCGGCGGCCGAGGCCGACGGCGCAGGCGACGGCTTCTTCGCGGAGGAGAGCACGTCGTGGGGTTCCCTCGGCGTGTCCGACCGGGTCGCCTCCGCCCTGCGCGGCGCCGGGCTCGCGAGGCCCTCCCTTGTCCAGGTAAAGGCTCTCGCGCGCTCCGCTGCTGCTGCTGGCAGCTGCGACACACGCCACGTGCTCGACGAAATGTCATAGATCGTGTCATCGTCTCACGCCTGTTTAACATCAGCCGTTCAACATTTTCTAGTTCGAAATTGTAACCCCTGGCATCATGCACCTAACATTGCAACCACATTATTATCTGGATAGGTGATTGAAAACACTAGAGGATTCAGGTGACATGACCATATATACCTTTGCCATTTGCAAACTGTTAGAAATTTAGACCCTTTTGCTACAAACTTACTTGTGTTGTCATCACTCTGAGAGACTTATCTTTATTGTTTTTTTTTGGCCACATAGTTGTGATTGGATTTGGCATTTTTTTTTACAACCACCTTCTGAATAAATATTTGATCAGATGGTAACATAATAGTAGTTTTACTTGGAGTTGTACGTTCAAACTGTCTTGTTCAGTGCCTGTTGTTGCATGAATGACACTTACACAAAGTTTAAAATGTTATGCAGGCAGCCTGTATACCACATGTTCTCACAGCGAATGATGTAATTGTTGCCGCAGAGACTGGCAGTGGAAAAACCCATGGTTACCTGGTTCCCTTGATTGAAAAATTGTGCTCCAAACCTTCTAGCACAGAAGATGATAATTCCCAGGGCACTGCCCCAGGGGCCCATGACATCATGTTGGTCCTTTGTCCCAATGTCATGCTGTGCGAGCAAGTTGTTCGCATGGCTAATTCATTGCTTGACGAGTCTGGTGAACCACTTAAAAGTGCTGCGGCTGTTTGTGGACCGAAGGTATGCTCTATCTGAAAACAGTGTATGCTAATTGATAGTATGGTAAACTCATTTTTTCCTTGTCCAACTTATAGATAAATTTATAATTAGACATATCACATTCCAAATCTGAATACCCATTTTAATAATCTTGACTTTGCGGTAACAGATCTGTTTCCTAATGTCTCTTTTATGTGATTAGCAGGGGCCTTTGTTTAAACTTTTAGCTTCCTATTGGAAGCAGAACTCTTACAGCACCTTGTGCATTGATGTAGCAGAAACTTATTCTGGTATAACTTATGGCCATGTTTTTCTTTATTTGCATTGGCAGGGTTGGCCAGCTGTACATCCAGATATTCTCGTAGCCACCCCAGCTGCTCTCTTGAATTATCTATTTGACTATGATCCAGAAAAGAGGCGAAGAGAGAGATTCATGCGTAATGTAAAATTTGTAGTAAGTACTCGAGCAAAACATTTCTTTTCTATCAAATTTATATTTTGTGTTTTATTTAACCATTATCTGAGTCTGCTTGGCAAAGCTATAATAGTCGTCTCGCCTTTTTCATTTCCTGTTGCCTGCATAAGAAATATCTGGAATTGCTTGTAGTTAAGAATTGAGTATCTCTGTAGTTTTTTCTGTTTGTGAGGATTTCTTAAATTTCCCTATTCGTGTGTCTGTTCCGTTTTAAGGCAAACATTTGAACGGCAGTACTTGGTCTTGCGACTACCAGAAAGTCCTAATAGTTGTATTTTTGGAATAGGTGTTTGATGAGGCAGACATGCTACTTTGTGGAAGTTTTGAGAACCAGGTCATTCGTCTTATCCATATGCTGAGATTTGATGAAAAGTTACTGTCTAGAGCACTAGATGCTGGAAAGGAAGTATCACCTGGGAGTGACGATGAATATCATGAGGATTCAGACTCTGAGGGTGCTGAATTCAGTGGTTCTGATGAGGAAAATGAAGGCAACCTTGTTCGAGATAGATCAGGCAAGGTGGAGAATAGTCCTGTTGGGGCACGCAAGGACTGGAGGAGGGTTAGAAAAATATATAAACGGAGCAAGCAGTATGTCTTTGTCGCTGCCACCCTTCCTCAGAGTGGCAAAAAGACTGCTGGTGGTGTATTGAAGCGAATGTTTCCTGATGCTGTATGGGTTAGTGGAACTTATCTGCATCGTCACAACCCCAGGTATCCACTTTGTTTTGACTAAAGGCCTTTAGATGCCCTCTCTGGTGAGGGTTCTTCTTTTTGAACTTCCTTGTCTATTTTGTTCAGCATGAGCATAAAATGGTATTCCTCTTCAGCATTACAATTAAATTGTGCCCTTTCTCTTATAAATCCCCAATTTGTTTTGTTTTCTTCATATCATATCCCCGCCTTAACTTCCACATATCTAATATATAATGTGTCTTGTATGCAGATTAGAGCGGAGATGGATAGAGGTCACTGCTGATACACAAGTTGATGCTCTTATAGATGCAGTAAAATATGGCCTAAAGAGTAAAGATCATGATGCACCAAAACGAACTATGGTGTTCACAAACACTGTTGATGCTGCCAATTCAGTCTCTGACATATTGCAGCGAGTTGGCATTTCATGCATCTTGTACCATCGTGAGAGTTCATTAGAGGAAAGAGCTAATAATTTGCAATCTTTTCGGGAAAATGGTGGTGTGCTTGTATGCACTGATGCTGCTGCCCGTGGGCTTGATGTCCCGAATGTTTCTCATGTCATTCAGGTATGTTCCAACGGTGCTGTTGCTAAATTAAATTTCTTGATGCCATCTACTTTGGCGTCAATATCATACTACTGAAATTTTCATATTATTATGGAAACAATCATGCAAATTATGCATACAAAATTGTTTCTTTGTCATATTGCTCGAGTAACCCAGCTACATTGTAATTTCTTTTGGGTGGTATAATCTCATCAGAAGGTTTATCTATTGTTCTTTGCTTCTGTAGGCGGAATTTGCTGCCTGTGCTGTTGATTTTTTGCACAGGGTGGGTCGCACAGCCAGAGCTGGCAAGTCTGGCATTGTGACCAGCCTATACACAGAGGCAAATAGTGATCTTGTAAGAGCCGTCCGTCAAGCAGAGGAATTGGCCCAACCAGTGGTAAGACTCTCTCTTCGTTCTTTTCATCATTTGGCATGGTTATAGTTTTTTTTTCCTTGAAAAGTGCTTAGATACAGAGTAACATTATGGTTGAACAGGAGAGAGCGTTTAGTAGGAAAAGGAGCTTCCGCAACAAGTTGAAGAAGCAAGCACTACAGAGACGGGAAGCGTCTCTAGCGTGACCAACTAAATTTGTAGAGAGGACAACGGATAGCTTTTTCTCCTTTATTCATTGCGTTCGGCTTGTTGCTCCAGCTCCAGCCCAACAGTACTTTTCTCTCACACCACTCCAGCTCCAGCCAGCCCAACAGTATTTTTCTCTCACACCACTCCAGCTCCAGCCTCCAGCTCCAGCCTGCCGAACGCAGTGATTGTTGGTGATGAATGTTTTTGTATTACATTGAGTGCTTAAGGATTGGAATATTTCTAAAGAGATAGTTTTGGATAGGAGCGTTTGGAGACTAGCTATCAATGTGCCTGAACTTTGAACTTATTTCTTTCGGGTTTCATCTCTAGCCTATCCCAACTTGCTTGGTGAAAAAAAGGCTATGTTGTTGTATTGAGTGCTGCAACATATATATTGGATGGAAGTGATTTTCCAGATGTAATGCGTTGAATCAATGACGAAAGTGTAGACTCTCTGTACAACTATGGCTGTGTTTAGTTCGCGAAAATGTTTGGGTTTTGGTACTGTAGCACATTTCGTTGTTACTTGATAAATAATGTTCAATCATGAACTAATTAAGCTTAAAAGATTCATCTCGTGCTAATCAGTTAGACTGTGTAATTAATTATTTTTTTCAACTACATTTAATACTCTATGCATGTATCCAAAAAATTTGATGTGACGGATACTGTAGGAAATTATTTGGGAACTAAACAGGATCGTATCCTGACTTGTCCTCAGCACTATACAAAATCCAGGCCCGATAACATGAGTGGACCGAGAAGGCGAGAAATGAAGAGGAAAAAAATTAGGAACTCTGCGTGCTCATGTCGAATGCTGTTGTTGCCACTTTGTTGTACGGCTGCTGACCAAGTCTTTCGTCAGAAACCTGCACGAAGTCATTAAAGGCGCTAACCTTATCAAATTCGTTGTAACCTCAGCAATCGACCATGCGTGCGTGCCCTATTAAGTACGTAATCAGCAGTTCTGATCGTGCCAGCCTTGAGCCAACGCTGGATGTAGTGTGGTTTCTTCTCTGAATTTTCACACCGCATCCTTCTCCAGCTCGATGAGATTTGCAGCTCTGTCGTACAGCATCCGTGACTGAATAAGGCTGAAAGAGTTTCTCTGCTTCGCCTGGCTCTTCTGCCTCCCAAAAGCAGCTTCGCACCATGACCCCGGCCGTTAATGGCAATGACTAGAGAAGGATAGGCTGTGCACGCGAGACGACAATTGGAAACGGAAGCCGTGGGAGCGGCGCCCTGCATCAGCAATTCAGGTCGCGGAGGGTACGCTCCACCGGATCCACCCGCCGCCCCTTCTCCGCTACGCCAGTACCGCCTGCTGCTCTTCCTAGAGTAGTAGTCGCCATAGCTCTGCATCTCCTCGCCCTCAAGCTGACAACCAATGGTGGTGGTGTGGTCACTCTTGAATGATGAGTGATTAACAATATCGTGTGGATTTGATGTATCTCTTGACTCGTGATATGCAGGTATAGAATGCGGCATGGCGGTCGACGGTGCGTGGCGAAGCTGACAACAAATTCAACGCATCTATGCCATGCAAGTCTTGTATTGTATTGAATGATGATCTTGATATGGCTAGAAATGAGATTGCTTTGTTGAAATCAAATGCCTATTTGTCATGTGGCTCTTGTGAGTCTTTGCAGGCTGAAATTGATAATTTGAAGTTGACTCACACCACATGTGTAGAACAACTTGAGCATGCTAGGGCTGAAATTTGTAGAATGCAATTTATGCCCTGTACCAAGTGCTCTTTTATTCTTGATGATAATTTTTGCTCAACTTCTTGTGATATTCATGATACTTTGCCTGATGTGAATGATAATGATTGTTTTTGCGGACTTATTTGCACATCATGTATTGACTTGGAAAATGAGATTTTAGCTTTAAAACAAATGCGCGATGATATGAGCGCCAAGTTGGTTGAGCACAATGAGACGAGTGCCAACCTTGAGAAGGAAATTGATCTCTTGCGTACCACATATGCAAAGTGCATTGAGAAGGAGCTGGATAATTTGAGAAGTGCTCCGTGTGGTACTTGTGATCGTCTCAAATTTGAGAATGAGTCTTTGAGCAAGAGATACAAGAGTTTGATTGCTAAGTCTTTTGATTCTCATATTTTTTGTCACTCCGGTGTTGGTGTTTTCAAAGTTGCTCCTTCCCAATCGGAGTTGACTTCTTCTGTTGAGCGTGAGTCTTTGGATGTTAACACTTCTGCTTGTGCTTCGGATAGCTCTTGCATAGCTATTCCTAAGCTTGTTACTTCTTCCAGTATTGCCCAAGATAATTCAGATGGAAAGAGTGCTTCTCACTTCTGTGGAGCTTATATTTCTAAACCGAAATTCCATTGCACCTTTTGCAAGAAAGATGGGCATACCGTTGAATTTTGTTTTTGCTGTGTCAAGCACGAGCGACGTGTGCGTGCCAAAGCTTTTAAGAAGTCACGTAGCCTTTCTCATGGCACGTGTGATTCAAAATCTGGCACCAAGTTGAATGTTGACGCTTTTTGCTCTATGTCCCAAGGGACTTCTCACTTGAATGAGAATGGAAATTCGTCCTCACGGACCGTGCCTCCAAATAGGCCTTTGTACCATTGCTCTTTTTGTGAGAAAGATGGGCACCAAGAGAGCTTTTGCTACCGTCGTGCAAGACGCTTGCGGCGAGCTCGTGCTTCTAGACCTATGGTTGTTCATTGCTTGTCTCGTAGCATGAACACTTGTGTGTCTAGTAAGAAGTCGGATTTTGTTGATGGATTCTATGACTTCTTTTCTAATAGGTTTGGCCATAACCGTGGACATGCTTCTATTTCTTCTTGTGTTGGTCCACGACGTGGTTCTCACGGTGCTTGTGTTGGTTCTTCTCTTAAGACCTCGAGGGATCATTGTCTTTTTGCTAATAGTAGCTCTTGTTCTTCCTATCGAGTTGCTTCTTGAGGTATGATTCCAAGAGTGTTTCAAAATCATCTCATTTAAACCAGTATTTGCATCATGCTAACCCACATGATAAGTTGAGTACATCTTTTACACGTATGGCCAAGTCTTGGGTTTCCAAATATATGCTTGCTAACCCTTCGGGATCCAAGACTCGGATTTGCTTATCTCCTTGTGTGTTAGGAACAGGGATGCGGGTGGAGAACATGAGCTCGAAGGGACTTGATCTTTTGCTTGAGGTGATGAAGACTTGATGGTTCTCCACACCGTTTGTATGGCTTTCATGAGTTTTGTACACTTGTATAGTGAGTTCATCCCTTTGTACTCTATTGCTATCTCTTGTGTACTGTTTGCATGATTTCCTTGTGCTAGTTGTGTATATACCCTGGTAGGCTAGCCACTTTTTTCATGTTAGCATGTGTGATCCTCGTGTATATCTTGTCTTGCTAGCTTTATAAGATATCTTGGTGGACTAGTCATCTTTTGATGATAGTGTGTGATCCTTATGAATCTCGTGCCATGATCTCTTATATGCTTCAAATTGTTCAAATGGTATGTTTATTTGGTATCATTTTTTATTTGTCTGTCTGTATAATTTTTTTGTAACTAGTTGACATGTTTGTAAGCCCATACTTTTATTCATTTAATTGGTATCATGTTGCAATGCTTTAATCCCTCAAAATTGATATCTTCGTGACATTGTTTAACATGAGTTGAGCTTTAATTTGGTTTGGGCTTGTCATGTCATCGAGTTGCATTTTGCTCCTTCTTTGAGTCTCCCTCCCTTGTAATTGGTTTTGGAGTCTTTCACAAAGTTCAGCTAGGCGCTAGGCGGAATCTAGGCGCTGACCCATTGCCTAGCGCCTAGTCGGGAGTACTCGGTCCTAGGCGCTTCTAGGCGTTTTTCTAGGCGTTTTGGCAATATAGCCATAAATTATATATATATATATATATATATATTATGTATATAACTATATATATATATGTATATAACTACTATATATGAGTCACAGTAAGTATAAAAAGAGGGCCAGTAGACATATCTGATTCCTAGCTGAGCTTACTCTTGCATGTTCCTAGCTCCTGCAACACATTTTGACAGCTAGTAGTTAGTAAATTAGTATACATGGCCAAACAGGCCGCACGGCACGGCATTGGCACGAGCACGATCGGGCACGGCACTAGACGGCACGGCACTATGCCGGGCTCGTGCCTCGCCGTGCCGTGCCGCCTCGGGCCACCGTGCTGAGAGCTAGGCACTAGCACGGCCCTACGGGCGGCTGGCCGTGCCGTGTCGTGCCCTTAGGCACGGCGGCCCCGTCGTGCCAGTGCCGGCTCGCCACGGCGCCGCGCCGAGGCTCCGCCGCACCGTCGCGCCGCCGCTTCGTCATGCCACACCACAGCTCCGACGCGTCGTCGAGCCTGGCCGCGGGAGCGCACTTCGTCGTCACTGTAGTTTGCGCCTGACACCGCCGCCGCCGATGCGCTCGCTTCCTCGCGCGGCCGCTCCGCCATCACTGCTACACGAGGGATGGGAATCGGACTATCGGAGCTTGGAGCACTTGCATCTTGTACTGCTACACGAGAGAGAGATAGAGAGGGCCATGGGAGGAAAGGAGACGGACGGGAGACGGGGAGAGGAGGCGATGCATTAGCGGGGCGGCGGCGCTGAGGTGGGAAAAGAATAGGGTTTGGTCTTTATATATGTTAGCTTCTTGTGATCCAACGGTGATAGTTCATCTCAAATGATCCAACGATTGGAAATGACCGGGCCGCATCATCCCAGCCCATTAAATCGTGCCGTGCCCGGGCCGGCACTACGGGCCGGTATAAAGGCCCAGGCACGGCACTACCACTGGGCCGTGCCAGGCACGGGCACGATGGGCCTCGAACTAGGCCGTTTTTGGGCCGTGCTGGTTAGTGCCGTGTCAGTGCCGGCCCAACGGGCTTGGCCCATTTGGCCAGGTATATAAATTAGTCAATAGACAGCTAGTTGTTCTTCAAAAAAATAGAAAACACTAAATTGTGACTTATCTGGATGATTTCAGCAGCCTCCCATCCATGAGCAGTTGAGCACACCATATCAGCAGCTAGTAATTACAATACAAGTGGATATGACAGTAATACAAGTGCACAACACAATTTATAAATAAAGGACAGCACAAGCACATAGTTCTTAGTTCAGGTCTCACAAATCACAAAAGAAGACACACAGACACAAAGTGACACAGCTGCAGTTCATAAGACTAGGGCATCACAAAAGGCTTCACTACTAGATGGAGATGGTCCAGATCATATTTCATCTTCACTGTAGCACAGATCTTCATCTTCATACTCTTCTTCTTCAGACTCAAATTATTCTTCTGCATAGAGCTCCCTCACTCTTGCACTTCTACGCAGCTCAAGTTGTTCATCTGCTCCCACTGCCTCTCCAATGACAGACCAAGGTATCCCTGTGCCTTCCATCTCATCTTCCTCCCCATCTCTAAAGTCAACTAATGCACAATCATCCCCACCCTCTTGGAGAAAACCTTGAGCTTCAGTTGTATCACTAGACAAGAGAACATCAGTGATTTTGTTTGACTTGATCTTTTCTCTCTTACTAAGCAGCTTGGAGTTGAATTGGATATACACCAGCTTGTTGAGGCGGGTTGTAGTAAGCCTATTCCTCTTCTTAGTGTGTATCTACAATTTAAAAAGAAAATTCTCAGTTCTACAATTTAATTGTAATGCTGCTGAAACTGAAATGTTCATAATAGATAGGTACTAACCCCTTCAAATCCACTACAATTTCTTTCACAACCAGAAGAGCTTGATGTCAAAGATAGGATCATTGTAGCCATCTTCTGTAAAGCTGGTGTTTCATATCCATACAGTCTCCGCCATGATGCTGAAATAAAAAAAAAACACCTCTATTAGTTTAGAAAACAGCAAACAACAAACAGCCATGAGCCATGCAAGCTTATAGGAAGTAGCTCTAACTGGGTTGTAATCAAAGTTTTCAAAAGTCCTAGCAACCTTCTTGCTAAAGGGTCTTTCTCTATTCTGAAACTTCTTTAGTTCAATGTTGGCAGCCTGATGTTGCATGTCCTCATCATGATAATAAAATTTCTCAACACAAGCTATAAACCCTTCTGATATTTTGGGCTGATCAAAGATTGATGGGCCACTATAGCTATAGTGAGGATTCAGCAAATAGGCTGTCAAATGCAATGAAGAATCAAGTCTTCCATTCATCTTCTTGTCAATAATAGCTATTACATCCTTGAACCGAGCCTCAACATTTCCAAAGGCCTCTTTGATCTGTCTCTTTGCCTTTAGTAATTCTCCATAAAGGAAACCCATGGATGGCCTCACATCCCCATCAACCAAATGGAGGACTTTGACCAATGGCTCAAAAACAGTCAATGTTAGCTTCACATCCTTCCAAAAGCTTGGACTCAATATAGTTGCTGTTGCCTCTTTTCCTTTCTTTGATTTCACATCCTTCAATGAGTCCCACCTACTATGAACATCTTCCTTAACTGGTCCTTCTCTTGGATGCTACTCAAAGTGAGAAAGTTTGAAGCAAACCTAGTCACCCCTGGCCTCACTACCTCTTTCCCCTCTGTGAAGTATCTCAAGCACTCCAATGTCCTTGTGTGGCCATAGACAAATATGGTAAATGCCTTTGCTTGGTCAACCACTTTCTTGAACCGAGTCATGTTGCCAATTCCTTAGAGCATAAGGTTGATTGTGTGAGCTGCACAAGAGGTCCAAAATATGTGTGGTCTCTCCTCTTCCAATAGCCTCTTTGCTCCCATGTTGTTAGAGGCATTGTCAGTCACTACTTGCACCACATTGTCTACACCAATCTCTTCAATTGCTTTGTCCACAAGATCAAAGATGACCTCACTGGTATGTGAGACATGTGACATCTCCTTAGAGCTGATGAAGGAGGTTCCATCAGCACAATTGGTGCACAAATTCATTATGCTTCTCCTCTTCCTATCTGACCAAGCATCAGTCATAATAGAACACCCATTTTTCATCTTCTCGACTTCACGCTCCTGCAGCAAACTCTTGGTTCTTTCATATTCTTCTTCCAGCAACTTCCCTCGCAGTGCATCTTGAGTTGGAGGTACAAGTTCTGGACCAAACTGTCCAATTGCTTCACACATTTTCTTGAACTCATCATTATCACATGCATTGAAAGCAATTCCGGCCAGCACAACATTGAAAGAAGCATAATTAGTGTTCAGTACAGGAAAACATCAAATGAACTTTGAAATGTAAAAACAACATAGTATACTAGCAATTTACCATGTGTATAGGCCCATCTTGCAATGTACTTATGCACCTCATTGGTTCTTTCTTTCCAAAGTTCCTTGTTCAGCTGCTGTTGCTTCAAAGAATCAGACTTGGTAGCTTTAGGATCAATAGCACGTGTCCATTTGTCAATGGGTCCTAATTTATGGGGCTGTGAACTTCCAACACAGGTGACTTCATCTGAATCTGTTCCAACCCTAGATACATTAACTTCTCTCTAATTTCTAGCTCACGAACAGTCTTCTCCTCTCTCTTCCTTTTTGCATCAGCTAGTGCCTTCTTGCACTTCTCTTTAGCCTCCATAGCCAGTGGTGTTCTTGCTATGCATTTTTTCACATTCTTTCCTTCATGAGCCAAATGCTCCTTCAACCTATGAATCCCTCCTCTCATCTCCTTGTCACAGAGCTTGCACTTCACCTTGTCTTTGTTGCTAGCATCAACAAGAACACCATATTCCCATCCAACATCATCTGAGTTCCTTTTCAGGAGATTAGTTGCCTCAGTTCCTGCATCTGGTGCAGAATCACCTTGTTCTGTCGACATCCTACATTCAAATCAAGAGTTCACCAATGAACCGCAGTACAGAGAACAGGGAACAGAGCATGCACATTAGACATTAAGTAAACTGCAACTGCAATCATTCAGTAGGAAATCTGATCTGTTAACTAATGATGACAACAGCAGTAGTCTCATATTCAGTAGACTCATTCAGTAAACAAAAGACTTCACTGATTGAACAAACATATGCAGATTCAGTCATACAGGGGAGATGAGCAGGGGAGGAGCTGCCGGCATGGGAGGGGAGAGGAGCATGGGAGGGAAGGGAGCTCACCTTGGGTACTTGGGGTGGCCGGCGGGGAGGAGTTCCAGTCGAGGATGAGCAGGACGGCGGCGGCGAGTCAACGACGAGCAGGACCGGCGGCGCGCAAGTCGGGGAGGAGCAGGGGAGAAGCAGAGGAGGAGCACAACCGGCGGCGGCGAGTCGACGACGAGCAGGACCGGCGGCGCGCGAGTCGGGGACGAGCAGGGGAGGAACAGAGGAGGAGCAAGATCAGCGGCGGCGAGTCGATGACGAGCAGGACCGGCGGCGCGCGAGTCGGGGACGAGCAGGGGACGAGCTTGGACGAGCAGGGGAGGAGCAGGACCGGCGGGCAGGAGGAAGAGGACCGGCGGCGGGGACGACCAAATCTTGCGCGGGGACGAGCGAATGGCGCCGCGCTCCCTCCTAATCCTCCCACGCCTGGGTCTTGTTGCCGCGCGTAGGCCTGGCCGCGCGGGAATTCCTCCCACGCTCCGATTTGGCGGGCCAAAATTGGCCGCCCTCGCGTTCGCGCGCCTACGCGCCACGTCCGCGGCCGCCTAGCACGACTAATCGCCGCCTAGCTCCGCCTACTCGCCGCCTAGCGCCGCGATGCACGACTATGCCCCTAGTCACGGCGACGGGCTTCGCCCAGCGACTAGTCGCGAGTAGTCGCCGCCTAGCCGAACTTTGGTCTTTCATATGGTTTTTGTGTGACTCTTCTTCCTAGTTTTGCTTTTGCTAGATGTCCTTGGTTGAGGGGGAGTTTGGCTTCTTTTGAGGGGGAGTTTAGATTAAGAACTTGTGTTGGATTTGCAATTTACTTTTAATTACTAATTGGTATCCATTTTTGTCCTTCAATTGGTATCTTTCTCATGGTACTCAATTGGATCCTTGGATGTTCTTCACTTGCTTTGAAGTTCTTCGATATTTGTTCAAAGGATTTGTCCAACTCCTCTGAGCTTTCTTGATCTTGAGCTGAATCCCGCCTCTTCTAACTTTGCATTTGCATGTGTATCATTTTGTAAAGTTAGCCTTTTTATTTGGCTTTTGATCATTCTTGTGATATATTCATGCATTGTCTTTGTATCATATTGCATCTTGTACACTATGCACTAGCTAAGCTTCTCCTATATATCATGAGTAATTACTTATGCTATTTGTGAACTAGTGCATGTGTTTGTGATCATGCAGCTTATGCAGGTTATGCTCGTGACGATTTTATCATATCATATTCTTCTAAATCACTTGCTAATCTGTTTTATAAAAACTTGAAATGCTTATCACCCATGGGTAACTGCTTGGTTATGAATTGCTTTTGCTTGTATGCTAGCCCCGTGCTTAGCTTTTGCTTGGAATTCATGTTCTTTGCAATTGGATCTTTGATCTAGGTATCATTGCAAATGTTTAGCCCATGATGCATCCAAGGGGGGGCATGGCTTCTTTGTGCCGCAAAGGCACTTCATGTGACTTGATTTTCTTGCATAAAATGAAAAATTGAATGAGCTTTGATATAAATGTTTTGATCAAGTCTTTTGTGCTTAACGATGATATCCTTGGTTGCTTAGCTGTTACATGATGTCTACCAAAAGAAGTAGGCACTTGATTTCAACAAACTTTGACATGACTTGTGATGCATATATGGGTGTTTGCAATGATCTCTTGTTGAGAATATATCTTTCTTGTTATTTTTGTTGTGTTTAGCTCTAATCTTTTTGATGAGATTTTTGACCGGCTAGTTGTATAAGCTTTGCTTCCACTTATTTTGAGATGTGCTTATTATTGATTCATCACATGCTTGGTCAAGTAGAGTTTTCGTGGTAGCTTTTGCTTGAGTTGTTGGCTTCCGCTAGTGTCGGGCTTTTGGCATTTCGGCTAATCTTCGGTGTCCGCTTTACGTCGTGCTTTTCCTAACCATTCCTAGAGTGAACTCGTCACTCATTGGCTTATGTTACCTTAGCGGTTAGAAGAGAGGTGCGTCGGGTTGAATTCGGGACATAGACCTTGTTTTCTTGGAGAATTTTTTAAGGCTCCCATTCACCCCCCTTTGGTCGCTTGTCCGGTCCTTCAAAAGCTGTCGCCGTCGTGGTCAGTCTGGGAGCGCCGTCGAGACGGCCAGTTCATCTCGCGGCCAATCCAAGCATACTGGTAATTGGATGAGTCAATGAAATTGATCTACTGAAGGCCAAAAAAAAGGTTGAGAAAACAGACTGAAACACCCTCAGAACTTGAGGTTTGCATTCCGCGTGTTGTTCAGATTTTCAGGCACCGTCCAGTAACAGGTAGATGATGATGATGACTGATGAGTTGATGTCTGGGGTAATATGAGATTGAAAGTCTCCATCACCATGTATCTAATGCATTATCAGACTGGACAAAGTCTGCAACTAAGCCCTGACACTAGATCAGAATAATGAAACACAGCAATTCTCCCACCATTGCAGTGATCGAAGTTACATATGTTTACACGACCAACAAAACCTTTTTAGTCCCAAGCAAGTTGGGGGTAGGCTCGCAGCAATTCATATGTTTACACTTCAGAAAGTCTGACGTATGGCACACAAGCTGCATTAGATACTGTCGTCAGTCTGCATGCGTGCTCAGTTTCAGGTTGAGCCTGCCCAGAGACAGCATAGCCGGGTCAGAAATGGAGACCCCAACCATAGCAAACCAAGACGACGACTATCCATGATGAATGGGTATATCTGGTTTGTCCCATGTGTACATCATGGATAGTCGAATCCCAAAGCATACATAATTACATACCATGAAATCATTACTTGATCAATGCTACGAAAGTGTAATCATGTTTTATACATCCAGTGGTGCGCACTGCGTACCATCCCTTTGCATATGGCACCTAACAGGCTAACAATAGAATACCGTAATGCAGCAGAAGCTAACAATATTTACAAGCACACGCCAACCATGTATAATGTATTGATGTATATGTGTGCCTCCTGACATTAAAGAAAATCGAGATCAATTGAAGCTTATTACATGTTCTTTCAACAAATCAGCTATGAAGTGAAACACACAGGGCAAAAAACTATCTATAGAATCCGGCCCATTGTCAAGCTGGGCAAGCAGATCTGCCTCTCACCGCTTCCTTTTTCCTCTACCTCGACTAGAGCCTTGCTTTGCCGCAGTTTCAACTTTCACTTTAGCACCACCTTGTTTGGTTCCAGATGAACCTTTCTTCCTGTACCTGTTGAATCCCCTGCCACTTTCCTGTAAGGCACATTGAGATGGTGTTAACAGCACGCAGTAAAACAGACACATGTTTTCTTTTAGCTCGCTAACACAATTTTCTATTCTGAAAGTATCATCAGCTTTTCCATCATTTTCTAAAAGGTTCTAGGAAAGTTTGGTTCAGGTAATGGCCATAGTGAAGTAAATATGCTAGCTATATAAATGATTGATCGCCAAGTGCATTCTTAATAATTCAATCCCTAATCAAACAGTATTGGGGGTAATGTAGACATAATTATAAGCAGGGGATATTTAAATTTAAATCTCCCTTATCGAAAAATAAATAAATTCTAATAAGTCCATTACCTACTAACAGTTCTTCTAACATGACTAAAAGGACATCACAGGAAAAGATAGTATTCCGTTACCTTTTTATATTGTCGATAGGCATCTCGGCCAGTCAACTCCTGCCCATTTTTTGAGACATAAACCTGCAGCTCAAATCCAGCAAAGCAAAAATTATGATTGAATCTGCTTTCTTCAAGAAGAGGGTAAAAGAAAAAAAAATCTTGAAGTAGCACAAAATGGCCAAATAACTTTGCATTGTCTAAAAGTTTAAGAACAGGTGAACTGGGAATCCAGAAATACAGCCTTACCTTCTTCCCGTTATCACCAGTAAACCAATGGCCAGAGCCAGATTGTGTTCCACTGGCATGCACCCTTCTTTTGCCAACATCAGTTGGAACTGGTATCCTTCTATTTGGAGTCACCCAGTCATTATTAGCAGTCATACTCGAGCTGAACTGCCTGCTGCATTAAACAGGACAAAAATTAGAAGCGATTGACAAATGACACTACTCAAAGGATTGAAAAGCAATGATCATGATATGCACCTGTAGCTGAGACTTTCTCCTCTGCTTTGCTCATTTTCTCTTGTACTTCCTGCCCCAATTGGAAAGAAATGATGCAGCCTGTCACGGACTAGATCACGCACCCTTGGGTCATGGTGGAAGAAATAATGCATAGCAGGAGGATGACCATCCAGGCTGTCATCTAGTACAGCTCCACTTGAAGTGCTTTGTTGCTGGAAATTCCCTTCCATCTCACCAATAGAGTATTTGGGTTGAGAAACCTTGGAACAACAAAAACTGTTGCCTTCTTTCTGTTGAGAAGATCCAGCATTGTTTGTAGATTTGAAGTATTCATTGCAGAACTCATCAAAGGCAGGTGTTGCCCAATTGTCATTCATTGTAGCTTCACTCTTCTGCACAGTGGTGCTCCCTTGGGGCATGCTGTTTTGTTGCAACGTAGGCTTTTCCTGCATATATTTGTGTATGAATTCTTGACTCTTTTTAACAGGACTAACCAGCTTCTTTGCTTTATTTTGATTTTCATCATCATCCGCATCTGTATCAGAGTGAAGCAAGTGGATTTTCCTCATTGGGCTTATTGTTATCTTAGGAAGTAGTTTCTTTGTGCAGCTTTCTTCCAAAGATTTTGAAGCAGAAGAATTTGGTGTCTGTGTAAATTTTGATGTCTTTGTTTTGGTTGCTGACTGAGTCATGAGGACACCACGGTTGAGCAGAGAGAATTTTGAGTTGCTGGAAGTGCTGCAACTACCAACAGAAGGTGGCACATCTGGAAATAAACATGAGAACCCAATGATGTATTCATAGAGGCACATAGCCAAATACTTCTTACAATAGAAGTATTCCATAAATAAAAGCAAACACAAAAAATTACAAGATAAAACAACACGAATAAAGGCTAATATTACATTGTACACTCAATTTGATTTAAAGGTCCTTACAAACTAATGAGTTCCCGTATGTGCCTAAAGGATAGTGTCTGGGCAGCAATATTGTATATCATAGACAGGTTGCAAGTGAAAGCTAGGTTGCAAGTGAAAGCTGCTGACTGCATTTTGTTTGCGTTAATGGCATAAATTGGGTGTTGTCATAGATGTGGTAAACCTGTAGCAAGAACATATCTCAACCCATGATGGTCAATAAATTAACAAGTAAAAGGAGACAAACAAGAACAAAAGTGTGTTCGATGACACAAAGTAAGATGGACATTGAAGAGGTTTTAGTCTCTTATCAGGCTGAGGTAATTTACAAAAGTATCTTTTATTGCAGGGGAAATGCCTGCTCAGGGGTGGTTGTTCGATCAATCGAGCAATGACTGCAAAAGATTTGAATGCATAGCTTGTGCACAATAAAAGATGGGAAGGTTGCTATTCTTTTGCCTGTCTATATCTAGCTACTGGTGCTTGTATTTCTCCAGTTTAATTTGGATAGTCTATCACTCTATTGGGTGGTCTGTTGGCACTTTATCTCTATATGTTGCAATTCATTGTACATTACCGGTGTTCTTTCTGAGCTGGTTTGTAAGGAATTTGCTGCATCCTATGTATTCCTTAAGTTTTCAAACAAAGCTGGATAATTAGTCAACTCTAAATATTTCGATGACATAGAATAAAATTGACTCACTAAAATATATTGGAATGACTGCATTCTAGATGCAGAATTATAGCAGAAATCAATAAGAGAAATGAATGCAAAATGTTATAAGCTCAGGCCTCAGGCGATCACCTCGCATTGGTCGATCCTCATCTGTTGTACAATCTTCGATCTCATCTTCTAAACTCTCAGTCCCAACTGCCCCCAGTGCCTTGCGCAGCCGCTTAAGTGGAGTCGCTTCAATCTGGGCTGGCTCCGCCCTTCGGTCACCAGCGATGGAGAAGTCGGCCTCATCTTCAAAACTGAACGAGGAGGGGGCACGAGGCGCTGCCGGTGGTCTCGATTGCTTATGATGCTGGTGGTCAGCCAGGAACTCCTCGTCATCGCTAAAGCCCAGAGAGAAAGAGGGTGCATCGGGCGCCTCACAGCGCCGCACCTGCGGAGTTAGCGCCGGATGGGCCGGCGCAGGGCCCTTCCGCAGTCGCTTGAATCGAGTGGTCTCCGGCGAAGGCTGCTTGCTACCGGCGAGGACAAAGTCGTCGTCCTCATCTTCAGCGCCAACCGAAGAGGGGACACGAGGCGCCACCTGGGGCCGCGCCTGCTCGTGACGCTGTTCGGCGGCAAGGATGTCACCGTCGTCGTCTTCGTGGTCGAAGCCCAGAGAGAACGACGGCGGGTCGGGCGCCGCGGAAACCCGCGCCTGCTCCTCCTGGCGGCCTCCAGCGGGGAGCCGGGGCTCCTCCTCGACGTCGTCGTCGAAGTCGATCCCTAGCGAGAAGGACGGCGCATCGGGCGCCGCGTACCCTCGCGGCTGCTCGCACGGGCCGCTCCTGGCCGGGGGAGCGGGGTCATCGTCATCCGAATCGAAGCCCAGCGAGAAGGACGGCGCCGTGAAGTCCATCTCGGCGGGGGCGAGGGGGTCGGCGGCGGAAGCAAGGGTTTGTCTCGGCGCGAGATCGCTCGATTTGGGGAAGGGAGGCGACGGATTTGGGGGGAGGAATGGTAGTCGAAATGGGCGGGTTATTGGCGGGAGAGCTCTGGTTTCGTAAAATTTGTGGAGGGAAATTCGGAGGTTTTCGAGTGGGTTTGGAGTTTGGACTTGGGCTGGAGCTGGTGCTGCGCCGCGCGGCTCCGGGGCGAGGCGCAGGTGGATGCGGCGGCGTGGGGAAGAAGACGACGACGGCCAGCCAAAGCAGAGAGCGTACGGCGCGGGCCCGCGGGAGGCGGCCCACGTTTCCAAAAACCGCAACGGAGCCGAAACAATATTCTGGGCTGATATTACCGCATTTCTACTCCAACAGTCATGGGCCGGTTTGCTTAGCTGAGTTTTTCCTTTCCTTTTCTTCGCTTATTAAATTTTAGTACGGTATTTCGAAGAAATATAAAAGCTTGGGTCAAGTCGCGGCAGACTACTCTTCCACTTAGCTGTGGATGCCCTGGACTACTTCTTAAGCAAAGCTAAAGCGGAGGGGATTGTAAAAGGGGTGGTTGTCACCCCTGAAATTTTTGAATTTCAGGATGTGATTAAAATTAAAAATAAAACAACAATTTTCTCATAATTCTAAAATTTTCTCAACATTTATTTTTCTTCACAGGGAATTTAGTATGTAAACACTAAAATATTGGTTGCTTTTCAAAATTAAATAAGGTTGTTTTTTTAGTGTTGCATTCATACTGCTATGCATTGTTTTATTGTTTGTTGTTCAGTTTGAATTCGAATTCGTTGAGTTTAAATTCAAATTGAATTTGCCTTGTTCTTTTGCAAAAGAAAATAAAAAGAAAACATCGTTTTCGGCCCAACAGCTTGGTCCGGCCCGTTTCCCTTCCTCGGCCCAAAACCTCCACGCACCGGCCCACTCCCCTCGCCCGGCCCAATCCGTTTTTTTTTTCTTTTTCCGCACGCGGCCCAACCTTCCTCCCCCGGCCCAGTCTCGCGCGCGCGCCGGTCCATCCGCGCCTTCCCCTCCTGTGTCGCCGGCAGGCGGGTCCCACCCGTCGGGCCCGTCCTCTTCCCCGCGACAAGCGGACTCTTGCAGAGTCCAGCCGCCGTACGCCCCGCGGCTTGGCCCGCACGCCAAGGCGCCTCCTCTCCGCCCTATATAAGTGCCGCGGACCCCTCTGTACCCCCCTGGAAACCTACCAAGCCTCAGCCGCCGCCTTTACTCGCGAAACCCTAGTTTCCGCCGCCGCCATTGCTGGGAGCTCGGAGCTCCGTGCTGCGCCGTCGCTCCGTCGTGCCCTCGTTGAGTTCAAGTCTTCTTGGAGATTCGCGTCGAGGTGAGGCACGCTGCAAGCCCGTTTTCCCTTTCGCTCTCGCCTTCCCGCGCGCGCAATAGCTCGTCGGAGTTTCGTTTCGTCGCGCCGCCGTCGCACTAGCCCTCCGTCGCCTCTGCGTCCCGCGCAGGCCCTGCTAACGAGTTCGCCGCATCGCGAGCTTGCTCCTCGACCCGGACGGCCGTCTTCGGCGAAGTCCGGCGACCGCGCCGCCGCTCGCCGCCGTTAGCTCGCTGCCGGCGCAGTGCGCCGCCGCTCCTTTCGCCCCAATCCACCCCAGCCGTTTGACCCTCATCCAACGGCCCTGATTAGATCTGACCCGAGCTCAACCCAGCCAGTACCGGTCAACTGAGGAAGTTTTGCAAAAGAGTCCTCCATTTTTCCTTTATTCAACCCGCGGTCCAGACCTATATAAAAATAATTAGAGTTAGGTCCAAAATCTTTCGCCCAAGCCCCTGACCTTTTTGAAAATAGAACCCGCAGTCCTTTTTAGCCCGCGGCCGGCCTTTTTACGTGCTAGCCCCTGAAGTCTATAGTTAATTAGGTTTTAGTCCCTGGTTTCTTCAGATCTAGCCCCTGGAAGCTCTGTTTCTTTACAAATAAGCCCCTAGAACCTTGTTTTAGCCATAACTTCTTCGTTTTAGCTCCGTTTTTATCGATTCTTGCGCTCACGTGATCCTTGCAACGTGTGCGATAGCTTTGTGACCTTGTTATCCTCTGTGAGCACAGTTTTCTGTGTCTTGCAAATCTTTTCCGCTAGTCCTTAACCTTTTAGTTAATCGCGACTAGATCCCTGAAGCACCGTTTATCCGATAGAATCACCATTTTAGTTCCGTTTTCTGCGTTTCTTGAGCTCTCGTAACCGTAGCAGTGACCCCTATCCTTTAGTACGCCCTTTTAAAGTCTTTCTTTTGTTATGGTGTATTGTTCTTAGATGTATCTTGTTGTTTGCTTTGTATGTTTGCCGATGATTGCTCCGAGTAGAAGGATCGCCATTAGAAGATTGAAGATCAAGAGTTCCAAGTGACAAAAAGCTGAAGAGCAGTAAGAGTAGCTTTTCGTTGGAGAAAGGCAAGTGACCCTAACCATCTTTTTGTCTATACTTATTTACAAGAGTATTATGATGATTTAATTGGAACATGGAGAACCACCCAAGAAAACCGTACAACCACAATACTATATGGCTCTGGTCTTGGCTGATTAATTAGAGACTCTAGCTTGTGACAATCTTACCGAAAGGGCAAGAGGGGACGCATTGATGGGATATAGCTCAGTCCTCTTGGGGCAATTGGTATTGTTTTATGATCCTTTGACAAGGTATCACCTCATTAGGGCAGTGTTATGACCACTTTGGCTTGAAACCTTAGCGGGTTGTCATAGGTTAGGGAATCTTTGTAAAGGCCTCGTAGCGTCCCTATGCAATCACACCTCGGAAGTGTGGTATTGTGCCTAGCTAGCACATTGCGTGGTTGGGTTCAAAGTTCTTCGGAACTTTTACGCGAATTGTGGTGAAAGTGTACAACCTCTGCAGAGTTAAAACTAACCGGTTAGCCGTGCTCACGGTCAAGAGCGGCTTGGGCCCTCACATGATTAATAAACTTAAAGATGGATTTAAATCACTTTCTGGTTATTTCTTGTGGCCTTGCTGAGTACCAACCATAAGTGTACTCACCCTTGCTTACTGCTGCTTAGAAGGAGAAGGTGTATAAAGATTTCTGAAGATGTTGCTGAGTTCTAGGCGTACGCAACCCCCAGTCGATTGCCTGTGAAGTTTGGAGCCTTCGTTTCCAGGATAAGCTGTATAACTCTGATAGTCTTTTATTTGTTTTAGTTCTCTTTTTCGTGATACTGTTACTGATCATTCACTTATGATGTCTCTATATGTATGAAACTTGATCCTGGCATACATATAGTTATGCATTCGGTTTTCTTCTTAAAACCGGGTGTGACAGAAGTGTTATTAGAGCTGTATCGACTGTAGGACGAAAGCCTAGATAGCAATGGCCGTGTTCTAAGGTTTCTTTTGATATCAAATCCATTCATACTTATTCATTGACCCCCTCCATTGAATATTCTCACTCCTTAGTTTTTTTTCGTCTTTCGATCCGCTTTGATAACTCACCTTTCTCATCTGACCCCTTTCTCATTTGCACCTTATTATTTTGCAAACGTTAGACCCTCAATTCTGGTAGGTCTAATTTCCCCTTCTGGATCACTCCTTGATTTTAATCCTCCTTGATGCATGATTATACAAAATTCCATCCTTGAATTTCTTTTAACTTATCTTTCTTGAGCCTATTTTCTTTTAATTTGTTTACAATGTGCTCAGTTTTCACATTGTGCCTCTCCTTTCCAAAATAATAATAACAACAACAATACCGCTCTGGAATCATCCCTTGATTTTTTTATTTCCAAAGTATCTTTCGTGATTCAAGAAAATTAGATGATCCGTGCCACGTATCCTAATGCCCGTCCAAGTCATTTGAGATCCAAGTCATCTTAAGAATAGAACTGCTAGTTCATCATAAGGAGTCGAGTTTAATTAGAAATAATACCACCTGCTCACCTTCCTACTCATGTTGGATGGAAAATTCAAAGCACTACCAAAGAATCAAGCTTGAGCCACATGGTGACGCTATCACTACTACTGCAATCACGATGGTGAAGTCAACGCTGGACAAGTTGAAGGAGGCACGTGTCATCCATGACGAAGCTGGAAGATGCAATCAAGCTTAGGAGTACCCCTTCTAGCTCTATTAACAACGTTTAGCATCGTCTTTGACTGTGTTGTCTGGTGGAATTCTGTGTTTGCATGATGATGCTTGTCTTTATGACCTTGTTTGATTTCGTTTCTTTGTAATGATTGTCGGTGTATTGTGGGTCTTCTACCTACAATAACATCGGTTGCCTAGATGGGTTCTTCTTTTATACCTCCCCCTCCTTGTTATCCTCTGTCTTTCTACCTAATCATTTAATGGATGTTAAGAAGGGAGTTTATGGCAACACTCATCTACAATGATCGACAAATGAAAGAGGCTGAAGACAAGAATGCTCTCTTTTCCTTTTTGTTACCCCCATATCTTTCTCACCTCCTCCTTGATTTATTTAAGTTGCAACCACCAAGAGTTTGTGAAGATGATAATATGGACGTTACCTTGATACTCGCTTTTTCTTTCTCTCTGCTGACCTTGTCCCTACCACGCAACCAGATGGTGAGCCCCAGCAGAAAGGAGAAAGAAGACATCAACATTCTAGCACAAACTCAAGGAGTACAAGCAATGGTTCCAATCAGAGTCAACAACCAACAGCATGTTACAGAGCAAGCCTCCTCTCGTAGGAGTCACAACTCTGTTAGCAGTGATAATCAAGTCCTAACCGGTCTGACAGCTTTTGATAAAGAGAAGCTATTAGCTATGCAAGCTCGTGTCCTACAAGGAAGGTTGCAATCTACAACAACATCCTCGAATAACATGGAGACGACCAAGACAGAAGTCCCCACCGGACCAGTGAAGAGGCAAGTAGCTGAAGCGTGGAACAATAAAAAGCGTAAGAGAAACTATGAAGCACCAAAGCCACAGATAGAGGAACAACATGAGATTAGTAAGACTTCAGAAAAGTGCCAATGTTGTGAGCATTATGGACGTCGATGTCTACAAGAAGATAGCTTAATGACAGCAGAAGTAAGACAACGTTGTCATTCAGATATCAAGAGAAAGTTATCTACCCAAGATCCAGTTCTAGAAAGAGTTGCCCAAGATGAAGACCGTACTCAGACTATAAACCTCGATGATTGGACTATCTCTTTCAAAGAGTTTCAGCCTAAAAGAAGCAAGCAGTCCAAGAAACAAATTGGTAAAGCAAGCCAAGAGAAGATGGAGTTACCACAACCATTGGCAGATAGAAGTGTTCAACCCAGTTCCAACCAACTACAACCTGAAGTGGTTCAACCTCCATATGACAACTCTATCAAGAAGAATCCTGGTGCACAAGCCATTCCACCAAGAGTGGAGATGCAGCATAAAGGTAATCGAGATGGACGTATTAAAAGAGTACTGTGCTATAAATGTGGTGGAAAAGGGCACTATGCCAACAGATGTTCCACAAGACGATGAAGCTAGGATGAGTATGCTAAGAGAATGTGTTCTGTAAAGAAAGGCACTATACCAATGGATGTCCAACAAAGCATAAGAGGACCAGGTCCTGTAATACTGTATTATATTGCCTTAGGTTTGGAGAAGATGGACACCTTGCCAGTTGGTGTAAAAAAATGATAATTAATGACAAAAGTACATGAAGACTTAAGAGGTGATACAAGACTCCAAGCCAGAAAGAAACAATCAAGCTCTATTCAAATCGCTTTATCAAGGTACGAAGGATGTTCTTCGAAAGATGTGCCAACGAAGCTGTGGAAAGAATGAAAGTTAAAGGAGGGATTAGACTGAATACCCGTGAAGCGTTTTATATGAGTTACCAGGAATTAAGAAGTATACGTTGTAAGAATGAACGACCTGGAAGAAAGTTAATAAATGTTGGATGCTACCCACCTAAACCTTTGTCTCTTGCTAGCCTTGTGAATCTCGGGACGAGATTCCTTTTAAGGGGGGTAGTTCTGTCACACCCTGAAATTTTTGAATTTCAGGATGTGATTAAAATTAAAAATAAAACAACAATTTTCTCATAATTCTAAAATTTTCTCAACATTTATTTTTCTTCACAGGGAATTTAGTATGTAAACACTAAAATATTGGTTGCTTTTCAAAATTAAATAAGGTTGTTTTTTTTAGTGTTGCATTCATACTTCAATGCATTGTTTTATTGTTTGTTGTTCAGTTTGAATTTGAATTCGTTGAGTTTAAATTCAAATTGAATTTGCCTTGTTCTTTTGCAAAAGAAAATAAAAAGAAAACATCGTTTTCGGCCCAACAGCTTGGTCCGGCCAGTTTCCCTTCCTCGGCCCAAAACCTCCACGCACCGGCCCACTCCCCTCGCCCGGCCCAGTCCGTTTTTTTTTCTTTTTCCGCACGCGGCCCAACCTTCCTCCCCCGGCCCAGTCTCGCGCGCGCGCCGGTCCATCCGCGCCTTCCCCTCCTGTGTCGCCGGCAGGCGGGTCCCGCCCGTCGGGCCCGTCCTCTTCCCCGCGACAAGCGGACTCTTGCAGAGTCCAGCCGCCGTACGCCCCGCGGCTTGACCCGCACGCCAAGGCGCCTCCTCTCCGCCCTATATAAGTGCCGCGGACCCCTCTGTACCCCCCTGGAAACCTACCAAGCCTCAGCCGCCGCCTTTACTCGCGAAACCCTAGTTTCCGCCGCCGCCATTGCTGGGAGCTCGGAGCTCCGTGTTGCGCCGTCGCTCCGTCGTGCCCTCGTTGAGTTCAAGTCTTCTTGGAGTTTCGCGTCGAGGTGAGGCACGCTGCAAACCCGTTTTCCCTTTCGCTCTCGCCTTCCCGCGCGCGCAATAGCTCGTCGGAGTTTCGTTTTGTCGCGCCGCCGTCGCACTAGCCCTCCGTCGCCTCTGCGTCCCGCGCAGGCCCTGCTAACGAGTTCGCCGCGTCGCGAGCTTGCTCCTGGACCCGGACGGCCGTCTTCGGCGAAGTCCGGCGACCGCGCCGCCGCTCGCCGCCGTTAGCTCGCTGCCGGCGCAGTGCGCCGCCGCTCCTTTCGCCCCAATCAACCCCAGCCGTTTGACCCTCATCCAACGGCCCTGATTAGATCTGACCCGAGGTCAACCCAGCCAGTACCGGTCAACCGAGGAAGTTTTGCAAAAGAGTCCTCATTTTTTCCTTTATTCAAACCGCGGTCCAGACCTATATAAAAATAATTAGAGTTAGGTCCAAAATCTTTCGCCCAAGCCCCTGACCTTTTTGAAAATAGAACCCGCAGTCCTTTTTAGCCCGCGGCCGGCCTTTTTACGTGCTAGCCCCTGAAGTCTATAGTTAATTAGGTTTTAGTCCCTGGTTTCTTCAGATCTAGCCCCTGGAAGCTCTGTTTCTTTACAAATAAGCCCTAGAACCTTGTTTTAGCCATAACTTCTTCGTTTTAGCTCTGTTTTTATCGATTCTTGCGCTCACGTGATCCTTGCAACGTGTGCGATAGCTTTGTGACCTTGTTATCCTCTGTGAGCACAGTTTTCTGTGTCTTGCAAATCTTTTCCGCTAGTCCTTAACCTTTTAGTTAATCGCGACTAGATCCCTGAAGCACCGTTTATCCGATAGAATCACCATTTTAGTTCCGTTTTCTGCGTTTCTTGAGCTCTCGTAACCGTAGCAGTGACCCCTATCCTTTAGTACGCCCTTTTAAAGTCTTTCTTTTGTTATGGTGTATTGTTCTTAGATGTATCTTGTTGTTTGCTTTGTATGTTTTCCGATGATTGCTCCGAGTAGAAGGATCGCCATTAGAAGATTGAAGATCAAGAGTTCCAAGTGACAAAAAGCTGAAGAGCAGTAAGAGTAGCTTTTCGTTGGAGAAAGGTAAGTGACCCTAACCATCTTTCTGTCTATACTTATTTACAAGAGTATTATGATGATTTAATTTTAACATGGAGAACCACCCAAGAAAACCGTACAACCACAATACTATATGGCTCTGGTCTTGGCTGATTAATTAGATACTCTAGCTTGTGACAATCTTACCGAAAGGGCAAGAGGGGACGCATTGATGGGATATAGCTCAGTCCTCTTGGGGCAATTGGTATTGTTTTATGATCCTTTGACAAGGTATCACCTCATTAGGGCAGTGTTATGACCACTTTGGCTTGAAACCTTAGCGGGTTGTCATAGGTTAGGGAATCTTTGTAAAGGCCTCGTAGCGTCCCTATGCAATCACACCTCGGAAGTGTGGTATTGTGCCTAGCTAGCACATTGCGTGGTTGGGTTCAAAGTTCTTCGGAACTTTTACGCGAATTGTGGTGAAAGTGTACAACCTCTGCAGAGTTAAAACTAACCGGTTAGCCGTGCTCACGGTCAAGAGCGGCTTGGGCCCTCACATGATTAATAAACTTAAAGATGGATTTAAATCACTTTCTGGTTATTTCTTGTGGCCTTGCTGAGTACCAACCATAAGTGTACTCACCCTTGCTTACTGCTGCTCAGAAGGAGAAGGTGTATAAAGATTTCTGAAGATGTTGCTGAGTTCTAGGCGTACGCAACCCCCAGTCGATTGCCTGTGAAGTTTGGAGCCTTCGTTTCCAGGATAAGCTATATAACTCTAATAGTCTTTTATTTGTTTTAGTTCTCTTTTTCGTGATACTGTTACTGATCATTCACTTATGATGTCTCTATATGTATGAAACTTGATCCTGGCATACATATAGTTATGCATTCGGTTTTCTTCTTAAAACCGGGTGTGACAGTGGTTCCTCACATAGTTTCTGGGGGGATAACCCATTTGCAATATGCTGATGACACAGTATTATGATGGAGGCTGACAGAGAATCAGTCAAAAATGTGAAATTTCTATTATATTGTTTTGAGTGGATGTTAGGGCTAAAAATTAACTACCACAAAAGTGAGATGATTGCATTTGGGGGTAGATGAGGAAGAGCAGCAAGTATTAGCTAATATCCTAAATTGCAGAATTGGCCAGATGCCTATGAAATACTTGGGATTCCCAATCAGTGACAGATCCTTAGGGGTACAAGTCTTCAAGGATATGGTGGAGAAAATGAGGAAAAAACTCCAACCATGGAAAGGCAAACATCTATCCTCAGGGGGCAGATTGATCTTGACCAATTCCTCCCTCAGCAGCATGCCAACTTACCTGATGGGTATGTTCAAACTGCAAAAGGGGGTTCACAAGAAAATGGATACTATTAGGAGTCAATTCTTTTGGAGAGGAGACTATGACAAATTCAAATATCACATGATAAACTGGGAGAATGTCTGTCTACCCAAAGACTTTGGGGGTGCAGGAATTGTTAACACCAGAACATTGAATGATGCCTTTTTGGTGAAATGGGCATGGAGACTATATAAAGATGAGGAAGATGACATTTGTTGCCAATTCCTTCGGGCTAAATACTTGAGGAATAAGCCTTTTCTGCTTTGCAAAGGGACTAGGGGGTCCCATTTCTGGAAAGGCATCACCAAAGTTAAATATTTGCTTAATTGGGGGGCTATCTTTACTGTTAATTGTGGCGACAAAGTGAGATTTTGGGAAGATACTTGGATTCTGAACACTCCACTGAAGACAGCCTTCCCTGCTCTCTACAGAATTTACAGCAATAAATCCTGTCTGGTAAAAGATTGTTATAAGGAGGAGGGTTGGTCAGTACTTTTTAGAAGATCTTTCGGTCATGTAGAGGTTCAGCAGTGGGAGGAATTGCTGGGAGTTCTAGAGGAGAAGCAGCTAACCAATGAGAAAGACACTGTCTATTGGGCTCTAGAGAAAAGTGGTCATTACACTACTCGATCTTTATACAAGTTTTTTATCACATAGGGGGGTGGTGAATAAGAGAATGAAACGAGTATGGAAAAGTAAGCTGCCAATGAAATTGAAAGTATTCTTATGGCTTGCTTTCCATGATAGACTGCAAACTGGGGTGGAGTTAAAGAAGCGAAAATGGAAAAGAGATCAACACTGCAGGTTATGTGGCGTGCCTGAAACTCGGGATCACTTATTCTTTGAATGTGTTATGGCCAAATTCGTTTGGTCTTACTTCAAGGAAGCGTTGGGGTGGGATAGAATCCCTACTAACTTGCAGGACCTTTTCGATACTTGGCTCCCCTTTGGGTGCAATAGTTACATGCTTAAGTTGTTCCTGCTGTCTGTAGTTCTCTGGGCTCTATGGACATCACGCAACAAGCGCGCCATCGAAAAGAAGTTTGTTCCCTGCCCTTTTGACATCCTGTTCAAAATCAAATTTTTTGTGCAGAAGTAGGGGTGTTGTTGAAGGCTGACGACCAAGTGAAGATGAAACAACTGCAAGAGCAAACTCAAGGATGGGTGAAACGCTTTCTGGAGGAATTGAAGACTAGGCCGGCGGAGGAGGATCTCCTATAGCTTTTATGTTTTTCGGGCTGTGTTCTTTTTTTGTGTTAGTTTCGGTCTAAACTTTCTTTGTGCAAACTGGCATCCCCAGTGCGTCCTGTAAGAACCATATTATATGCTTTCAATAAAAGCAGGGAGAACCTTTTTCTATAAAAAAAAGTCATGGCAGACTTGCCAACCCAGACTAGATCATTTCTAGAGTTGTTCCCTCTCAGCAAAAAAAGCAGGTAAAGTTTGTTGTGAGTGTATGGCTTCTGTATGCTGCATTGATATACAACTACTCGTTCTTGATTTAATGTTTAAGACTTTTCTTTTCTTATATTTGTTTTCATTGCAAGGATGACTCATATACGCCCTTCGTCCTAGAATGTAGGGCATTCTGGATTTTTTTAGGCAAGTTATGGAGGTGGAGAACAGACGCATGTATCTCTCATTAGTGCATTGTTCAGTTAATCAATGACATAATTTTTAGTTGCCTGCATCAAAATTAAAGAGATTAGTATGCTTTTTTTACTCCCCCGACCCATCGAAAATTGATTTCTTTACAAAACTAGCACCAAAATAAAGAAGATTAGCATGTTTTTTTATCCAAAAGATCTTAAGATGCTTTATATTTGAGTACAAATTTCAAACCCTTAATATCTTACATTCTATAACCGAGGGAGTATGCAGGACTGAATTAATCCGCTAGCTAAAAATTATAAAAGCTACTGCTCTCAGGAACCACATCTGCGTCGGGCGAAAGTCTATTCGGAGGATTTTCGGGCCATGTGCTGGTCTCCATCAGCGTTGTGCGATGCAAGCTGCCTTGGATGCTACTGCTGACCATGTTCACCATCGATACCGGTATCCAAAGAATGCGTAAACAAGCACACCAATGCTTGGTTGGCACAGGACAGGACTCCCCGAGAATCAATGACTGGTAGTCTTGTTTACACGCTTGCCCAGCATTGTCTGCTTAACTACCACCCCCGTAGGAGTACCCTACACGATCTAACTACCATGTCGATCGACGCTTGACAGGGGACACGGCCCGATCCAACTGCCCCGAGCTGGCCTGGCAATGCAAAACACGTAGCACTACGCTTGGCCGATCCACACCTACGACTACGATCACGGAGCGCAACCCGATCGCACGCTAATGACACTGCATGCCTGTCTCGCCGCCGAGCGGCTAAGGATGGATGGATCAGGCAGCATAGGCCATGGAAGCAGGACAGGTCACATGGATCGCGAGAGAATCCACTGTAAAATACACAGCATCCGACAAGCACCACTTAATCGAGCGACATCGTATTCCCTTCCGGGCGGTCGAGCAGCTGGATCCTCCTCGTCTCCTAGATCATTACTGCTCCTGACCTACTAACATTTTTTACACTAAATTTACAGCGAGCTGGCTGTCTACCTGCTAACCTGCATGCATCATGAGTGCACACACGATCCCAGTGAAAAACAAGGGAATCTACAGTCGGGGTAAGGTTTAACTGAACGGCTCGTTACGGGGATAAGCATGGGGGATTGTTACAGTGGGTTGCACAATTAGGCTTTATTAACCTCGGGCGTGATGTTACTGTTAGCTTTGCGCCAGTGGGTTTAAATTTTGAACCGCACCGCACGAGCCTCGACTGTTCCATCGCAGAAATCACAGTGGTGCTGCTCCTGCTGGCGGCCCAAATTCACAGCGCCCCATGCGGCCTCGTCCCCTGCACCGGTCGTGTATTATGACCGGCGATGAGCGGGCGGATAGTTGATGTGACGTAGGAGAGAGAATCGAGTGGGCGGGGACTGAAACACCGACTAACACAGGCGAAAACACGCTGCGCGCTTTCCGATAGACTGAGTAGCGAGCAGCAGCGGGGCCCACCACCACCCCACGTCCATTCCCAGCCCACAGCTGCCGAAATCTATAAAACTTGGAGGGTATTCGGCTTGGCTTTTGTCTTGGCTTGTCTAGTCTTATTTCGACTTATTTTCTCTTATAAAATACTATTTATTCTACCGCCCTATACTGTTCATTATTCATGCTCTTCGGAGGCCGGGCCGCACCGCACGGTGTCGTCGCCTTCCCGCCACCATTCTATATTCCCGCGGCCACGGCGGATCGCGACGGCCGGGCACCCACCACCCGCGATCACGTGGGGCCCTGTCGGCCCCTGCGCCCGCCCACGGCCCCTCCTCCCTCTCGAGTCCGACGTGGCGGGCCTCGAGTCTCCTCGTGCTCCGCCCCTCGGATGCCTTCCCTGTTCCGGTGCGGTGTTCCCTCCCCGCGCGCGCCCGCGCCCGCGCCCGCGCCCGCGCCCGAACACCGGACAGCGCGGCGCCCGTGCGCGCGGCGGCCACGTGGGCGGTCGCCGGGCTAACCCCGGACGGGCAGGCGGGGCCGGCGTGGTGGGCGTTCGGATCTGGAGTGGAGAGCGCAGCGACGCCATGGCCGGCGCCCGGCGGGGCGGGTTGGATACTTGGATTGGATGGGACGGATTCGACGGAACGTGGGGGAGCAGGCAGGGGCACCGTGGGGGGCTGTTCCGTTATTGCCCTCCGTTTTGGAGGTGACTCTGGCGGCGGTGGTGTGTAGTGTGTCTCGTCTCGTGCCGGGGGGTGCGTCATGAGGTGGGACCAGACGCATGGCCTCTCGACAGTAGACTGATGTGGTTAATTGTCTGACGCCCTCCGATCTGTCCAATCGTGCAATTTCCGCCGACAGGGAGGAGGCGGCGGTCAGCAGTATGTTTGGTTTTCCAATCAGATCAGCACCGCCGAGCAATGTAAACAAAGCAAGATCCTCTTTTACGAGTTAGGACCACGGAGATGTTTTTCTTTCGAGATATCCATTGAAAAATGGACTGATTTAACTTTTTTCCCTTGAAGAAACTTTTTTCTTCAAGATATCCATTGAAAAACTTTTTTCCAGTTACTGTGTTCGGCAGGCTAAAGCTGGAGGCTAGAGCTGAAATGGTGTGAGAGAAAAATACTGTTGGGCTGAATGGAGCTAAAGCTGGTGGTTGTAGTAGTGTGAGAGAAAATTACTGTTGGACTAGAGCTAGAGCTGGCTGCCGAACGCAATGATCTGGAGCTGGCTGCCGAACTGAGTGACTGTAAATTCATTCAGAATTCTCCCGCAGCCTGATGGCAAATCTCCAGTATACCAGCTCGCTGCCCTGCAGGCTGCAGCAACAGCACCCACCTGCAAGGATCACGAGACCACAGTATATCCCCACACACCACAGTAGCGGACAGAAGCCCGGGACGAAATCCCCAAAGCGCCCCTAGGCCAGCCCCAAATCCGTCCTTGGCTTCCCCGCTTGGCTTGCGCTCCCATTTCCCGACCCCCCCCCCCCCCCCCCCCCCCCACCACCTCCAACGTCTCTCTCCGGTCCACCCCGCTGCGCTTCCACGCTGTTCCCGTGCTCCGCCTCCGCGTGCGCCTCGCGCCTCCTCGCCTCGCTCTCTGCCTGCCTGCCGGTCTGCTCCACTCCGATGCTGCCGCCGGCGCGGGCCGCCCCGAGCCGTAACCGCCGCAGATGAGCTCCAGGAACCGCTCCGCCACCGCCGCTCCCGCCCCGGCCGCGGCGCCGTCGCTCCGGACGCCACGGCGGCTGCGGCGGCGGCCGGTGAAGGCCTCGGCGTCGGCGAGCGCGCCCGGCGGCGGGCGGCGGAGCGGGCCCGCGACGCCGCTGCTGAAATGGGACGTGGGCGTGGGCGGCGGCGGCCGCGGTGACGGGAGGAAGCTGGGTGGCGTCGAGGAAGCGGGGGCCAGCGCGCGGGAGAAGCAAGCGAGGGAGGTGTCGGTGCGGAGGCTCGCGGCCGGGGTGTGGCGGCTGCGCCAGCCCGAGGCGGTGCCCGGGGGCGCGCCCGGAGCCGCCGAGAGGAGGGTCCACGTCGGTGTCGAGGTACGTGTGCACGCACGGTGCGCTTCTCCGCATCTGGTTTCCAGTTTGGTTCGTTCCGTGTTCCGTCTTGCTGTTGGCGACTTGGGATGGAGCAAACCGGAGGCGCCGAGCTTGTGCTCTGTGAGCTCATGCTGTTTTTTTTAGTCCTAGTGGACGGTGGCACCTTACCTCTTGAAGCTAAATCATTTTGGTGTTTAGAGAACGAAATGTGCTATCCAATGATATTTTCCCCTTTTTTTCCTACTTCTATATGATTTTTTAAACCTCAAATACAGATATTTGTAGTCAATGCATGCTAAGCTTGGTGCTCTAGGAGACTGCTAATTACCCTTTACCTGTTTACAAGTTGAGCTGCCTAATCCGCCTAAACTCGATTAGCCAAGTCAAATCTAGTACGAACCGAGTCTCCTCACTGAAGCCTGAGCAGTAACACTGACGATTGCCTTGCCGTGTCGACGCATTTAAGTACTGGCCTGGACGTTAGATGCGTTACAATGAAGCATGGCCATTTATGAAGGCGGCCGTGCAGCAGCCACAGTTCGACGGCCGTGATCGCCTTCCCATAAATTTATCCATCCGGAAAGCGCAGCACTCCCCCTCCCCTGTGCTGGGATCTCCTCATGTGATTCCTGAGCTAGTAGAGGGGCCCAGGCATCGGATCCTCTCCGAGTCTCCATGCCCCTCTGCCCGTGCAACCACAAATGCGCTGCTCGTGCGTCTTAGCCGTTTATGGTTGGCCGTCAGCACAAGGGCACAGGCGCACAGCTTCGTTTTTACCGGATTGATATGTGCGTGGAAAGAGGAGAGCTTGAAATTTGGATCGGATCTTTCTTCAAAAAAAAAAAAAGAATTTGGATCGGATCGTGAAAGGATTGGAAGGGTTCTGAGCTTTTGAACGGGCCAAAATGGCTCTCAACTCTTGTGCCGTGCAGCAACAAACGCCGGGTTCAGCAGCACGTGGTCCTGTTTAGTTGCTTGTCTCATGCTAGTGGAGACTATCCTAGCTAGCTCCAACTGAAGGGGCTTCAATTCTGTGCCTTAGGTTGGGATGAAAATGCTAGCTAACAAATGTGACGATGTTACCAACGCTATAGGTATGGGTTCTCTGTATGTGATTCAGATTGGGAGGAGTCTCCATGTTATGATTGTTTGGGACCCTTTAGATTCTCTTTGTTCTTTCATAATGTCTACTGAAATTCACATTTTCTAAAAAAAAAATGTGCATGATGATGTAAGACCTTGTGTGTCCCTTTCATCAAGTTAGGGTACATAACAGTAACATGAACATATACAGATCTGGTGCTGCTCAGATCTGCTTGATCATGGAACAACTGAGTGTATAACTTACTGTCCCAATAATATATTTTTTATATAAGATATGATGAATTCATGGAACAACTGAAAATTTAACTTACCTTGCAAATAGATTTTTTTATTAAATGCGATGAATTTGTTGGCGGTCTGGCGTGTCTTATTTGTCTCATGTGTCGTGTCTTATTTGTCTCGTGTGTCTGTTTGACAGCATATCCCAAGGCATCTACAAGTCCAGCTTCTCAAACAGAACACTTTGGGTCATCACCAGAATCTGAAGAATGAGGTTTCAAGCCCCATTTCTGTTTTGGAACGGAAGAGTGGAGAGCTCCACAAGGTGAGGGAAAGAACCTACCAAAATATTAACTACATTTGCGTGTATCGGCTGTAAGGTCTTTGACACAGCAAAACTATGCAGGTACAACTTCATGCTACTTCCACTACCATGGAGAAAGCAACAAAATGGGAGCCTGAGAACATAAAAGGAATGGAATCACATGATGCCTATCTGATAGCCAGCCAGCTAAACCTTCTTGATGAGCAGCAAGACACAACTTATGTTGCTAACCTCCAGATGGAGCTCCAGCAAGCACGTGATAGGGTAAGTGAGCTGGAAACTGAGCGACGGTCAGCTAAGAAGAAACTTGACCACTTGTTCAAGAAACTCGCGGAGGAGAAAGCAGCTTGGCGGAATAGAGAGCATGAGAAGGTCCGTGCTATACTTGAAGATATGAAGGCGGACCTTGACCACGAGAAGAAAAACCGGAGGCGGTTGGAAATGATAAACTTGAAGCTCGTTAATGAGTTGAAGGAGGCCAAGATGTCAGCGAAGCAGCTGTTACAAGAGTATGAAACAGAAAGAAAGGCGCGTGAGCTCACTGAGGAGGTGTGCAATGAGCTGGCAAGAGAGGTGGAGGAAGACAAAGCTGAGATTGAGGCCTTGAAACAGGACTCCCTGAAACTGCGGGAGGAGGTAGATGAGGAGCGGAAGATGCTGCAGATGGCTGAGGTGTGGCGCGAAGAACGGGTGCAGATGAAGCTTGTTGATGCAAAACTTACTCTTGATGCCAAATATGCACAGCTGAGCAAACTGCAACAGGATGTTGAGGCTTTTATTGCCTCATGCAGCTGTGCTAACGGAGACATCACGGTAGTAGAAGAAGCAGAGAACATAATACAGGCAATCAAGTCAGTCAGAGCCCAAGATGCTGAATTCAGATATGAGCCACCCGCAGCCTCAGAAGACATATTTTCCATTTTCGAGGAGCTGCGTCCAAGTGAGGAGCCTGTCATCAAGGAGATTGAACCATGCTACCAGAATAACTCTGCCAAATGTGAATCAGAAATTCAAGAGGCTAGCCCAATGACAGATATATTCCTTGAAAAGAAAGCCAAGGTGTACTCAAATAAAAGTCCGCAAGATGAAAGCGACACTGAAGATGGCAGCAGCTGGGAGACAATAAGCCATGAAGATATGCAGGGTTCAAGTGGTTCACCTGATGGAAGCGAATCATCAGTCAACAACAAGATCTGTGATGGAAGCATTTCTTGGAAAAGTGGAAATGATTTCGAGTACAGGGGGAATGAGAAGCTAAAGGATGACTTGACTGATGCATACCTGACAAACATGAACCAACCCAAGAAGAAAGAATCAGCCATATCAAAGCTCTGGAAGTCGTCCCGCCCAAAGAACAGTGAGATATGCAAGAAAGATGCCGTTGAAACGGTAAATGCGAGATCATCAAATGTACGACTGTCAGTCGGGACTTACTCCACCGTTGAAAGTGGCATTCAGGAAATAGGACTCAGTCCACCGAGTGTTGGGCAATGGAGCTCCCCAGACTCGATGAACATTCAATTCAACCGTGGCTTCAAGGGCTGTATAGAGTACCCTCGGACGTCCCAGAAGCACAGCTTGAAGGCAAAGCTCATGGAGGCACGGATGGAGAGCCAGAAAGTCCAGCTCCGGCAGGTGCTCAAGCAGAAGATCTAGAGTGGACAGAACCAGAAGGTGAAACATTGTAAACCTAGAATTTAATCCAAGGAATAATGTCAAGAGTACTTAGATGCTTCCTTTTCCGTGTTTTAGAGTAACCTGTAATGCATGTACAACAAGGACTAGAAAACGGGGACAAGGCCGGCCTTTGGGGGCCGGTTTTGGAGCCTTGCTGCTTCTGTATCTTACTTTAGTTTTGAGGTAATGGTTCCATGTTATAGGCTATGGTGAGATCCATCATGATGTATAATACAGACACATACAAGCAGCGATGTTCAGACAAATTATTGCATCCCCGGATATGTACATTCTCTAAGCTGTTTCACAGTGTTTTTACTCTATTTCTACTCTGTTGATTTCAAAATATAGTTCCTGGCCCACATGTTTAGCTCTTTATAACGTTTCTCTTATTTTTAAACTGTTAGATCTGGACTCCTCAACAGTTCGTAAAAACTTCAAGCTCCGTGCACCTGGGCTCGGGCTTTTGTATTTGTCTGATAATCCATGGCACATTGGCACTTTGAGTTTTGCTAGGCATGTTCATCTGCTAGTTTACTCCCCATTCGCATGATAATTACATCAAATATGCCTTGCCACTTGCCATCGAAGTAGGTGGTGATTCACATCATAACTAACAGATCAGTGAGGTTTCTAAATTATGACTTTTGCATGGACCGTGTCTGAGCGATCCAATGTACTAATGCCGGGTAGTGTATGTGTACAAGTATAATGGTTAGTCACAACAGATGCAAAAAGAAAAGGAAAAAGGAAACAAAGCTGGCTCAATTTGGAAACCATTTTAAGCTTACCATGAATTCGGCTCGGAAACAAACGAGACTTCTGTCTGATCCAACTTCTCTGGTTACCCGGCCCATTGCATCCGATGCGGCCCTGCCGATCGCTGATCTGGCCGCCGACCTCACGCGCCACGCGCCAGCCGCCGCTCCCGTTTCAAACCGCGAGCGCACCCGTTCCCCCACCAACTTCCCTGCAAAACAGTGAGCAAACAATCCCACCGCCATGTGGGCCCTAGTAAATCTGGCCCCACTGGCATTGGTCCAGAGAGGGCAACAACTGGGAAGACGCGGTAACCGTAGTATTTCGGCCGAAACTTTTCCCTCCCAAAGCTCGCGCCTCCCGCTCAGCCCTAGCCCCCTTCAAATACCCCCCGCCCTCGTCTCCACAGCAAGCAAGCGCCCATCTCATCCATCCATCTTGCTATCCATCCCTCGCCGACACCCGGGACCCACATGGCAGCCACTCGCTCCCGGCCCGCCGCCGCCAGCGGCGACCACCACCGGTTCCTCCGCCCCGGCGCCCTCGCCCGACTCCGCGACGCCAGGCTCCGCCGCGGGAGTCGCTCCTCCCGCCTGCCCCCGCCGTCATCGCCGGCGCCGGCGTCCCCCGCGTCACCGCCGCCTCCTCCTCCTGCTGGCGACGGCGAGGGCGGCGCCGCCGTACCGTACTTCGTGCCCGTTTCCAGGCTCCTCGCGCCACGCTGCCCCCAGCGGAAGAAGCTCGCGGCGGCCAAGCACGCGGTGTTCTTCTCCCCGCCGCCCCCGAGCCCCGATCTGCCCGTCGAGGCGGTTATCGAGTTCCTGAGCTCGTCTGACATGGTGGTCGCCGCCCACTAGAGTGCTGAGCGCCTCGCAGTACTGTTCTATTAGTCGTGGTAGCGTTGTAGATTTATGGATCTATTCCTTGCTTGCTTCCTTAGCTTAGTGAGTTATAAAATTTTCCTCGTTTTGTTTGTACTGATCTTGATGTGAAAACAAAGATAAAGAAGAGTGACTCTGCTATGAAATACAAAATTACAAGAAATTGGGAGCAACTTCCCATTTCGATATGTTGGATGAGTTGTGAACTGGAATAATTTGGCTCATGGTTCTCTCATAGGCACATGGATGTAGGACTAGGTTCATTCAATTGTTTGTTACATGTGAATGTGAGCTCGTTGATCAGGTGCAGATGCTTTGCCTTTCTTTCTATACTCTGAATCCAGCATGTTTAGATAACTGTACTACACAAATGATGTCAAAGAAGTGGCATTAATGATTAGTCGGAGTTGCCTTTAGTCGACTTGCTCAACTTCTCTTTTGAATTCAACCACTCCCATTGTTCTCGTGCTAATTCAACTTCATTAAGATCATATGAGCTCTTTAATTAGTAGTTCATTGCGGCCTATTTCTGCTCATGGTGAATTTTCGCATGCCTCAAAATGCTATCATAGCACTTGCCACCTGTCAAGGGTGATTAACACATGCTCAGGATCTCGGTTTCGTTCTCTGGTCTGAAACGAACGTGGCACCATTTATGCCATTTCGAGTGATTTTGGTGATCAAATGACAACACAACACTTGGACTAATATGATTGTTAAGATGACCATTCTCAGGCTTTTAGGTTCAAGTGATGACAAAAAGAAAGAGAAGATAGGCGTAGCAAGGCCCGAAGGGCCGCCCCTACGGGGGTTCCGCTATGATGTTTGGTGCCTAAGCATCGGTGCATCCGACGATTGTCGGAAGAACCGACGCTATAATGTTTGGTGCAGGAGGGAATCGAAGCCAAGTCAGCCTATAGGCACCGGTTGAACCGACGGTCCAAGAAAGGGCATCGGTGCATTGGGCGTACTGTGTACCAGAGACGATGTCAAGTGCCCAGGAGAAGTTTCTTCAGCACCGGTTCAACCGACGGTGCATCGGAGTATTGCGTCGGTGCATTGACGTCAGCAGAAGAGAAGAAGGCTGTGAGTGACCGGTTTAACCGACGGACAAACATCGGTTCAACCGGTGGTCACTGTGTCAGCAGTCAGAAGTTCAACGGCTACTTCGGGTATTAGAGTGACCGGATGAACCGACGCTACCCCTGCCAGAGGCATCGGTTCATCCGATGATACGCAGTTTTTCTGCTGACCGTTGGAGCAACGGCTACAAGACTTGGTGGCCTATATATATGCCTCACCCCGACCATTTGAAGATTGTTGGAGTTGCTGGACATCCCACACACACCCAAGAACATCTCCAAGCCATACAAAAGCATCAAGATCATATCCTTAGCCCTTAGCACACTTTGAGAGTGTTGTGTAAAGGATTAGCTCTTAGTGAGTGAGATTGCAAGGCTTCGAGCCTTTGTGCTGTGGTTCATTAGCGAACCAAAACAAGAGCGTGGTGTGCCGGCACCTTGGAGCGTGAAGCTCGCCGGCAACGTCATTGACCCTTCGACTTGGTGTGGAGCGGCGACGACATCTTTGTGCGGGGGACGTGGAGACCCCCATCCTTTGTGGAGAAGCTCTTTAGTGGAACCCGGGGCCAAGGTGACCGTGATTGTGTTCACGGAAAAAACTTGGTGGCCGAGTAGCAATACTCTTAGTGAGTGCTATAACAACGTGGATGTAGGTGTGCCTTTGTGGCTAACCGAACCACGGGATAAACACCCGCGTCAAGAGTTTGCTATCTCCTATCCCGCTCATTAAGCTTCCGCATTTCATACTAGCAATTTGTGTGCCTTTAATTTCATAGAATAGTTTCTTGATAGAAAAGGTTATAAGTTGCTAAACTCTTTTGGGATAGGGGTTTCACACTAGTACAACCTAGTTGCACATCTAGATAGCACGTTTTAGTTTAAGTTTTGTGCAAACTAGTTGGAGCCATAGGTCAAAGTTTTTATTAGTGCCTAATTCACCCCCTCCCCCTTTTAGGCTAGAGCACCTGATCCTTTCATGGTCTTTGATGGCTTTCAACACATTTCTGGATATTACCCAATTCTTGCTTTATTATAACAAAACTGTATGTTGCGGTGTTACCTCTTGATTTTTGTGATGTCATGACTTCAATTTTATTCAACTGCAACCATCATTGTCATCCAAAGTAAAAATGCCTGCTCCCTGGGTCGAGGTGAATGCTCATTTCCAAGTAGTTGTGTACTTATGTTGAATTATGACATTCATGACTTGTGGTTTCATTTCAGACCAGCTGCTTTCAGTTTCTGTGCATACTGCCAACAGACGCAAGTCTTCCATGAAATACAAAATTATAATAGTTCTGGGAAGGAAATTCACAGTATGATGCCCAGTTCCTATGACGATATGCTGGATTGTTCGTGGATTTAAATCATTTAGCTTATGGTTTGCAGATGGGCATATGGATATAGAACTAGGCGCATTCAATTGCTTGTTACATCAGTGTCATTTCCTGGATCAGATGCAGTACTTTCGTTTCTTTCTCTACTCTGAAGTTAGTATGTTTATCTTGTACGACACAAATGATGTCAAAGAAGTGACTAGTAATTAATTGTTTCCTTCAGTTGAACATTGCTTATCTCTCTTCTATATTTAACCAATCTGCTTGTTGATATGCTAATTCAACTTCTTTGTTGTATGAAATCTTTAATTAGCAGTGTTCCTTCACAGCTTATTGCTACTTCTAGTGATTTTTTTTTACCTCAAGATGTTCTTCTACTGCTTGCAATCTGTCAGGCGAGTGACATGCTCAGAATTTTAATTTCCTTATTTGGTATATGATCAGTTCTGGTATAATTTTGCATATTACCATTTCTTCCTTTATTATGATCTCTATGCTTGCTCGATGACTTCTGTCTTATTCAACTGCAACCATCGTCCACATCCTCATCCGAAGTAAACATTTCCATTCCCTGAACAGAGGTCAATGTATATCTGTTACTAAAATGTTGAACTATGCCATTCATGGTTCATATCATTAGCATCCTTTCACCACCAACACTTGTTCATCTGATTGAAACAATAGGCCGCTTTTCAGTTTGCTTTGGCTTCTGGATTTCAGTGGAGTTGTTTGTCTTGCTGTTGCACGCAGAAGGTCTCTTTATGCTTTTAAAGTATGCTTACCAGTAAATCGAAAACAGTCAGGTACACAAAACTCTTATCTCCATTTTTTTGCTAATATGTTTGGTCGATTAACATGATAGGCAACTGAAACATTTCTGAAAGGAGTCTGAGTATTTCTGATTTAATGTTACACTGCTTAATCATGGAAGAAAGCTATGATTTTGAAAAATGATGTATTTGACTCTTGAGATGCCGCTCCTCTTGTGCCTGTCTTATCCTAACCCTACACTGTACATGCAGGAGCTGGGCCTGGATAAGAAATACTTGGCATGTTGCATTCTTTTGTGGCATTTTACTGACAACTGTTGAGAAGCTAGTCAGTGAACCAATCAAGACCTCGATGTGTACTGAGTCGCGCCCAACTACTGGAAGTCTCATGGGACCGGCTAGGACGGTAAAGCAAGAAGCATACTGAGTTCTTTGAGGGAGCTGATATTCTAGGAGCAGATAAGGTGAGTCACAATCAGGTCATACGCGTCTCTTGCTTTTGGTTAACTACGATACGGATTACCACTGATAGCATTAGGCAAGATGAGATCTAAATAGGCAGTACATTGCACTGGTTCCCCATGCACACCCATTATCTGCTACCACTTTGAATGAAGCTGTTTTTTTTTAACAAAGGATGCCACACGTTTAATTCCCTGCAGCGTGTTCTTGGATAAGCTATAAAAGTACTACAATCTCTGGTATACCAGTAGAGGTCACATGTGCGGTTCCTGATAAACCGAAGGCAGTCCTAAACCAAATCAGTGTCTCCTTTTTCTTTATTTGATACAAAGACTCTCAATCTTCAAATAGATAACATTATCTCTTTCCAAGTATTGCTCATCCCATCACATTCAATCAGTTAGTTTGATTGGTAATAGCTTGGGTCTGAGAAAAAATAGGTGACCTTTCAGTCTGCTTCAGTTTATGATTTAGTGGGCTTGTCTGTCTTGCTGTTACACGCGGAAGGTTTCTTGATCCTTTAAACACGCGGGAGCATGACTGAAGCTAATTCTGTTATTGAGCTCAACTGCTGCGACTCTCCTGGACAGCAAGATGAGAAGCAGAGTAGCAGACAGATTTCTTTTGTAGGGAAAATATATTATCTTGGAGCCGAGAAGCTGAGTCGACAATCAGCTCTTACACGTCTCTTGCTTTTGGTTAACTGCAACTTGGATACCACTGTTAACGCTAGGAAAGATGAGAAGTGCGGACTGCAGTGACTCCGCATGCACACCCAATATCTGCTACAGTACTACTTTGAATAAAGCTGCTTTCTTAATCAAGGATACCACATGTTGTAATTCGCTCATCATGTGCTTCAGTGCTTGGATACACTACAGAGTAGTACTCTAATCTCTGGTATACCAGTAGAGGTCACATGTCCAGTTCTTGAAAACCAAATCGGTTTAGCACTCTAGATCTGCAGGGTGTAACTCCGAGATCTACGCAGAATGTTCCAGAATTCGGCAGGGAGAGAAGATGCCCCAGCCGATCCAGGCATCCAACAGCAGCAGCAAGCGAAAGCAACACGACTCGTCCTTGGTCCGTGGATTACTGGATTCCATGGCCCATTCCCATATCCTGCCCGGCCAAGAGCAGCCGTCCGTGGCGTGATCCTGGCCCTACCTAGCCCACACCCTCGTCGTCACCTCCCGGGACGGGGCGGGCCCTCGCCGTCGTAGCCTTTCCACTTTCTCTGCGCGTGGGGCCAGGCCGGGCGGCCGATGCGAGGGAGCCGAAGCCACGTCCACACATTTCGTCCCAGATGGTAATCCTCGCAGGAAAAAAAAAAGATCGCGGGATTTGCCACCCAATCACACACATGCACGGGCACGGGAAAGCTCGGAGCCTCTCTTTCGATCGGGCGGCCGAGGCTTCTCTAGCAGGGGTGGTGGCGACCGGACAGCGGCGCTTGCGCGGCTGCGCATTTCAAGGGTGGAGTAAAATAGAGAGGAACGTGGAGGACTTTTTACTAGCATTTTTCTATTCTGTAGCGGGGAGAGGAGAGGGGATCAGGGGGAGGGGAGGGACGAGGAAGGGAGGTTTTGCCGTCGGCAATGGAGATGGCACTCCGGGCGCAGAGCCCGCTCTGCTCCCGGGGCCGCCCGGTGCTCGTCGTCCGGCCGGCCGCTGCCACCACTGGCCTCGCGCAGGTGAGTTGCGGCGGTTCATGGAGCTGTCCGTAGCCTTCTGGTTTTATTTTCCCTTTTTCGCTTTCTGGTCCATGTTGGCCGGTCATCTGGGAGAGGGAGGCTAGGCGGGGTTAGCAAGCTGCATATGGGGGAAAAAGTTCAGTTTTTGAACTTGTAAAATACCGGAAGTCAGCTGCGGTACTTGTTTACTGTCAAATCAGTTGTGGTACTTGTTTACCAAAATTAGGTGTGGAAAATCAGTTGTCAAATCCATGATAAGCTTCCCATTAGAACATATTTTGGTTTTTTGCGGTCTGTTGTTTACTGTCATGGAAAGGTTTATTAGCTTGTTAACTTTTGGGATGACATGGTCTGCAGGATCTGTATAACTGACAGTTTTCTACCATTGTCTGCTTCTACAGTCGACCATAGGACGCAGCAGATTTACAGGAGGCAGGCTTGTTCGATGCATGGTATCAAGTTCAGGTTTGAGGAACGATTATGCTGAAAGCAATCTCATTGGTCATACAGCTTAGCTCATATTTTCCTGACATTGCGTTATTCAGATTATCCCAAGAAAAATCCAAGGAGAACATCGACTCCTAAGCCCAAAGGCACTGCATCCAGAGGGTATGCCTCCAGACCTACTGCTGAATCCAGCATGAAGAAGATAGAACAAAGCAGCACTGTTGAAGGTGATCTTGGCAAAAGCAATGGGACACTACATGGTGAAGCAACACAGCAGGCAAGTACTGCAGAAGAATCGTCTGAGATTGACTTGCCAGGAAACGTTGCGAGCAGAGCAGAAAAGGATGAACCTGGGACCAAAGAAGAGGCTAGCCAAAATCATTCTTCAGCGTCATCTTCCATGCCCATGGATGATGAATCAATTGACCGAAAACTTGATGAGTATCGTGGTAAAATAAGTGCACTAGTAAGTTCGAAACCAGAACCTTCAACATCTGCAAGTGTTCATGGACAAGACAAACCACTTGTTGGCACTCATGAGCAAGAGAAATCAATAACTGGTTTCGAAGAACATGACAGTTCAATTGTTGATGAACCCAGAAAAGGCAGGCCATTTGCTGAGGCCATTGTAGGCTATCCAGTGAAACATGCAGATGAAGAACCTCCAGTTTCAGAAGATGATGAACTGAGGATAATCAAGGATCAAGAGCAGTATGAACCAGATATACAAGCACCAGTAGAGGATGATGTGGACCCAGAAGTGCTAAAGAGGAGGCTTCAAGAGCTTGCTGATGAGAATTATTCAGTCGGCAACAAGTGTTTTGTCTTTCCTGAAGTAGTGAAGGCTGATTCGATGATTAATCTTTACTTAAACCGCAGTATGTCAGCCTTAGCTAGTGAGCCCGATGTTCTCATAAAAGGAGCATTCAATGGTTGGAGATGGAAATCTTTCACTGAAAATTTGCATAAAAGCGAATTAAGAGGGGATTGGTGGTGTTGCAAACTCTACATTCCCAAGCAGGCATACAGATTAGACTTTGTGTTCTTTAATGGTGGCACTGTCTATGAAAACAACAATCACAATGATTTTTTCCTTGAAATAGAAAGTGACATAGATGAACACTCATTCGAGGACTTCTTGGTTGAAGAAAAGCAAAAGGAACTTGAGAGGCTTGCTGCAGAAGAAGCTGAAAGGAAAAGACAGGCTGAGGAGGAGCGCAGGAGAGAGGAAGAGAGGGCCGCAATGGAGGCGGACAGGGCACAAGCAAAGTCCGAGGTTGAGATGAAGAAGGAGAAATTGCACCAAATGTTGAGTTCGGCCAGCAGATATGCTGATTACTTATGGTACATAGAACCTAACACTTATAAAGGAGGAGACAGGGTTAGATTATACTATAATAGAAGCTCGAGACCTCTTATGCATAACAATGAGATTTGGATGCACGGAGGTTACAATAACTGGATTGATGGTCTCTCAATCTCTGAAAGACTTGTCAAATCTCATGAAAAGGATGGGGATTGGTGGTATGCAGAAGGTATGATTATTCACTCTTTGGATTTATTAGGATTTATGATACTCCCTCTGTTCGATTGTTGATGATATATGTTTTTCTCTCTCATGATCTCATCCTCTGAGATGTTACTTTGACATTACTTGTTATGTTAGTATATATTAATGAAGTATGTACCACAAAGTCACAATGGAGAAAATTCAAACCATTATATTATGGTACAGGTTGTAGTTCAACAAGTTAAAATTGCTCAACAAATAAAAGGAGTATGGTCACCTGAAATCCTCAAACCTTGAAATACCTATTGAAGGTTGTTTTTTCAAGTACGCTTTATCCTGTGAATGAGTCTGAAGATCAATCATGTGCTTGATGCCATGATCTTTGGTGTTTAGTTGCTCTTTTGTCTGTTATGCACGAATCTTACTTTTGATTGTATTCAGTTTTTTTTTTACTACATTTTGATTATATTCATGTGCAGTGACATTACCTGAAAGGGCATTGGTGTTGGACTGGGTTTTTGCTGATGGGCCACCTGGCAATGCAAGGAATTATGATAACAATGGCCGCCAGGATTTCCATGCTATTGTTCCTAATAACATACCGGAGGACATGTTTTGGGTGGAAGAAGAACATAGGATCTTTAGAAGGCTTCAGCAGGAGAGAAGGGAAAGGGAGCATGCTGATCGATTAAAGGTTAGTCAAAAATAGCTTTTTGCATGTAGTAGGGGCAACCACTTATATGTACCAAGATACTTATCAAACAACAAGCAATTGTTTTGAGACTCTTCCAATTGCATAACTGAAACAAGGTGATCTCATTGCTGCTTCTTTCCCCACATAGGCTGAGAGGTCTGCAAAAATGAAGGCTGAGATGAAGGAAAAGACTATGAGAGCGTTTCTGATCTCACAGAAACATATCGTGTATACTGAGCCACTTGAAGTACGTGCAGGAACCACTGTGGATGTGTTTTATAATCCTTCCAACACGGTGCTGAATGGAAAACCAGAGGTTTGGTTCAGAGGTTCCTTCAACCGTTGGACTCATCCAAGTGGTCCCTTACCACCACAGAAGATGGTGAAGGCAGAGAATGGTTCACACTTACGGGCAACAGGTGCGAGAGCTTACAACGTATCACAATGCTTTTTTTTTTCTTGGTCATATTTGTGCACTAGTATCACTATCAAGTACTACCAAAATGGCCTTCTAAAATATCTTTACCCAATACTTCTTGTGGAATCTATCTTGTATGGTGAACTAGTTGATATATTTTCTATCGGATATGTTGCTATAAAGTTAAAAAACTCTGCTATAGTCCAAAGTCTTGCCTGACACCTTCCTTTTCCCTGGTTATCAGAAGGAATATGATAAGCATGTGATCCTGATAAACAGTTCTCTTTTTCTCAAGCCTATCAAATTCTTGTTTACCACATACTCCCTTCATCCAGAAATGTAAGACATTTTGTTGCACTAGGACAGGTCTTTGACCAACTATGACTCTATGAATATATAAGATTTGGACACAAAATTGGTACTATTACATTCGTATTCAAAAGTACTAATTTATGATTAGCCTTTGTATAAAAAAATAGCATATCAATAGAGTAATTGTTAGTCAAAATCTTGTCCTAAGGAAACTAAATACACCTCACATTCCTGGACCATAGGAGTAATATTGATCCATTCTTGCAAATATTGTTCATTTTTTTAGAAAAAGGGAAAACAAATATTGTTCTATGTTTACTGCTTTCCTTCTCTGAGTTCTCTCGTAGTTAAATCTGTTCGTTTTTTCCAGTCAGGGTTCCCTTGGATGCATATATGATGGATTTTGTTTTCTCCGAGTCGGAAGATGGTGGAATATATGACAATAGGAATGGGATGGACTATCATATTCCTGTGTCTGATTCGGTGGCAAAGGAACCTCCAATGCATATTGTGCACATTGCAGTAGAGATGGCCCCTATTGCAAAGGCAATTTACATATCTCCATGTTTTGTGGTACACAAATTGTTGGCCTTACTTGACAATGACAAACGTCGTTACAGGTTGGAGGCCTTGGCGATGTTGTTACCAGCCTCTCACGAGCTGTTCAAGATTTAGGCCACAATGTTGAGGTTATTCTGCCAAAGTATGATTGTTTAAACCTAAGCAATGTAAGTTTGTCGATTGTTCTGAACTATCCTACGTCTTCTTTTCATTTTGTCTCCCCTCCTCTGCTTTCTTTCAATTCTGCAGTGTTCCTTCACTTGTTTAGTTTCTTCTACTTTAAAAGCGTATGACTCTATTGTGTGTCAGTGATCTTAATGTCCTGTTGATTGTTTCTTTCTCAACTTCTTGGAGGATCACAATTTGGTATGTCCCCCGTCACAAAAAAAAAACTGTCTTTTTATGTTGTGAGCAGTCAAATCTATTCAACCTCTGCCCATTATAGACTTCTTAATTCTGTGTGTGAACATTAGAAATGATGTACAAATTCTTCAGAAAAAATAGTTTTTTGCTTTTTTATGTAAATATATTACATTAGAGATTACTGGTCCTTTTTTACTGGAGGGAGAATGCTTTCAACATTATTCATGCATATCAATCTGCAAAACCTTTTATCCTTGTATTTACGTGGAGATTTGCTAGTGTATGCATGATCAACGCTTATGGAGTATGTCAATTTTACTCTTTAAATTGCCTCTCTTTTGATGCAGGTGATGGATTTGCATTACCAACAAAGTTTTACTTGGGGTGGCACAGAGATAAAAGTATGGTTTGGGAAGGTTGAAGATCTCCCTGTTTACTTCTTGGAACCACAAAATGGGTATGCAGCATATCATTGATTGTAACACACCAAAACACATTTATCTCTTGTTTTGTTTTAGCTATTTTACACTACTGTATATAATTAATGGTTCTTTGTCTTGTGTTTCAACACATATTTAAAGTATTCATCACATTGTTAGACCAGCTTAAGAACAAGTTGATGGTGGCTTCAGTAAAATCTGAATTGTTGTCTTCTATGCTGCCTATACTGAAAGCTTTTGCGCTGTACTGCTGTTTACTTTAAAATGCAGATTTTACATTTGAAGTTAGTTTTGCAGTTATTTTTTTTAATCTTTTGTTGCTGTGCTTCTCATCATCAGTTCATGAATAATCTACTGACTTGAGCATTATTAGAGTGGTGTAGCATTGAACTCTATTCATGTTTTGATATTTCTTTCTGCAGAATGTTTTGGGTGGGGTGTGTCTATGGGAAGAATGATGAGAGTAGATTTGGCTTTTTCTGTCATTCTGCACTGGAGTTTCTCCTCCAGAAAGGATCTTCTCCTGTAAGTACATGATATGTTCCTGAAAACTTCATTTATCGAATTGGGGTTTACTATTCATTTTTCTGTCACATTTGCTCGTCTTCTCCCACTGGTGTATAATGATAGTTTATTTCTGGAGCAATTTTCCTCAGTTTCTACTTGCCAAATTATTTCAAACAGCAGCTTTGTTTTAGTAAAGATGTCCAAATTACATCACACGTTCTGTACTTGTTATCTGCTCTTTGTTCCCCAAAAACCTCTCATGTTGCTGATTTGTTGCTATCCTTGTAGGATATCATACATTGTCATGATTGGTCTAGTGCTCCGGTTGCATGGCTATACAAGGAACAGTATGCTCTTAATGGGCTGGGAAATGGTCGGGTTGTATTTACCATCCACAATCTTGAGTTTGGAGCACATCACATTGGCAAGGCAATGGCACATTGTGACAAAGCTACAACTGTGAGTGCCTTTGTTGTCTTTGTTGTTAACTTGTTATGTTGTTCGAAGCCTTCATATTTTTCCTTCGTGCTCGTGTTTGTCTTATTTAAACTGTTTCGGCTATTCGTTCCAGGTTTCCGACACATATTCGAAGGAAGTGGCTGGACATGGAGCTATTGCTCCTCACTACTTCAAATTCCATGGAATTCGAAACGGAATTGATCCTGATATTTGGGATCCATATACTGACAACTTTATTCCGGTACACTCACAGAGTGCATCCGTACATATTCTATTAATATGCATTTACTCATTTACTAACTGCTTGGAGTTGTAAGCTTGCATCAAGAGTGCATCTTTAGCTGCCATTTTCTTTTATTTTATCATAGAACAACCTGTCTATTTACAGCTGTGGGGACTAAACAATCATATTGCAGCTAATTTGAATTTGACGTTTGTTGGACCTCTACCATTAGCATACTTCATTTACATTGGCTGCAGATCAATGACACAACTTTTGGTTCAGTACCACTGTGATCATTTTCTAGCTCAACTCTTTTTTGCTGCATTCTATTCTAGGTCCATTATACATCAGAGAATGTTGTTGAGGGCAAGAGTGCTGCAAAAAAGGCATTGCAGCAGATGCTTGGGTTACAGCAAACTGATACCCCTATTGTTGGAATCATCAGCCGTCTAACAGTCCAGAAGGGAATTCACCTTATCAAACATGCAATTTATCGAACTCTTGAACGGAATGGACAGGTCTTATCTCTTGCTCAGGGATAGTGCTTGCAAGTTTGTTATGTTACATTTACACTGTTCAGTTTGCAAGTTTTGTTTTTCTATAACAGGTGGTTCTGCTGGGTTCAGCACCAGATCCTCGCATACAAGGCGACTTCACAAACTTAGCCAGTCGACTGCATGGTGAATATCATGGCCGGGTGAAGCTTTGTTTAACCTATGATGAGCCACTGTCCCATTTGGTTAGTTTCAGATCCCCTGCAGATTGCCCCTTGTATTAGAATTGGAAAATTGATGGGCGCTCAATTTATGATCCTGTTGTAGATATATGCTGGGGCGGACTTCATTCTTGTTCCTTCCATCTTTGAACCTTGTGGTTTAACACAGCTTATTGCTATGCGGTATGGCTCCATCCCGATTGTTCGGAAAACTGGAGGTGTGTATATTTATGGAATCATTATATTCCCTTGGCAATGCGTTTCAAACTGGCATTAAAAGGTTGTATCATGTATGTTGCAGGCCTTTACGACACCGTGTTTGACGTTGACGATGACAAGTATCGGGCTCAGGCACAAGGCCTCGAGCCAAATGGATTCAGTTTCGAAGGAGCTGATAGCAGTAGTGTGGATTATGCTCTTGACAGGCAAGTATAACCCATCTGAAGTCGCATAAACTGTAATGATGCAACATCGCTTATTCCATCTGTTGCCATTTTATTTCAGAGCGATAAGCACATTTTATGATGCTCGTGACTGGTTCAACTCCCTTTGCAAGAGGGTAATGGAGCAGGATTGGTCATGGAACAGGCCTGCTCTGGACTACATGGAATTGTACCATTCTGCTCGCAAAAACTGAACCTAGTGGCGGAGAGAACAGATTCGGTTTGCCCAGGTCTGGAGCACATCTCAGCCTCTCAGGCATGCCCTTCCCAGTACCAATTCTCTTGCAAAATGGGAAGAAAAGAGCACTGGCTTGCTGTGCATGCCAGCCGCCCATGACAGCTGTCTCACTGCCCTCTGCCCTGCGATGGCTTGAGAGTTTGCGACAACGCGGCTCACTTATGTGACACGCAGAGTACTCATTCGGGTGGTAGTTAACAGTTTTGCAAAAATGTATCTTTGTCAGGTGCAAATAGCTGTGTGTAGTCTTTCAGGTGTACATAGTTTGTATGTTAAGCTTTAGATATTAGACACGATGATGGCGTCTTTAGTTTCTGAAGACTCAGACCAAATGTATATGGTGGGACCAATGACCGACCTTCCCCTGTTGGTATCTGGAAATGTTCGCTACTGTCATCTAATTTCTCCATCAACGGTTATGATGCTGTACTTGCCAGGTTACTATGTTTTTCTTTTTCATATATGGGTTAAGCTTCCTTTCGCTACAGAGAGACTCCCAATGCAACAATGTGGCGGCGACATGTTGGAGACTCGCCAGGTCTTTGTCGACGGTTTCTTTGTGGTTTCTGGCCATCCAAGGTGCCACAACACCTGTGCTTGGATTGGTAAGGTGGTTGGGTCGCGACTAAGCCTGCTATGTGCAGCATTATAACACGTGTTGCAATCGTTAAAAGATAGTAGAGATGATAATAAGTATTTAGAACCCGATGGGTTTTATGAATTATAGTCATTCGATGCTCACACCATGGATGAAGGGATGGATCACCATGGGTGATTTTGAACTCATTGGGCCCCGTATATACAGTAAATTATCGGCCGTTGGATCAGGCAACGAACGGTCAAGAGAGCGTCCCCAGCCGACTCCTCTGTCCTTACGTTGTCGCGCTGAGGCTTGCCACGTCAACGCCAGCGTGACAGGTACTTGGCGTGGGGTGATGCAACGCCAAGGTCTGCTACAGTGTACAAGCTAGCTAAGTTCACATGCATGTTCATACTTGTGCATTCGTGATCATGTAAAATACATAGAAAAATAAATATGTATCCGACTGACATAAGATCAGCTTGGTTATTAGACTGTGGTAGCGCTATCCTTTACGTGATAAAAATACATGAGCTCATAAAATGTTTGCTAAAAGTTATAAAAATAATTAATTATGTATGTTGGAGGAATTGAAATTAAAATGCATGTCCCTTAACATATATACGTTTCCTTCTCATTTTAAATTTTTAAAGATATATCCAAAATTCTTCAAGCTCGTCATATGTGTTGTTTGATGCACATATTTTCCAATTAATTGGAACATTTGGTCACTAACATGCATTGTAAATTCAATTATGAAAATGATTAAATGTTAATCTTATCAGCACTATTTATTTGCAGGCTGGATTTCAAACATACATTGGTCTGGTTCCAGCTCCTTATCGTGCATGCGGCCTCGTTCAATTTGAAGCTTGATCGATCTTATAAGTTTGTTATCCATTTGTTGCAGACTGGACTTTTTCAAACATACATTATTTGAGCTTATCTGTTCTGTATCCTGGACTGTAGACAGTTTAAGACTTTGTTTCTTTGCTATGCAATTGAATTATTGCCTTATTGGGGGTATATATGCCGTATGCCACTAGAGTTCGCAAAATTACACAGGCGTGCATGCAGGTTGCTTGCATGGACCTTTATTTTCACGTATCCTACACCCTCCTATCTATATATAAAACTGCGGATTTTAGGGTTTCAGTTTCGTCTGGCCCTTCGACACTCCTCCCCAGCCCGACGCGGGAAGGCAGCCCTCATCTTCGGCTCTCCCCCTTCAGGGCCGCAGCCCGCCGGTGTCCTCCGGCCGGCCGGCCCTCCCAGAGGCGCGCGGCTCCGGCTTGCCGGCCGTCCGCTGCTCCGGGTCCCTGCCTGCCAGCCCCCAACACTACTACAGAACAGCTAAATAGTCCCGGTTGAGAAACCTCTTTTATCCCGGTTTCTCAACCGGGATTCCCACTCCGGGACAAAAGGCAGGGGTCTTTAGTCCCGGGTCTGGCAACCGGGATGTTTTTAGTCCCGGGTCAAACTCCCAACCGGGACAAATAGAATTTCCACAAATAAAAAAAAGTGGACCGTCACCGCTCGGCGGCTTTGCCGGCGGCCCTCTCCTTATACCTCGTCCTTGTCCTACACAGCAAGCCTTCTCAAATTCCCCAATCAATCACAATGCCATGAAATTCTCCATTTAATTACAACAATTAAACCAGCATCAATCCTCAAATT